>NW_027187352.1:2774866-2907946 GCF_028583685.1 Petaurus breviceps papuanus
GGCTCCACTTCCGGCGAAGAAGGGAAGGAAAGGGAAAGGGGCGGGGACAAGATGGCGGCGCCTATGAGGATTCAGAGCGACTGGGCCAAAGCTCTCAGGTGATTTCTCCTCCGGGGCAGGCTCCGCCTTTGCCGAGGGACAGGCCCTATCCTGATTTGTCCTGAAGACTGAGGGAGTAGGGGTCGGCCTGGACCTGGACCGGAGGTGGTGGGTGAGGCTGTGGGCGTGAAAGCCTATCACGCTTGCAGTTCTCCTATCCCACCGGCTTTCTCGTTTCGGCCACGCGGGCCGTGGGCTGGGCCTGGTCCAGTCCTGGGGAGACTGCCCTCACTCAAGCCTGACCTCACGACATCGGGCCGGGCCTGTGTAGTTAGGGCAGAGGCGCTCCCCAGGAGCCTGCTGGGGTTTACTGAGACCATGTTATGCTAGGCTGAGCTCACGTCGCTTCCTGACAGAGAGATTAGGGAAAAGTTGTAGACACAGTATTCTTGAATTTCAGCCAGGTAATTTGACAGGGTCAGGTTGAGAGGTAGTGGTGGTTCAGTGGCTTTGGAGTCAGAACCAAGATTTGAATTACGGCCCTGCTGCTGGTCATTATTGTTATTATTAAGGGCGGAGGAAGATTTAAATGTTAATTTTTATTAATGTCTTCCTTTCCCTTAATTTTCAAATATGTACCACCCCCCCTTTTTCCCCACTGAGCCATCCCTTGTAACAAAGATTACAAAAAGGAAAAAGCAGATACCATCAATCAAGTGCGACTGTGTATAACAGTTCCCTGCACTTTATTCGTTGTAAGACCCTGAGCGCTTTTATCTCCCCAGTCTCAAATTTACATCTCCATCAAGACCACCGGCCCTGCAGTCAGGAGGACCCGAGTTCAAATTCCGACCTCAAGACACTTGACACATTTACTAGCTGTGTGACCTTGGGCAAGTCACTTAACCCCAATTGCCTTGACTTTCCCCCTCCCCCACAAAAAATCCTTGTACTCTTTCTTACAGAATTGTGAAGAAAGTGCTTTTGTAAACCATTTTGTGAATTAATTCACAAGGCACAATAAAATTTTGATTGATTCAACATATTTACTCTATGTTAGATGCAGAGGATACAAAGACAAAACTGAAGCAACTCTTGCCCTAAGGGAACTTAAAATTCTGTTCAGTAGAGACAACAGTTCATTTGAAAAAGACTTAGGAATTCTAGTTTGTAAGTTCAGTATGCTTTAACAGTGGCAGCCAAAAATGCTAAGACAATCTTAGACCTTCTAAATAAGAAGCACAGTGTCTAGTGTGATGGCGGAAAGTGAGAATCTTGCTGTCCTATACCCAGGTCATCATGTCCAACTATTGTGTTTAGTTCTGGGTAACACATTTTAGGAGCAACTTTGGTAAGCTGTGTAGTGTACCCAGAGGAGGGTGATTTGGATAACCAGAGACTTGCAGACCATGCCATTCAAGGATTGGTTGAAAGAACCTGGCAATCAGCCAACATTTATTAAGTGTCAGTTACATGCTACGTACAAAGACAACCCTGAGACAGAGATGGCCCGCATGTGTGTATATACATAGGGATGGAGAACTCTGAAATCTAGAACTAGAACTCCGAAATTGTTGGCATGAGGAGCTCCTGGTGAGGACACTCCAGTGCAGGTCAGCACTTTCACTGTCATTTACAGTTTTAGAGAACTGTCCAGAGCACTGAGAGGTTAAGTGACTCACCCTGGGTCACAAAGGCAGCATGTGCCAGAGGTGAGCCTTGAATCCAGGCCTGGCTCTCTAGCCACTACACCAGAGGTGTCAAATATGTACAACATTCTCTACTGTGGTTGGAACCAGTTAAAATATAATTGGGAAATAGTTGACAAAATAAATAAAAATGCAATAAAATAGAGATAATATGTCTGGGTTTCTAAGTTGTTATGTAGCCTGCAGGGATTCTTATAATGGTTAAATGGCTGTTTCTGTTTAACACCCCTTCACCACACAACAGCTACCTCTCTTCACATGCATAGGTATAAACAAACATATAGAAAGTAACCTTTGAGAAGAGTGCCTAGCAGCTGCAGGGACCAGGAAAGGCCTTATCAGAGGTAGTGCCTTTTTTTTGTATCCCTAGCACTTAGCACAGTCTCTGGCACAAGTGGGCATTACATAGATGTTGATTGATTTATGGAAGAGTTGGAGATGAGTGAATTCCATGCCAGTTCCAAGGCAAAGATAATGGATATGAAGGGCCCTGTGTGAGAAACAGAAAGAAAATCAGTTTGACTGGACTGTTGAATGTGGAAGGACTGGAAATAAGGAATTTATCAGTTGGGGTGGTGGCTTGTGCAGAGCAATCCTTTAGGAAAATCACCTTGTGGAGGCTGGATTAGAGTGGGAAGAGACTCGAGGCTGAGAGAACACTTAGGAGGCAATTGCAGTAGTTCAAGTGAGATGATGAGGGCCAACTAAGGTTGGTGAGTGTATGAGTGGAGAGAGGGAGATAGAGGAAAGATGGTGTGGAAGTAGAATCTGCAGAACTTGACAAACTGATTGGATTATGTGGGTAAGGGAGAGTGAGGAGTCAGTACAACCTTTTGAACCTCTCTGTTTAGCTTAGATAAGAATTAGTTAAGGATAGTTCTCTTTAGGTGTTTGGAGAGTCTTTAAAGTCCTTAAACAAGAACTAGATTTGTTTTGTTTAGTTTTGAAGTCCAGTAGATATTTTTCAGCTGTGTGTGAGTAGGGTTTTTTCCCCCCAGAAGAGTTGTCCAGGTAATAAAACAGTTGCCTTCTGAGAAAGTAAACTCATTATCAAGAAGAGGTTAGGTGACTCATTCTCTGTAATGCCATAGAGAGGATCCAGTTTGATTAGACTCCCTGCTAGGCTGTGTGGGCTATATACAAAGATGAAATGAGGCATTATCTTTATTGCCAGGAAGCTTACTATCTATTAACTGGAAATAAGATTTACTCCCATAACTAATATAAATTAGAGTATGATAATATATGACAAGTAATTTGCTCTTGATATATCTGAGGATATGATATAATCAGTTCTTCATGGGAGGAAATCAGGGAATGCTTTCTTTGAGATTCTATGATTCTTCTACCTCTTCCCCTGATACTGCACCCCCTTAATACTAAGCTAATTAGGCTACTATGTCTCTTCACAGGAGGAATGAAGGAGAAGCCTGGCTGAGCTGTCACCCCCCAGGTAATGATTATGAATCTTCTCAGCATCACCCTTCCCTCAAATAGCAAGATAATCTAATTCTCAAATGCAACCACTTAGCTCTCCCCAGAACCCCTAACAAATTCCTCCCCCTTGTTATTGTTGTTGAATTTCTCAGAGGCTCCCCAACTGCCCTTAGTTGCCCGGGTATGATGGTATCCAATTTCCCCTACTGGACATCCTGCCATATCCCAACACTGGCTCCTTTTCAAGGCCACTGACTGATTCAAAGAGATGTTGTTACTTGTGCTTTTTTATGAGCCCATAAGCTTTATTTTTCTTTTTAAAAAATGTTTTGTTGATGCTTTTTTTTAACCTCACTTATATCCTAGTAACTTCTCTAACCACCAGAGTAGAATCTTTCTTTGTAACAAAGTGCAATAGTTTTTGTTTGTTTTTTTTGTAGGGGGGAAAGGAGGACAGTTGGGGTTAAATGACTTGTCCAAGGTCACACAGTTAAGTGTTAAGTGTCTGTGGTCAGATTTGAACTCAGGTCCTCCTGACTCCAGGGCCAGTGCTTTGTTCACTGTGCCACCTAGCCGCCCCCCAAATGAAACAGTTAAGCAGAAACAAACTTATCACAGTGATGTCTGATAAAGTGCGCTTTACTTCTTTATCCTTTGTCCCTTTCTTTTCTATTAACAAAAAAGCTCATATGTTTTAGATAGTCCTATGACTTCAACTAAAACCTTTTTAGAGTGATCTCCAAATCTGTATTTCTAGTTCTCATTCTCTGCAGCTCCAGTGTCAGATTGCCAGCTGCCTTTTGGATAGTTCCATTTGAATGTCTTGAGGCCATTGTCTTGAGCTCAACATATCTAAAATTTAGCTCATCATATTGCTATCTTTCCTGGCTTCCTATTTCTATTAATAGTATCACCATTCTTCTAGAGTTTCTAGGGCTTGAAAAATTATTTCTCCAAAGTCACATATAAATGTTTGAGCTGGTGGTTAAACCTATATCTTCCCATTACATACCTAGGGTTATTTCCACTGAATCATGCTGCCTTTCAACAAATGTTATTGAATGAACTGTCTTTTACACCTATCTTCATATTTCCATGCCATTTAGACTCTTTGATCTCCTAGTCCTTTGCCTTTGAACCCTGTATCCTGTCTTTCAGAACAAATCCTTCCCTGCCTTTCCAGATGTCAAGATTGAACTTTCAGAGTCAGACATGCTCAATCCTAATATTTTGAGAAACCTTTTATTTATTTTGTGTTGTAGGGAAACCGACTTTATATGGCAGATTGATTTGCCAAGGAGTTGATTCCAGTGGAATCCCAGAGATCACAGCTTCGGAAGGATTTGTTGTGAATGAAATTACTAAGGTAGGCTTTTGCTCCTTCTAGTACTTGTGATATCTTTGATTGTAGTTCCTTATATGTACACTCTTTCAGGTTATTGCATTTGTTTTGTCTGTACCATAACCAGGTAGTTTCTCAAGTTATGCTTCATTTATTTGAATAATTTGATTGCTTTTTTTTTTCCTTCTGTGATTACATATCCCTTTAGATTTTGTTAGAATAATCAGATTTTATTTAGAATCAGTAATGAGTGTGAAGTGGAGAATGAGACATGTAGCTTTTCTTTCATTACTAGTGTTTGCAGCTGGTGGGTGACTAGACTGGGTACTGGAGAAGCCTTCAGATGAAATCATGCATTCTGTGGTTTGGTTGGTCTTGAGTGAATTTAGAGACCGGAAACTAGGGTTCAATTTCTGTTCTACTGCCATCTGTGTGACCTTGGATAAGTCCTTTCATCTAATCTAACTCTCAGTTTCTATAAAATTAGATGATTCTAAAGTCTTTTTCAGTACTGATATTCTGATCTTTTTGGTACTCTGATTATCTGAACACGAATAAAAACAGATTAGACAAAAGAAGGACAAAGCCCCCTTAGGCTATAGTACACTTTTGTCTGCTTGGCATGAATCCATATCAAGGGCAAGCTGTTGGTTCCACTGTCTTTGCATTTTGGCAGAGGGGCCTAGCCTTTGCTGCATCCAAGTCCTATATTCATATTTCACTCGAAATCACTTGGAAGGATAGATGGGTTTCCAATATAGCAGATAGTCCTGCATGCCAATGAAGATAATGGTGGTAGAGAGAAGAGGAAGATGAATGGACAAGTGTGACAGGACCTTCCCACCTCCTGGATCTGCCATGCCTGACTAACATGTAAGAATAGATTAATTATATTGTCCCATAGTTCTCTTTTCTTATAACCAGATTCATAGAAGAATCCATGTACACTGCCTTTCCTCCTTATTTGCTCTTATTCCTCACTTCTTCCCTTCTAAATCTCTTGCATTCTGGCTTCTAATCTTACTGAACTTAAGTGAAACTATAGATATTGTTTACCCTGACAGAATAGAAGTTTTTTGAGAGCAAAGACTGTTTTGTTTTTGCACTTGTATCTCTAGTAGAGTTCACAGTACCTGGCACACAGGAGGTTCTTAATGTTTGTTGATTGATTACCAAGGACCTCCTCATTGCTAAATTCTTTTCTTAATTGCTAAGTTCTTTTTCAGTTCTCATCTTTCTTAGTCTCTACAGTTTTCCATATGGACCACCCTCTCCTCTTTAATTACTCTCTCCTTCTCCAGCCTTTGTGACACTGTTTTCTTCTTGTCCTTTTCTTATATCTCAATCTAAGCATTTCCATGTAGGTAGTCTCCCTTGCTGGATCATTCACCATGTTCTACCCTGTAACCACGAATGTTCACAATACTCTGTCCTGGCCCATCTTCTCTCTCTCTCTCTCTCTCTCTCTCTCTCTTTGTCCCCCTCTCCCTCCCTCTCTCCCTCCCTCTCTCCCTCCCTCCCCCCCCCCCCCTCTCTCTCTCAAAAATGACTTTCTGAGAATCATACAGCTAGAATGTGACAGGGGCAGAACTTGAACCCAGGTCTTCCTGACTCACAGACTAACTATCCACTGTATCTTGCAGTCATTCTTCACTTTTGACTCTGTCTTCAAAGATGCTTCCCAGATTTACCTTATAGCACTCATCTCTCCTGAGATCCAGTACCACATTTTACCAGATTTCTGTTAGGCAGCTTCAAGTAGGTACGTTGTAGGCATCTTAAATTCAATTTGTCCAAAAACAGAATTTGTTAGCTTCCCATCCTAAACCTATCTCCCCTCCAGACTTCCCTTCCCTCCATCCTTCCAGGCTTCTAGATTTATAATCTTGAGTTATCTTCATCTCATCTTCCTTCCCATTTCCCATTCTCCCATACCCAGTCGGATGACAATTCTTGCCAATTTTACCTCCACAACATTCCATTATGTAAAGAAAATGAAATAAATCTTTTGAATCATGCATGTGCTCGTGCACACACACACGCACACACACACACACTATTATAGTTCAGGCCTTCATCACTTCTAGATGAGCTCTGAGGACCCTTCCACTGTTAAATCCTGTGACTTTTAATAAAATCATTTTGCTTTACAATGATGAAAAGATGGAGATGCTAGGACTTTCATCTAGTGGAGTTATTGGGTATAGACCAAACTTGTGACAGTTTTGGAAAATCTTCATTGGAAATTTTATAATATAATGTACTGCAAAATTTCCTTTAGTTGGTGAAATATGTGATGTGTTTTAGCTGTCAGGATATACTTGCAGTAACTTAATGAAGTAGGCTAGTAGTGTTACAATTTCTATTTTTGGTTTTCACCAAAATTATTAATTTAATCTCATTCATGGTTACTTTTAGAGCCCTGCCCCTGGGTTTTATAGTATCAGTTATCTTGCTTAGGCCTTTTTTAATGAAGGGAAATGAGGGGGGGTTCAAAGATAATGATTTGAGATCTATGTGAGGCTTTAAATTTTATAAAGCCTTTGAGCAGGTAGAGGCATTTAAGATGAACCTGAGGCGAGAAGGCCAGGGCCAGAGGTGAAAAGAAGCTCAGAGTAGGAAGACAGTTGAAGGGGAGGATGAGCCCAGGGAGGGGATCAGGTGAGAATTTATACATCTGAGGAAAACATTAGGAAATGCTTGGAGCAGGGGATCAGATAAGGAAGTCTTCTGGGATGATTGTTGCTTTTGCTCAGACTAGTCTCCAGGCTTGAAAGAAACTCTGCCACCAGCTTTCCTACTTCCCTGCCAATCTATAAGTACTGAGGCTCCCTCCTTCTTCCAAGACCCAACTCAGGTGCCATCTTCTCTGGGAAATCTTCCTTTCAGCTGAATATTAATCCTCGGATTTCTCACACATTTTGTTTGGATCTCTCCTTTGCATTTGTGGGATTTAGATCTAGTTTGCACCTCAGAGATACCCTCTCAGCCAACCTGCTTATTTTGCAGATGAAAACACAAAAATATAAAGAGGGACTTGCTCATAGTAATACTGAAGTCCTAAGTAGCAGAGCCAGGATTTGACCATATGTCCTCTGACTCAGGCCACATCCTGGCAGGATCGTAGCTGTTTATGTATGTGTCGGTTGAAGGTCGCCCCTCCCCCATCCCCCGTTCTCTCCTTATGTCTACCAGCTATTTGTAAGCTACTTGAGTGTAATGTCTATATTTGATATAATCTTTCAATCTCCAATGCCATGTACATGATAAACATTTTATAAGTGTGTTTCTTTTTGTGGAGAGTAGTTGGGGTTAAGTGACTTGCCCAAGGTCACACAGCTAGTTTTTGTGTTAAGTGTCTGAGGCTGGATTTGAATTCAGGTCCTCCTTACTCCAGGGCCGCTGCTCTATTCGCTTCGCCACCTAAACACCCGATAAGTGTTTCTTTTTAAAGGTGATTCTTCCATTTTTTTTAACATCTGTAAATTGGGAAGTATTAAACTTACCCCTGAGGATTAATGAGATTGTGCTTGTTAACACTCATTGTTTGCCACTAGATCAGCTATAACAGTGTTTGGGGAGGATAATTGCATCTTTATCATGCCAAACTGATCTAGCAGCCCTATGCTGTGGTGAAAAATGTGATAAACTATGATGAGAGATTGCCAAGTGTGAGTGGGGGGGGGGGCATGTGTATGCTTGTATTTATGGGGCAAGGAGGAAGGAATGGAATGTGGAGACCCTAAAGAGGCAAATTTTCCTATGAATAACCATCTAAATATTTTGTTAATCTACTGACAGAACTCTGTTTTCCCTTCCCCTTTAGAAAAGCATTCACATTTCATGTCCAAAGGAGAATGCATCTTCCAAAT
This sequence comes from Petaurus breviceps papuanus, assembly GCF_028583685.1. Classification (NCBI taxonomy): domain Eukaryota; kingdom Metazoa; phylum Chordata; class Mammalia; order Diprotodontia; family Petauridae; genus Petaurus; species Petaurus breviceps. The sequence continues at coordinate 2,783,266 of NW_027187352.1, forward strand.
TCTTGGCACCATATACCAGCTTTTCCAGAATTCATACAAAGAGTGTAAGTATTTGACTGAAGAGAAGAATATGTAGGTACTAGAAATTTTCATATTTACTAGTAAGGTGGTATAAATGTATTTCTAATTACTGAAAACTGATTCCTTTGTCTTATAAAATGAAGCTGTTGATGGAAATAGAACATGCTGGAGGAGAAGGAGTTCTGACTTAGGAGTCAGGAGACCTGGACTTCCGTTCTGATTTTGCTACGTATAAGCTGTCTCCCTGGGGCTCATCTCACTTCTCAGTGGCTTGTTTCTAAAATGAGGGGTTTGGACTAAATGACTTTCTTTCTTGTAGCTCTAAATTCTGTGATCCTAGGTGACTTGCTCTGCTATTTTCTGTGTTAAATGCCACATGATACTAAGGTCCCAAGCTGCCCCAGGCCAGATAATAGTAATGAGAAGTAGTTTTGGCTGATATGACTGAGGATTGTCTGGATCTGATTTCACAAATATCATCATTGCCTACTTTGAGCAGCCCAGTTATAAACCCTGACCAAGGCTTATATCCTGCCATGCCACCATGATGCAGGGAAGGAGTTGCTTAATTAAGGTCATCTGGAACACGGGTGGGTGAAAGCATTGACCATAAAACTTGGAACAATTGCTGTGACTGCCCAGAGACAACAATGGCATTTGTCAAGTGGACAACATCCTTTTCATCTTCACCTTGGGCTAGTAATGCCTCACCAAACTGTATCTCTTCAAGGAAGAACTTCTGAAAAACTTCTGCATCTTTGAGGTCAGGTAACTTGGAATATTCTGCTCTCTCTTTAGTGAACTTCTGTTTCTTTCTTCACTCATGGAGCCTATTCTTGAATTTAGGGTCCCTCTTTCATCTCTTGTGGTCAAAGTACATTAGGTGATGAAAAAGGTTCCACACGTGCCAGCAGCAATCATACCACTTGGGTCCACCATGTTTCTGGCTGCTGTTCACAGTGGTGTAGTACTATCCCCTGCTGACCCGAAGCCAGGCTGGATAGTATTTCTTGAGAGTGTTCAGTATCATTCTATTTTACTCATATTTCCAGCCTCAGTTCCTGTTTTGGGTCTTTGTTCTAAGACTGAGCTGTCTCTTTCCTTCACTCTTGGAGAGGGTAGTCCTTGTTTAGTCCTAACTCTCTTTTCCTGGACTCCTCTTGCTACCTTCTGCCCTCACTGGTGTGTGTGTGCTCAGAGCCATTGTGGGTTTCAAGCTAATGTGTATCATTCCAGGTCAGAACACTGCAGTCTTCATGCTAACCAGATATATTATGGGATCAGAGCTCTGTCCTTTCATAGTCTGAACTCTCTCGGCTTCAAGTCCATACTCAAAAATCTGGGTTTCCAATGCACCTATGGATTCCATCAGATCCTTTGGGCTTCCACAAGCCAGGGTTCAGGTGCTGATAGGCTTCTAGCCTGTTTATGTACACATATGCTGGTTTCCATTGTGATACCACCTTACCAGTGCTTCCTCCTGTCTTTTTGTGTAGTCTGAAGCTGGTTGAAGGAATTTGTTTCTCTTTGTATTTCTTAATTTTCTGATCTGGTGCCGTTCTCTTTATGTAAGAGAGCTAGGCCCCCCTAGGACCTTTCATATTGGCATCTTAACCAGAAGGCTTCTTTTCTTCTGACTCAGATTCTTTTTTTTTTTTTCATTTTGGAGGGGGGAAGGCAGGGCATTTGGGATTAAGTGACTTGCTGTATCAGCAATGCCATATTCACAATGCCTATGGAAATTACAGATATGCTGATATAATTATCCATCACAAAATACATCAGGCTTGCCATATGGGGGAATAAGCTAGAAAATTTATTAAAATACCAAAAGACTGAGTCCCAAAACCAGAAAGTGAAAGCCATTAGAGTAGTTATGAAATTGGCACAGGTAGATAAAGTAGAAAGCACCCACACTCTCAAGCCTTTGAAGCAGAACAGGCTACCTCAGGCAAAGGTCCTCCTCTCCCCACTCACAGCAACCACCCAGCGTCCAGGAAGCGTGCTCCCAACAGCTCTGGCCCCTGGCAGTCCTCAGCAGGAGTCCTTAGCAGAAATTCTGGCTGACTCAAAAAGGGCTTCGCGCTGCTGACGCCGCTGCCTCTGCTGCTGCTGCCGCCGTCCTGCTAGCCACTGCAGGAACTCTAGTTTGGCTTCCGCTTCTTCTTGCTCCTCCCCTTCCTGCTACGTCAGCAAATCCAATGGGGCAAGGAAGATCTTTAAATCCCATAATCCTTACTCTTGCCCAAGGTCACATGACTAGTAAGTGTTAAGTATCTGAGGCAGGATTTGAACTCAGGTCCTTCTGACTCCAGGGCTGATGCTTTCTCCACTGTGCCACCTAGCTGCCCCAAGGCTTCTTTTCTTAATTTCTTTGAATGTGTCATTTATCCATTTGTGCATGTCTCCTGGGATATCTTGTATGGTTTCTGGTTCCATTCTCAATGTTCCTGGTACTTGTTGATTTGGTTACTCCTTAGCATTTTTGGATTGTGTAGGAACTTGGGCAGGGGTGGGGAACTTGCATTTAGGTGGGAAGTGTGAAAGGTAGTAAAGGGTTAAGTTTCCACAGGACTGCCAAAAGAACTGCTGAAGTAGATAAAAATAAGGTTAGCGGACCAGACAGTGGCCTTGGGAGAGTCAGGTTCCCATAGAATTGTTAGACATCACTAAAGTAAAATAAAAAGAAGCTAGCAAACAGCAGGTGGGTCCAACAAATTAGAAAGCAGACAGCCCAGATGCAGACAGATCTAGGTTAAACTGGTGAGGGGTCAGTATTCCAGGGTTATTACTGTCCTAGCTTCATGAACCTCATGTATCTGACACACCCCAGCATAGAATTAGAACCTCGTTAGCAATAATAATGGAAGAGGTGTACCCAGAAGAGAAGGAACCAATCCATCCTCTTTGGGAAGTATCTGCACAGAACTAATGCATAAAACTTGCTTCACTTTTTTATCCCTCACTCTTCTTTCCAAAAGAAGGGTGGAGTCCACTTCTGGCCAGAAGTATTCAATTCCTCTGGATTTCTCCTCAATAAACTTCTTTTGATATCCAGATTTTTGGTATCAGTTGTGTTTGTGTTTCCAATGGGAGGTTGTAATGCTCTTACACTAACATCTTGGTTCAGTCTGGAACTTGTATCTCAAATAACTGTAGTTCTTGGTTCTTGTGTCTCTTTCTTCACTTGGCAAGGAAATCAAGTTGTTTTCTTCTTGTGGGAGTTTCTGAGCCCTTTTCATCTCTTTATTGAAGTAGTTGTTTTACATTAATTAAACAACTCTAAGAAATGATGATAATCAGAGCCAGTGTTTGCTTTTATCCATTTCCCGTTTTTCAGACTCAACAGTGTGTTTCAAACAATCAGGTTAGATAGAGTTGTAATTGCAAACAATTTTGTCTTATTGCTACCCTTTGGATTTTTTCCTTTGCATTAATTAGGCACTAATCTGACTCTACACATCTGATTCTGAAATGATTCCCTTATCAGTAGCCAATCTACTAAGTGCAAACTAAACATCCACATTTTGTTGTACATCTGTGGCCTGATCTGAAGTTGTCTTCTCAACTATAATTCTGCCCTCCATCCCCTCCACCTTAGGCACTCATATCATTATCCCTGATTTACAGATGATAAAATTGAAGCTCAAAGAGATTAAGTGACTCACACTTGTGACATGGCCAGTAAGGGCCTGAAGTGATAGATGACCTCTGGTTTCTTTCAAGTCTATACTGGTTATCTTTACATGCTTCCTTTCAATTTGGGCCTCCTCAGCTCTTTTAATTTTTTCTAATTTTTTTTTAATTTTTTGCTTTTTGGAGGGGGGAGGGCAGGGCAATTGGGGTTAAGTGACTTGCCCAAGGTCACACAGCTAGTAAGTGTTAAATGGATGAGGTAGGATTTGAACTCAGGTCCTCCTGACTCCAGGGCCGGTGCTCTATTCACTTCGACACCTAGCTACCCCCTCATCAGCTCTTTTCATTCTCACATCTGGCTGATTCACTCAACTGAAAGTGCTCTCTCCAAAGGTTTTGGTAATCTCTTAATGCCAAATCTAAAAGACTTTTCTCAATCCTCATCCTTCTTGACTAATTTGTTGCATTTGACACTGATGACCATTGTTCCTCTTGGATGTTCTCATTTCTGTGTTTTTGTGGCACTACTCTGCTGATTCTCCTATCAGTCTGACTCTGCTTTCTCTGTTTCCTTTGCTGGCTCATTATGTCTTTGTGTTCTGTCCTATGCTCACTCTCTCTATTTTCTCTCTCTCTGTAATCTAATCATTTCCCACAGGCTTAGCCTTCTTTGTGCAGATGAATCACAGTTCTATATATTTAGTCCTAGTCTCACCCTTGAACTTCAGTCTCACATCACCAATTGTCCATTAGACTTTTCAAATGGGATAGCTGAGATACATCTCAAACTCAGCAAGTCCAAAAATGAACATATCTTTTTCATCAAACTCTCCTTTCTTTAGACTTCATCATTTCTATTCAAGGCACCACTGTCATTCCATTGTCTCAGGCTGTTAATCTCAAATTACCTCAGTTCATCCTCCTTCACCCCGAACATTAATCATTTGCCAAATACTGCCTTTTATACCTCCATAGCCTCTAGAATCTGATCCTTCCTTTCTCCTTACACAGCTATCACCTTTAATTCAGGTCTTCATCACCTCTTGCCTTGAAGGTTTCTTTTTCTCAAGTTTTCCCCCACTCTAGTCCTTCCTCTGCCAGAGTGATTTTCCTTAAAAACAGATTTGACCAGATGACTCCTTATTGCCTTTAGGAAAAAATATAAACTTTCTCTAACTTTTTAAAGCCATTCAGAACCTAACATCATCCTATCCTTTTTTTTTTTTTTCTTTCTGGGGGGGGAAGGCAGGGCAATTGGGGTTAAGTGACTTGCCCAAGGTCACACGGCTAATAAGTGTTAAGAGTCTGAGGTCACATTTGAACTCAGGTCCTCCTGACTCCAGGGCGGGTGCTCTATTCACTGCACCACCTAGGTGCCCCCATCATCCTATCTTTTTAGCCTCATTAAATATTACTCCCTTTGATAGAAGTTTGGTGAGTGTTTCTTTAAAAGATTGAAATGTATCCTCAAGACTGACTAAGAGGGCTTGGGCTGTTGACATCCAATTTTTGTTAACAAGCCAATTGTCTATACTATCCTGCATCTGGTACAATGGACCATTTAGTGGGAGGTCTTTTAATTAAAATTGTATTGAGCAATTCTCAAGCATTCTAGAAGATAAAAACACACAAACACTGTAGACAAGAAGGCTGAAAAAAAAATCAGTCAGCAAGGGAACCCTGAGGTCTTGGGAGCTTCCTGCCAATATCTCAAAAACTACTTCTATAATCCCCTTGCCTAATGGTCCCCAGCTGGGTTCTAGATCAATCCATCTAGGGGTAAAATTAACCTCCATCTGCCCTAATTCCACACAATAACTTACTTCCTTGTAACAATCCTTGCTACTATTAGGGGATAAACAGGTTGGGGTAGGTTCTAGCCAGTAGGGCAGAGCAGAAGTAGGGCCAGCAACATGGGGTAGGGTCCTTTTTGCTGTTTTGATGGTTCCCTCTTAGATTTGTTATTCGAAGGTGGACTGTTGTGCTATTAAGTTAACTTTTGTGAACCTGGCAGGACTCCTGCCTTTGTTATTGGTGACCAGGGGTTGGGGGAAGAGTGTTGTGGACCAGAAACCGGAGAAGTGTGAATTAACTCTCAACCTTCCCACAACATGAGTTACATTGTGTTACAAGCAAGAAAGTTATGATACAGACCTGGGGCATTTGTTTTAATCTTGCATGTGGCTGGATTGATTTAGGACCCAGCTGGAGGCCCTTGGGCAAGATGAGTATAAAGTAATTTTTGAGATTTTGGCAGAAAGCTCCTAAGACCCTAGGGATCCTCTTGGCTGATGGCTTTTTTAACCTCTGTGTTTGAGGTTTAATCCTCTGAACTGTTTTTAAACTGCCTTGAGAATTGCTTCCACCTGAGGGTACAGGAATATTATTTTAGTAAAAGGATTCTTTGTTTTTTAAACCTTCAGGCTTTAAGGGGTCACTTGTCCCTGATGCAGCATAGAAACCCCTAAAATTCCCTCTTCTATATTCCGTATTCCAGCCAAACTGGGCTTCTCTCTATTCTTCACATGAAACCCCATCACTCATCTCAGTGCCTTTGCACTAGCCATGCCCCATGCCCGGAATGTCTTCCCTCTTCACCTTTGTCTCATAGAATTCACTTCTCCCTTCAAGATGCAGTTCAGGCATCAGTATCTCCATGAAGCCTTTCCTGATTTCTCCTGAAAGAGAAAGACTAATGTCTTTCCTCCCAGGTTAACTTGTATTAAACTACTTTGTATTTATTTGTAGTCATTCTTTTATATCTATTTATTATATATCCAAATGTCTTCACAGTAGGGATCATATTATTCGTTGTATTTGTAGCCGTCAGGCCTATCCTGATGTCTGGTATATAGAATACACTTAATAAATGCTTGCTGATTCATGAACTCTTTTTACTACACCAGTAGAAAGGTTTTTTTTTTTTAAGGATAAAAGCAGGAGATGAAAGGAGTGACCTAGACATTGGGGACTGGGGGATTCAGCTGAACCAGAGAGTACATGTGCAGATGTGATAGAGTGTCTTTTTTTTTTATTTATTTACCATTAGTTTACAACATTGAGTTCCACAAGTTTTTGAGTTCCAAATTTTCTCCCCCTCCTGCCCCTCATGGTGGCACGGAATCCGACATAGGTTCTACATATATCTTCATATTAAACATTAGTCAAGTTGTAAAGAAGAAATATAACCAATGGGATGAACTATGAGGAAGAAGAAGCAAAACAAAAAAGAAAGAGAGCAAGTAGTTTGCTTCAGTATGCATTCAGACTCCATAATTCTTTCTCTGGACGTGGATAGCCTTTTCCATCATGAGTCCTTTGGAATTGTCTTATAACCTTGCACTGCTGAGGGGAGCCCAGTCTATCAAAGGATAGGATGTGTTTATGCTAAATTTATTTAAATATCCTATCTCTTTGAAAACAGATACTGGGTCATTTGCCATCTTTGTTTCTCTAGCACTGAGTTGTTCAGGAAGGTGGCACATAATGAATGATTGCTAACTGTTTGAAGAGGTGGCACAATCCTCCCAAGCCCCTAGGAGCTGTCTGTGTATAAGGGGTTAGTTAATAAGTGGGGAGAGGAGATGACAGTGGACAGGTGTGTGATTGGCTTGATACAGCTTTGGGAAATGTTAAAAAACCAAGGAAGACAGTGTCCTGTGTAATGTGCAAAGGAACTCATTAAAGTTTGTAACCTGAGGTGTTTTGACCCTGAACAGATAACATGCCTAGACATTTCTAGTGGAGGAGGCCTTGGAGTATCCACCAGCACTGATGGGACCATGAAAATCTGGCAGGCATCTAATGGAGAGCTCAGAGTAAGTGAATGGAGGGATTTGGGGGTTCGAGTAGTTTGAGAACCAGCTATTTATTGTTGCTGTTAGTAGTGGCAGCAGGACAGGGAAGTAGGTAATGCAAATGTTATTATCCCCATTTTATAGATTAGGAAATGGAGTCTCAGAGAAGTTAAAGCATTTGCTCAGGGCTCTGTATCCATTCATTGTTAGCTCCAGAATACAACCTCACATATTCTGTCTCCCACTCTAGCCTTCTTTCAATTATAACATATTCTGTCTCAAAGAATTTCATTGGAGTCTTCTTTCTCATTTATTAGACTGAAGAGCTTCTTAATGGGCATTTTATGGTCCATCAGACATGAAACAGGTTATGAGAATGCAGGAGCAGGACTAGAAAATGAGTAAATGAACATCCTCATGGCTGTTGGGTTTTATCTTTTACCTTTTATCTGTTGGGTTTTTTTGACCACTGTACTGCTCTGGCCATATCACATGCTCTGAAGCCAAGCTTGCCTTCCTGAGAGTATCTGGTTAAAAGGAATCCCAAGTCCCAACAGCTCTTTACCCTTAGAATCAGTCTTGGAGGTAGCTTTAATATTATGATTCCTGCTTTAGTACTTCAAGGGTGCCTAATTCCATCAGTCTGAATATTCCTTCCTTCAGAGCAGATTGAAGTAATTCTTTGACTTAGTTAGCAAATTGACCTTAAAAAATTCATTACCCTATGCTTTACCTGGTGAAGAGTCTCTTCAAACTTAGCTAAGCAGGTCCTGAGATGGCACATAGACTGTTGCTGGGCCTGTCCTTTCTTGCTTGGTGGGACATGCTAGAACTTGCACTATGCTCACAGAACCTTTGTGAATCTCTCAGGTTGTGCAAAGAGGACTCAAATGGAAGCACATCAAGATAAAAAATTAAAATTGATGACATCCAGTATCAAAGACCGAGAAAGCAAGCTATCTGCCCCTTCCATACACATGGTTTAGAAAGACAACCAAAGATCCCTCAGATATCCAGAATGTAATGCCTTCCCTTCTTCAATGGGTCTGTTATTTTTATTCCCATATAGATACTGGGGGTAAGAAAATCCTAAAGGATAGACAAGAGAACTAGCATGTCATTTTCTTTTGTTTTCCCAGAGAGTACTGGAAGGACATGTATTTGATGTGAATTGTTGCAGGTTTTTCCCATCAGGCCTTGTGGTTCTGAGTGGGGGAATGGATGCACAGGTGAAGATTTGGTCAGCAGAGGATGCCAACTGCGTGGTGACCTTCATTGGTCACAAAGGAGGTATGATGGGTGGTTCTTCCAGATGCTTCACTTAGGGCCCCCAGAAACACAGAAAGATATAGGAACAATTATTCTCTTTTGCCCTGAAACAAAAATAATCTCTGATGGAGTGGGAACAGGCTGTGCTTTGCAGTAGGAAGTCCTACGTTTAAATCATGGCTCTGCTATTCATTACTTGTGTGAGCATAAATAGGTTCTTTTTGCTTTCTGGGCCAAAGTTTCTTTGTTTATTGAGGGGGAGGGTAATTTATGATCCTTTTATTTGTGTTTTTAGTAATAAAATATATTTATATAGGGTCTTTGCAGAGAACTGCCCAGTATATACAAATATTAAATCTCTCTTAGACATGTGGCAACCTGGATTTATGCACATCCTCTTTCTGCAACACTGAGGCCTCTTAAGTAGTACTGGGAGCAGACTGAGCATCTTGACCTGCTTTCCAGGTTAATTTTCTATACCTCAGATTATAATATTAAAATGTATATTATTGAATACATGTAAATCCATGCAGAGAGGTTGTTAGTAATTCAAACTGATGTAAAAAATATACTGTAATAAATTTGGGAAACCATTACATAACTAAAACACAGAAGGATTTTCTCAAAAGAAAATATTTTAGTTGGGACAGCACTCTAGAAAAGACATTCTAAGCAACTGGTCAGTTTAATATGTAAATGTAATGGCAGTAACCAGTGCTCAAATAATGTACTGTATAGGAGACAAAACCAAAAGGAATCTAAGTGATAAAAATGTGAAAGACTAAACTTGCTTTTAAAAAGCACTATTCTTAGTTTATCAAAGAAATATGCATTTCAGAAAATTTATAGAAATATATTTTATGAAACTATATGTAGGAAAAACAAACTTTGGGTAGGTTGACCTTTTTTGTTTGCTTTATACAAAACAAAATACTTTGTAGTCAGTCATTCAATTTTAATTTAAGTATTTACTGTGTGTCAGGCACTGTCTTAGGCCTTGGGAATACAAGAAAGGCAAAAGACTGTTCTTACTCTCAAGTTATAATCAAATGGCAAAAATTATGTACAAGCAAGCTATATATAGAATAAAATGGAGATACTCAATGGAAAGAAGGCCCTAGAATTAAGGTGGATCAAAAAAGATTTCCTGTAGGAGTTGGGCGTTTGGCTGGGATTAAAGGAAGCCAGAATTCCTGGCATTGAGGACACCAGTGAAAATGTCTGGAATTGAGAAATGAATTGTCTTGTGAAAAGAATAACGGTGAGGCCAGTGTCACTGGACCACAAAGTAGATTGAGGGAGCATGAAGTGTGGGAAGACTGGAAAGGTGAGGGGGAGGTAGGTTGTAAAGGGCTTTGAATGTTGAGCAGAGGGTTTATACTTGATCCTAGAGGTGATAGGGAGAAACTGGAATTGATTGATTAGGGGGAAGAGGAGATATGATCAAAACTATGCTTTAGAAAGATACTTTTCAGCTTCTGTTAACATTACAATGAAGATAATTGTTAGTTTACTCCCTTTCCTTGAAGACAGTGTTTCATCCATGAATACAGGAATTTTAGCTGATGCCTCTTAAGGTTTGTTAATGGTCTTTGAGTTACTGCTAAGTTTTTTATGCTGTATGTTAGTATTTTCTAGTACCTGTGGCAAGTGCCTAATCTTTGCCAAATGCTTCTAAGTTAGTCCTTCTTTTCTCTAATTCATTTATTACCTCTGAAATATCTTTTTTGATAACTTGCTCTGGTTTCTGAACAGACAGTTGTAATCTTTTCTACAAGAAAAAAGCATTGTCTTGCAGTATTTAGAAAATTCTGAATACATTGACTAACACCATTCAAATTTCTTCCTCATCCTTGCTGTTCACATAGTCCTGCCTCACCAGGGAGTAAAACAAGCTTTAGAAGATGTTTCCAGTTTGTCAACTCAGAAGGTGTTCAGGTTTCTTGGCCTGTTTGTTGATTGCCCAAGATCCCAAGGAATCTTAAGAGAAGAGGCAGTAGAAAAGAACCCAGCTGCTGCACATCCTTCTCAGGGAAGGTGTTACCTGGGGGCTGCCTTTTCTGTTGAACTAAGCTATCTCTACCAGTTCTACGTCTTATGAGCTGACCTATTAGATTGGGAGTCATTTTGCCAGGGAGTTTGAAATATATGTAATTGACCCCAACGTTCATTTCTCATAAAAGTCCTCCAGACTCCTTGGGAGGATGTAATTAGCAGAGAATATCCTCAGGAAATAATTTACTTCTATGCTAGAGAAAAAGGGGCTTGGCTGTATTTCCTTGCACTAGTTCATTCTCAGGACTAAAAGTATAGTTAAACCTGACATTTTGAATACCAATGCTTGATATGGGTAGGACCTTATCAATAATCAAGTTCAACCACTTCTTTTTACAGATCAGAAAACTAAAGTCCAGAGAGGAAAGAATAACTAGCTAAGCATCTCACAGAGGTTTAGGACAGAACTAGGATGAGGATTCAGGCTTCCTGGCTTCTTGTCCTGTACTCATCTCAGTGCACCATACTGCCTAGGGAATAACTAATTTTCCAAGGAGTAAATGTTTATTCTGTGTGCCTACAGATCTTAATTACCCACAATATACTTTAGTGGATCTCTGATCTCATAGGAGTGCATACAGATTACAGCCCATTCATGACTTTTATGTGATTGATGCTTGTTCGTGTCTTGGCAAAAATCCACTATATAGGAGTCACCCAGCCCACTAGAGATCTTCCATATGTTCTTTTAATATTCACTGGACCACTAGCCCTGCTTCCGGCCTGTGCTATAACTGTCCTCCAAGGGAACAAATCTCATAGAGAGGTGATCTTTCCAACTTGTCCATAGGGGCTGTAGCCTCTCAGCAACCATAGCTCCAGGAAAGATCTCACCACTGTGGTCCTTCGTACCTGCCTTGTCAGATGACTCAGAGTCAGAAACTAATATGTTTTTATCAGTGGGAATGACCTTAAAGAGGATGTTTTACAGCTGTTACCTAGGGACCACTGAGCCTTTCTAGCTAACTCATAGCTGAAATTTCATATTTATTTTATTTTCCCCATTAGGATTGAGCTCCTAAAGAGAAAGGATTCTCTTTCTTTTCTGTTTGTATGCCCAGAACACTAAACCTAGTGCTTTTCACATAGAAAGCACTTTATAACTGCTTTTTCATTCATTCATTCATCTCTCAGAAGAATGCTCCATCTGTCATTCCTTACTCTCACTATGTGACCAGCCCATCCCCTTTTGCACTCCTTTTTGATTGCTGATGTCTTCTAATAGCTGACATTAATGTAGCCCTTGAGAGTTTACAAAGTGTTCCACATATACCCTTCCATTTTAACCTCACAACCATCCTGTGAGCTAAGTACTACAGGTATTATCCCCAATTTAAAGACAAGGAAGTTGAAACTCAGATTGGTTATAACCTCAAGTCTTCCTGATTCCAAGTTCAGCACTATTCTCTATTAGTGCTTACACTCATGTCTTTCTGTTGCCTTTTGGTATATGTACATTGTAGCATTGTACCAACTGATATGCAGTAGAGACAAGTCCCTTTTGCTTAATCTAAGGCTTTGTTTGAAGAAATAATTTAGGAGACTATTAGCCTTTATCAGGGACTGTTAGCACATTATGGGTATGAGAGGACTGCCATACATTTGCTTCTTTCCTCAGAGTTGTTGTCACCACCTTAACATGTTAACTTTCTTTGTCAGATGATACTTTACATTTGACCAGTCTCTGAATTCAAAGCTCTCTTTGTCTATAGGACTCACTTAATAATACATTACCTTGCATTTTTGTGTTTATTGTTGTTTAATTTTTTATGCATTTGTGCCTTGTTTGAAGGAAGATGCATCTTCTTTGAATCACCTTTGGTACCTTACATATTTAATGATGATGATGATGAAACCTATATAATATATAAAATTAACTTGCAGAAAACTTGACTGGTTTTTTTTTTTACATCCTTTTCCTATACCTAATTAATTTGAAATTCCCAAGGACTCTGTTAAAAGGGAAAACAGTTGTTATTATCCATATTTTACAGATAACAAGACTGAGGTTTTAGAGATATTGAATGATCTACAAGATGAACAGCAGCTGAGCATAGTGGATAGTGGTCTAGGCTTAGAGTCTGGAAGATCTGACCAGGGATATATGCTGTCCAGGGATGGGGAACCTGTGGCTTCGAGGTCACATGTATCCCTCTAGGTCCTCAAGTACAGATTTTGAATCCAAACTTCACAGAACAGATCCCCTTAATAAAAGGATTTGTCCTGTAAAACTTGGACTCAATCAAAAGGCTTCACTCAAGGACCTGAAAGGCCATATGTGGCCTGGAGGCCAAAGGTTCCCTACCCCAATCTAGCCTCTCCTTGCCCTTAGGCAACTTTTGAAGCTGTGTGTTGTAAAAAGGACTGATTTTTGGTAGAGAGGGTTTCTTGCACATCAGTCAAATAGAAGTTGGTCCAAATAACAAAAAAGATGATGTGGTTAATAAGGGCCAGAGTTGGGATTAGAATCCAAATTTTCTGATTCCTTGTTTAATAATGTTTTCATTGCATTATGTTGTCTTCTATAGGAGGTGCTCAAAACCTATTTGTTTTCATTTATATCCATATAGCAGTTACAACTTGTACATTTATTGTCTCATTTTATCCTTCTGACACATCAGTGATATAGTATGTAAGCAGATAACATAACCTACAGCCCATAGAATCATGGGATTTGTAGATGGAAGAAACCTGATTTAGTGTACACAGGTACCTAATAAATACTTTGAAAGTAAACTGATTCTTAAGCACACCATTAGATGATAAACAGATTGATACAGCTAAAAATTAGTGTTATAAATTGTTTATTAGTCATTTCCAAAAGTTTAATAGTAGCCTACGGCACCATGAAAGTTCTTTACAATGCTATTTTAATACAAATAGCACTTTAAAACTTTTTTATAAAGCATTTTCTCCTCACAGCATTTCATGAAATAGGTAGTGTGAATATATTTTCATTTGACAAGGGGGGCTATTGTATTACACTGAGGGGGTCAGGTACTATGCTTAGCTTTTGACAAAATGGGTAGGTTTATAGTAATGAAAAAATAGAAAGTATTTTTCACTTCAGCATAGAAAGCACAGTGCACGGATTTATAAATCTTTCATTTTATTTATATTCAATGATACCCACAAGGATACATACCCACAGGCTACTGATCCTGTCTAGGATGAAACAGTGGCTGCCTCTGACTCTCCTTCCAGTCCTCCAATTCGTTTGTTTTAAGTTCTCAAGGGGTGAGGTGAGGAGGCACTTCTCTTGGAGACCCATATCATCCAATGCTGATACAAAATATGAAACACCCATAGCTATGGTACTACTACAAATTCAGGCTAGATATCTGTGGATTTTTACCTGAGGGAACCCTGTGATTCTCATACCTTCATTCTCTCAAAAGATCTGTGCCTTGAAGTCTTTGGTCATGACAGTTGAAGGGGTGAAAAGGGGGCCACAGCTAGTGGCAAGTCTTGCAGGTTAGCAACACAGCATATTTATGGGAGCATCACCCACTTACATGGCCTTGCAAGGGTTCATTTTATTAGGCATATACAGAGGGATTATTATATGGTAGGGACTTGTACAGTGTGACTCTTTTTAAAAAATTAGGAATATAACAAGCCAGCAGAAGTGTTACATTGTATATGTATGCTATTTTAATCAGTAGATATTTATTATATGTCTGCTTTGTACCTGACACTGTGTTGTGTGCTGGGAATACAAAGACAAAAGTAAAATAATTCCTGCCTTCTAGGAGTTTATATTCTAATGAGGAAGCCAACATGTAATACATGCATATATGCATACAAACATATAAATTCACACAAAAGAAATATAAGATAATTGGGAAGGGAGTTTTTTAACAGTTGGGCTCAGGAAAAGAGGCTTTATGTGGAAAATGGTACTTGAACTAAATTTCTAAGTAAAGGATTCCATAAGGCAGAGATGGGAAAGAGGCATTTTAAGCATGAGGATTAGTCATTCTAAAGGTATGGAGATGGGAGATGGAGTGTCATATTGGAGGATCAGCAAGGACCACAGAGGACAAGAAGGGGAGTAATGTGTAATGAGGTGCAAAGAGTAGGTTGGAGTCAGATTGTGAAGGGCATTAGAAGTAAAACAAAATAACTTGTATTTTATCCTAGAGGCAATAGAGAGTTCCTGGAGTTAAGTAGCATATTGATATGGTTATGTGAGGATGAATTGGAGTGGGAGAGACTTGAGGCAGAGATGAAAATTAGGAGATCATTGCAGTAGCTCAGAGAGGTGAGGAGGACCTGAACTAAGTTGGTGATTGTGTGAATGGGGGAGGTGGATGCAAAATATGTTATAGAAACAGCAAGATTTAGCAACTGATTAGATCTGTTGGGAAAGGAAGAGTGAGGAGTTGAGGATAACACCAAAGTAGTGAACCTGGGTAGCAGGAAGGATGTTGATGCCCGAGCAGAAATAGGAAGCCTTGGAAGGGTTTAGATTTGCTGAGAAAAATTAATTCTTATTTTTAAAAGTATTGAGTTTTAGATATTTATGGGACATCCATTTTTAACTGCCTAATAAGTTATGTAGGACTAGAGCTTAGGAGAGAGACTAAAGCTGAATATATAGCTCTGGGAGTAATAGGCAAGAGAGATGAAAATTAAATCCATGTTTCATTATGTGATTGACAAGACAGATTGTAGAGAGAGAAGAGGGACCATAAGAGAGTCTTGGTGTATACCTATAGTTACGGGACAGGATATGGAGGATAAGCCAGCCAAGAGCCCGAGAAGAAGCAGTCAGACAAGTAGGAAGAAAACCAGGAGAAAGAAGAACCAAAAAAAAAAAGCAGAAAGGAGAGGATGATCACTGTCGGATGTTACAGGGAGATCAAGAGAATATCTACTGAGAAAAGACCCTCAGATTTGGCAATTAAGAGGTCATTAGGAAAGACTTCAGAACTCTGATCAATACAGTGATCAGTCATGACTTAAGATGGTTGATGATGAAGCAATCCTTGCCCCTCTTTCTTGGCAAAAGGGTGATGAACTGGAAGTACAGAATGGGACTTGCATTTTCAGACGTAGCCAATATGTTTGTTTTGCTTGGCTGTAATTATTTGTTACAAAGGAGAACTTTCTATTTGGGGGAAGGGAGAGAGTTCATGAGTAGTAATAGAGATGGAAAAAAAAGGATAAAAAGAAAGAAAATACCAATAGCACATTAAAAATACATGGAAGGGAGTAGAAAAAATTCATTAAGGAGATGCAGAAAAGCAAGGCAGTTTTGTTACTGCCAAGTTAAATTTAATATATGCTTAAAAACAGACTTTTTGTTACAACTTCACAGTTTCATATACAGTCCTCTTTTCTGTTCTTTGTATATTTAACCATCTGCATTCCATTTGTAATGAAAAAGTAATTTTTAAAAGAACAGTCACTGGTAATTTTTTAGTAGAAGTTCTTACAGAATCTGCTTTAATAAAGATGGTTATAGGTACACAGTATGTTTCAACTGGGAATATGGGAAAACCTATGACCAGTAAAGGAAGTGATTTGCTTGGTGTCTTACTTCCAGGCCCTTTCTTGATTGAGGCTTTCTAGAGTTGAGTAACAAATTCCAGGTTTCCAAAGGAATGTAGGTGTCATATTTAAAAAGATACATCCCTCTCTCCTTTCAGCCGCATGACACTCACAGGAATTGCTCTTCCCAAGACCCTTTCCCCAAATGTCACTTAAACATTGGTACTGTCTCAGTTTTTGCTTATCCATATTATAATGTAATTGACATAGTTGTTCATATGCCTAGTCCAGATGCATGTGAGGAAAATTCTATCTTCTCTGTTATCTCTGTAATGGTCAAAATGGTGGTGCTTGTGAATCAATGACTTGTTTAATTTCCTGGTAACCTTAGCCTTTATTCTGTAGATTTGGCATTCCTAGGGTCTCCTGAGAGTTGACCCTTCTCTTGATTATGTCCAGGGAATCTGACCAAGTAACCAATTCAAGGACCCATCTGTCTGCTTGTATTTCTTTCTTTTTCTTTTGGAGGGGGGAAGGCAGGGCATTGGGGTTAAGTAAATTGCCCAAGGTCACATGGCTAGTAAGTGTTAAGTGTCTGAGGTCAGATTTGAACTCAGGTGCTCCTGATTCCAGGGCTAGTGCTCTATTCAGTGTACCACCTAGCGGCCCCCCTGCTTGTATTTCTTGAGATAAAATGCTTTAAAAATTAGTGAGTCTACACTTTTCTAAAACTAAGCTAAGACTAAAAAGGAGGTGGTTACTGACCAAGGCCCTTTCCCCCCCTCCCCTAGTCCTGTCTGAACTACCCAGTACATGTTATATCTGAGATCCGGATTATAGTAGTGAATTTTTCACCTTTTAAAAATAAAAAAATTGACATGCCATTAAAAACACTGTGCCACCTAGCTGCCCCTTAAAAGGAAATTATTAACTGTTGTAACTCAGTTTGAGTTGTAGCTTAGAATCAGATCCTTTCTAAGACTGATAACATTGCCTGGAGGTTTCATGGCAGCTTGATACCTAGTCATGTAAGTTCTGTATCAGGCTAGCTGGAAGTAATTCCCTATGACTTTCAGTTATAGAAGGGCATCTCTCTTCTTTCTTTCCTTTACTTTATTCAGCAAAAGGAAAAATAAAAATTTCCCTATTGTCAAAAGTATTCTGCCCTTACATGATTGTAGAATCATAGAATGTCAGACCTGGAGGCAACTTCAAGATCATTTAGTTCAAACTCCTCATTTTTTAGAGGAGGAAATTGAGGCTTAAAGTGCTTGTAGTAAACTAAAACCCCTACATCTTTTTCAGACAAACTGCTACCTAACTTCTATCATGTCCTTTTAAAATTGGGTTTTTGAGCTTTACATTTATCCTTATAAAATTTCATCTTTTTAGATTCAGTGTCCTGCAACTGAAGGAGGCTAGCACTGCTGTCTGCCATCTGTGTGGCCTTGATTGTAGCCCTTTGGGAATCTTTTTGTTAAAAGGAAGGAGTGGTTTGGACAAGATTTCCTTGAAGGCCTCTTCCAGCTGGAAATCTGTGAACCAACTTGCCCCAAATCATAAATGTACTAATAGAGATGGGGTGTGGTCCCAGTCCTGTCAGCCCAAATATTTCTACTCCACCAAGGTTACACACCTAGTTAGGCAAGGTCAAGATTGTAATAGCATGCGTTTTCACTTACATAACAATTTAAATTTTATGTTATATATCTGTGCAACTCATCCCTCTCCCCCCACTCAGACACACACACATGCACATGCACACGCACACACTCACATATGCTTTATGTTATTTAAGTACTTTCCTCATGGTCAGCTAGTAAGTTCCAAGGCTAGGAGTAAGACTCAGGTGTTCCAGTCATAACTTCCTTATAGGGATTCCAAAAATCAGACAAGGTAATGAATATGGAAAAGTGCTTTCAAAGTATAATATTGTGAATAAGTATAAGGTAATATTCTCATCATTATCTCAAAAACATTGCTTTCTTAGCATGGGGAGGGTTGTTACTAAAGCAGCATGGTTTCCTAGGATATTAGACAAAAAAAAATTAATCCAGTGAGGTCAGTTTGCTCTGATAGTATTCATGCTTTTACGTCTTTGTCTTTACTTAATTGGCTTCTAGGCCCTTCTTCCTTCTTCTTAGAGCCCTTTCTTTTTCTCTTGCTAGGTATCTTGGATACAGCTATTGTTGATCGAGGAAGAAATGTGATTTCCAGTTCTCGAGATGGGACTGCTCGGCTTTGGGATTGTGGGCGATCAGCCTGCCTGGGCATCATTGCAGATTGTGGCTCTCCTGTGAATGGCATTGCTGTGGGCACAGCTGACAACACGATAAATCTTGGCTCCCCTGTGAAAGTCCCCAGTAAGTATGTATGGTTGGCCTCCACTCAGGTTCTGAAAAGCAGGTGTCATTCTGAGTCACTAAGGCTGCCTGTCATTGTGGCATAAGTAAGTGGTACAGTGGACAGAGTGCTGTACCTGGAGACAGGAAGACCTGAATTCAGATTCAGCCTCACACACTTACTTAGCTGTGTGACCTTGGGCAAATCACTTAACCACTCCTTGCCTCAGTTTCCTCAACTGTAAAATGGGAAAAATAACCCCACCTCCCAAGTTGTTGTGAGGATCAAATGAGATAATACTTTAAAGTGCTTAGCACAGTGCCTGACACATAGTAGGCACTATGTAAATGATAATGCTGCTGTTATTATTTCTCACCATAGTCTCTGAGGTGCTTTTTAAAATCCCTGTTCAGTTTTTATTCTTCAATTTCAGTTTTATTTCTGCCTCACAGCCAGTAAGTCTTCTTTCAGCAGTCAATAAGTATTGAGTGTCTGTGCTTCACCTCTGTGGGGGAGACAAAAGAATGGCAACACTTGTCCCTGTTTATAGAGAAGACAAATAGGGACAAGTCAAATGGGTAAGATGAATACCCTGGTAATAAAGAACACCAAAGCACTAAACTGAGTAGTGCTTTCTATACAACAGAATGATAGCTATTAGGAATTTGAAATAGAAAAACATTGGTGTAGGTTGGAGTTATTAGGCTGGACTTCACAACACAGGTAAATGAATGAAATAATATTTTATTTTCTATGTTACAACTAATATGTAAACAGAGTTCATTCAATTTATAATCCACTATCCAAATCCTTTTTGCTGTCATCTACAGACCTCCAAATCACTTCCCTTTCTTAAGAAGTTTAATACCTAGAACATAGTCTTCTTCGCTCCAGCCCATGCCTTCACCCTTTAGCATTCATGTTGATGTCCCTCTGGCCTCCCAGTTCATCAGCCTTCTCAGCTGCCATGACGTCCACTTCTGTTCTACCTCAACTGTCCGAGGGGTGGGCCTCATAGACCCTCAAACCTCTGTCACCACAGTGATGTGCTGGGGTGCTGCATAGTTTAGCATTTACTTGTTTTCATATAATTTCCCATTCGTTTTATCTGTCCAGCTATATCATGTATTCCTTAGGATCATTCTTTTCTCTACATAGTAAGACATTTAGTGCTTGTTGACTGGTGAATGCTTAAACATGAGATGATAAAGATCCTAACAGACTGAAAAACTAGGCTGAATCTAAAAAGATGAAATTTTATAAGGATAAATGTAAAGCTCAAAAACCCAATTTTATAAGGACATGATAGAAGTTAGGAGGTAGTTTGTCTGAAAAAGATGTAGGGGTTTTAGTTTACTACAAGCTCTTTATGAGTCAGCTATGTGCTAAGGCAACCAAAAATGCTATTGCCACCTTGGTATACATTGACAAACATAACTCTCAAGAATAAGTGATAGACCCATTGGCCAGGCCACCTGGAGTGTTTAGTTCTGGGCACCAATTTAGCTAGGATATCCATAATGAGGAGATTGTCTGCAGAAAGGCAGCTAGAATGGCAAAGGGCCTAAAGTGCATACCATTTGGAGATTCGTTGAAGAAAATGGGGATGCTTAGACTGGGGAAAGGAGGACTTAGGGAGTAATAGTTGTCTTCAAATTTGAAAGGCTGTTATATAGAAAAGGAATTAGACTTTTTTTGAATAACTTTACAAGGGAAGAACCAGGAGCAGTGGGTGGAAATTAAGATGAAACAATTTAGAGTTTACTTCAGGAAAAGCTTCTTAACATTGACAGCTCTCCAGCAATGGAATAGATTGCCTCATGATATGGTGACTCTGTTATCATTGGAGGTCTTCAAGCAGAGGCAGAGTGATCTCTTGTATCAGGAATTCTTTTACAGATATAAGTTGGATTAGGTGGCCACTAAGGACCCCTTCCAGTGATGAAATCCATATTAGCCAGAGGATCCAATATAAACTCTGTTTGACACTCAAAAGCTCTTTACAACCTGACCCCTTTGTCTCCCTACAGTTTTATACATCTCTCTCCTCGGCTCTCTCTAGGTCCAGCCATAGTGTCCAAATTTGGTGTTCCTCACATGCAATGCTTCATCTCTCATCTCCATGCCTTTATACTGACTGCCTCCCATGCCCGGAATGCTCTCTCTCCTCACCTATGCCTCTGGGAATTCCTGGTTTCCCTCAAGGCACAGCTCACATGCCATCTCCTAAGTGAAACTTTTCCTGATCCTTCAAGCTGCTCGTGCTTTTCCTTCCCAAACTACCTAGTCTTTATGTTGTATGTGTTCTGCGCATACTTATATTTGTCCTTATAGTTTTCCCTATTAGAATGTAAGCTCTTTAAGACCAAGGTTTACTTTGTCTTTGC
Source organism: Petaurus breviceps papuanus (assembly GCF_028583685.1). Lineage (NCBI taxonomy): Eukaryota > Metazoa > Chordata > Mammalia > Diprotodontia > Petauridae > Petaurus > Petaurus breviceps. Next base: position 2,804,270 of record NW_027187352.1, read on the forward strand.
ATCCCCAGTGCTTAATGCAGTGCCTAGCACATACATGCTTATTGATTACCTCTATTTCCTTAATACCTGTTTATGCCTTAGCCTTTGCAATATGGATTCTAATCTCCCCATTTACTGAAATTGCTTTCACAAGGATTGCTAATGATCTCTTCTCTCTCTCTGTCTTTCTCTCCATACTCCATTATTATATTTTTGTTTTTTATAATACTCTCATTTCTAGATTAACCTTTACCCACTTCCTCCACACTGAATATTCATTTGTGACAAAGGAAAACAGTTTTGTAAATGAATACAGTCATTTCATCTGACATTATATGCAACATTCCATACCCACAGTCCTCTACCTCTGTATGAAGAGGAGGGTGTAATGTTTCATTTTTTGTCCTCCCAAGACCAAGATTGGTCATTGCTGTTGCTCAAAGTTTGGACTCTTTTTAGTGTTCTTTTTGTTTATATCTTTATAGTCATCATGTGTATATCGTTCTCTTAGTTCTCCTTATTTCACTACATCAGTTCATGTAAATCTTCCCATAGTTTTCTGAATTCCTCATATTTTTAATTTCTTATTCTATTATACTCATATGTCATAGTTTGTCCAGCCATTTCTGAGTCCATATTTTGGCACCATTAAAAGTAATATTATAGAGCTTTGGGGGCCAATAATCTCTTAATTACTAAAAGAGGTTCAAATCTTTTTTCACATTTGTATTACTTTTGACATTTGGTTTGTCTTTCCTCTTGCATATCCTTTCCTCCCTTCATTTCTATGATACTGCTCTCTCCTGGTTTTCTTACAATTGTAGATTGAGAGGGCATCTAGTCCAACCTTCTAATTTTACAGAAGAGGAAACTGAGGCCCATTTCCATGAAGTGTTTTCCCTATTTTCACACAGGTAGTTTCTGAGGTTGATTTTTTAACTCAGGTCCTCTGACTCCAAAGCCAGTACTCTTTCTTTTTAACAATATTTTCTGTATTTTATTTTTTTCTTTATTTATTTACTTTTAGTTTACAACATTCAGTTCCACAATCCCTTGAGTTCCAAATTTTCTCCCCCTCCCTCTCCTTCCACCTTCCTCCCCATGGCAGCATGCAATCTGATATAGGTTCTACATATACCTTCACAATAAATATTACTCAAGTTGTAAAGAAGAATTATAACCAATGTAATGAACAATGAGAAAGAAGGAACGAAACAAAACAAAACAAAAAAGAGAGAGAGCAAATAGTTTGCTTCAATCTGCATTCAGATTCTGTAGTTCTTTCTCTGGATGTAGATAGCCCTTTCCATCATGAGTCTTTTGGAGTTGTCTTATAACCTTGCATTACTAAGAGGAGCCCAGTCTATCAAAGTTGATCATCATAGATATGATGTGTCTATAATTGTGTACAAAGTTCTCCTGGTTCTGCTCTCCTCATTCAGCATCAGTTTATATGTCTCCAGGTTATTATGAAGTCCTTCTGCTCCTTATTTCTTATAGCACAATAGTATTCCATTACATTCATATACCATTATTTCCTTTATTTTAATCATCCAAGATCTGCCTTCTCATCCTCCCATCCCACCCCCAACATGTATAGTCAATTAAAATCAATTTCTACATTGGCCATATCCAAAAAAAATTTTATTGTAGTCTGCATTCTGAGTTCTTTACTTATCAGGAGGCAGGTAATGTGTTTCATCATTAGTTGTCTGGAATCCTAGTTGGTCATTATGATGATAAGAGTTCAGCATAATAGTATTCTATCACATTTGTATACCATAACTTGTTCATCCAGTCTCCAAATTATTGACACCCCATCAGATTCCCAATTTTTGCCTCTTCAACAAGAGTTATAAATATTTCTATAAACCCCTAGAGTTTGTTTTGTTTAGGATTAAGCCTCCCTCTGATTCCCTCTTCCTTTTCCTTATTTCCCTGTTGAGTGAAATATACCCAACTCTGTGTTTGTGTGTTTATTCTTCCTTGTTTTGACCACTTCAAATAAGAGTAAGTTTCAAGTGTTAACTGCTTCCTTCTATTCCCTCCTCATTTATATAGATTTCTACCTGTGTATCCTGATTATGTGGGATAATTTTCCCTGATTGCTTCACTGTGCCTCCCGCCCCTTACTGTTCCTTTTCCTCTCTTTTTCTATTCTTTTCTTAAGATTATCAAGACAAGGGAATCTAGGTGGTACAGCAGATAGAGCACTGGCCCTGGAGTCAGGAGGATCTGAGTTCAAATCTGGCCTCAGACACTTGACACACTTCCTAGCTGTGTGACCTTGGGCAAGTCACTTAACCCCAATTGCTTTGCCTCCCCCCCCCCCCAAAAAAAAAAGATTATCAAGACATAACAGAACCACTTCCAGGTCTTGTCTAGTTGAACTCTGTCTATGGCCCCTGATAATGATAAGGTTCAGAGAGGATGTGTGTGTGTGTGTGTGTGTGTGTGTGTGTGTGTGTATATAATCTCCCTAAATTTGAATATCAGAATAAGAGTCAATGAATATTTATTAAGTGCCTGTTATGTACCAGGCACTGTGATTAGCTGGAGATAATATAAAAGTGAGGGCAGAAGGCGAGGGCAAAGAATGATGAAATTGTGCAATTGGGTTGGGTAATAATCCAAGGACATGTGAGTTACTGAGCTGATTTCATCTTGCAGAATGATGAGTGTCTGGAGATGATGAAGGGCAGGAAAGTAGCTAGATGGGATATAATGAAAATTCCCTGGGTGCCATCCTTAAATAATGGAGGATCTGGGAGAAGCTTGCCAACATTCATCCTTTACCATCTTGGCTCCATTTCCACCAGTGTTCTTACTACACTAACTATCCTTTTTCAGTCTCATTTGCCATTTCATCATCCCCTACCCCCTATCATAGTGTTATTCACAAAACTTTGTCCTAAGCCCTTGTCTCTCTTGATCCTCACCCCCATCCTTGGCTCTCTTCCACTCTCATGTATGTATTCATTTATAACTGATACACAGATGTCTCCCTTATCTATGTATTCAGTTTTTCTCCTGAACTCCAGTCCTGTATCCCTGGACATTGTCACTTGGATGTCCTTTTTTTTTTTTTTTTCAGTATGGCAGCAGATGTTTTCTTTTTAATAGTACAGTATATACTGTGTGAACTTACGATGACTTCTTGAAAAACTTCATTTATATGGAATCATATATACAAAATTAACATTTTAATGAAATCAGAGGAATTATACATATATTCAGAAATATAAACCAATTTCATCACTGCCAACAATGGACACATAGAAATTTTTTAAAAATTTTCCATTCCCGAATAAAAATACATCTTTACTATATAGATATAAATATCATTTAATAATTTTGTTAGAAAATCTTCATATTTGAAGAAATTTTCAGTTAATTATCTCTTTTGAAATTCTGGTTCATAGTGCCACCAACTGGCAATAACAATTTTTAAAAGAACAGTGTTCTGAAGCGTCAGAAGAGTTTTGTTCTTAAAGTTACTGAAGAAAAAAACAGAAGTCACTAGAACCAATATGTGCAAGAACAGTAAATCACAGTGATTGAAAAGATGACCTATAAAATACAAAACATTTTCACCAAGGTGCCATGGAGTATCTAAGCGTTTTGTTAAATCTAGCTTTACATTTTCATGTAAAACTTTGTAGTAAGAAAGGAATTTGAACATATACTGTAAAAGGAAAATTTTTTTTCCTATTTCAGCATAATTAGATGCATTTGTCAGTAACACCAATTGGCATTAGTAACATAAAAACATTATTAGAAAACTAATGCCATATGTTACAAGTTTTTTTGAGGGAAAAATAAGTATCAAATTCTGAAGTATCTGTAGAGCTATAATCTCACAAATGCTGAAAAATCTGTAGAACCACAGCAGTCTATTTCGATATCACCAAGCATTCCTCAAAAAAAAAAAAAAGTAATTGCCCCAAAGCATCATTGGGCCATCCAGCTATACACGTGGACCAACATTTCCCTAACCTGTCACAAAGGGACATGTTATTTATAACAGGTGTCCTTAGAACTGAATTTCTGACAATACGAAACTGAATTAGTATCTTTGGTTGTTCTATATCAAGCCCTTGGTTTGATCAGTTTGACAGAATTGAGCTATACAGCATTATCCTTGAATAACCTCTAAAAATAGGACATCCTTAAGTTTTTTGGATGAACTGTATTCATTAATCAATGACCCACCCATGGTTAAAAATAGATATTTTAATAATTATATTTGTGCATATCTGTTCCTATAAACAAATGTATATATATATATATATATATATATATATATATATAAATGCACACACCAAAAAAGTCCAAATTGCACAAGATTATGTAATTAGGAGATAGAAACATATTCTTCATATTTGTGCAGTATAAAAAATAGGGCAGATAAAAAAAAGACATTGCTTAATTAGGGAAGTCATTCAAAAACTACCCCACTTTTTTACCCTGATGCTAAATCTCCCATTTTTAATTCTCAGAAATTAACTAGCTAAGGGATTAAGAATTGAATTACTGTGGGAAAATTGTTAATAATTTAATACTTTGTGCTCACTTTTTAAGATGTGATAATGTGTACGTATGTACCTATTTCCTACTATCCAAAGAAACTAAAATACTGCTACCTAGCTTAAGATATCAGTGTATTGGATCTTTAATGCAGATGAATTTTTTTTAAGAGCATAAAATACACATTATTTTTCCAGAACTCTGGACTATGTTTCCCTCCTAGTCCTCTCCTATATTTAAAATAATAAGTCTATACAAATCCTACTGCACTTGCTTATGCAGGGGGTAAGGTATAAATCCACTGTCCTCCATTCAGCCAGATATCTAGCTGGAATATCTGGATTTTTATATGCCCTGGCTTTGCTCAGTCCTGATCGAGATACATAAGGCTATAGTGTATATCATTTTAAAAAAGAAAAAACAAAATATTTTCTTCAAAGGATTTCTGCTTGTACTTACATTAGGAATAAGAATATGGTCAGCATATACTTTCTAGTGGTTTTCTTCCAAAAACTAACTTCCTAGTAAAGATTTCTCCAAATGGACATATGCAGACATAAATGCTGGAATAATTCATTTCCATTTCTCATAAATGTAGAAATTTAAAAGCTTATCTACATAGCACATAATGATACATAATTATCTTGGCCTCCTAGATATTGATTCATTATATGGAAAAAAACTAAAATTCTATCTCATAGATGTATCTATGTTACAAGCCAAGCATTATTTGGTTGCACAAGAGTAAAAACCTGGCTACAGTAAATAGTATCTAGGAATGTCAATGAAGGCAGTACATGTAACAGTTCATTCAAATGGTCAGAGAATAGCAAGGATGGGTCATATCCAAAAGTTCAGTTATGATTTAAATTCGTATTGAACAGGCAAAACCACTTTTTCTGATTGACACACAGATTATAAGAAAAACTTGAAAACGCCACTGAGGTCCATAGCACCTGCTCCTTCTGTAGCTTTTGTCTGTTTACTTGTAAGAGCTTTCTGTTATGTTTGCTTTGTCCTCTGCTCCAGATCATGCTGGTGTTTAATAAGATGTTCTATTTCTCTTCATAGTGTTTATAGATTTTCCTTCAAAGTAATATTTTTAAGTAATGTATCCTCCAAAACAGCCTGTAATTTTCAGTTGATTTCTAAGGAGAGCTCTAATGTCAGCCCACTGTCAGCCAGAAGGCATGCCATGATGCCTTCTTGTCTGCTCAAATGGACCTTGTTAAAATCAGATGCCTCTGATGACAGTGTAACTGCTTCTTCTTGTAAGATATAACTCTGAATTATTTTGTTGGTTTTTTTCCTAATTTCTTATCTCAATTGCTTTATATGATCCTCCATATATTCAGTCTTTTCATTAATCTGGGCATGAGCTTTCTGCATCCTTACTATGCTCTCAATCAGCATAGTCTTCTCCACTTTTGGAAAGTTATTCACAGCTACAGAGGAGCCAGTATTTTCTGATGACTGGTCTTTACTCCTTCGAGTATTAAGGGACCTCAGGGAACTAGAACAACTCTCTGTGCTACTGACTTCTTTATCATAGCTATTATTCTTAATCTGGTCTAATTTTCTTAATGCTTGTTGAAGTTGTTGAAGTTGCTTGGTATGATCCTTGAGATCTGAAGCATATTTACGTCTTTGGGTAACTTTTGTCTTTCAGTTCTTCTACTTGAATATTTAATAATTTTAATTCTGTTTGTCTAGAAGTCAGTTCAGTTTGCAAAGCTTGACCTTCATTCTTTCGAAGTTCTTCTTTTAATAACCTACTTTCCAGATTAGTATTAGTCTGTCTCATGTGTTCACAATGACTCTACAGGAGAGTTTATCAGATTGTGACTGTACAGAATTAGATTCGGATTGAAGCTGGGCATTCTTACTAGTTCATTTTCCAGTAAATAACAGTTCAGATACTCTTTTTCCACTGCCTTCAGTGTCTTTTTGTAGGTCTTTAATCAAAGAATTTGGATTCCCAACTTCTTCATACAGATTTTCAATTTCTTATTTATCTCTTTGAAGCTGGGTCCTGGCAACTGCTCAACAATTTTAAGTATCCAACAAATTTTGAAGCTTTTTAGTGATTAATAATCTCTTTACATTTGGATAACTCATCTTCTTTTCTTTCTTTTTTTTTTTTAAGCAATCAGGGTTAAGTAACTTGCTCAAGGTTACACGGCCAGTTATTTCTGGGTGTGGTGCTGAGTATCTGAGCCCGGATTTGATCCAGGTCATCTCGACACTGGAGCTGGTGCTCTTACTCGCTGAGCCACCTGGCCGCCCCTAAGCAATTGGGGTTAAGTAGCTTGCTCAAGGTTACACGGCCAGGTGTTTCATCTTCTTTTCTTAACCTTTCATCTTCTAGCTACTTCACCTTTGTTCTTAGTGTTTAAATGTCCTCTTCAAACCACCTAGTTCTTTTATTTTGGCATGATGCATCTTTAGCTGATGAGATTTTTCCCGCATTTGTTTTTCTAGTTCTCCTTTTGAGACTTTGAACTTTACATCTAACTAATTTGATTTAATTTTTTCTTACTCTTGATATGCTTTTATCATTTCTCAAAAATTTTTCCATATTTTAACTGCTTCTTCTTTGGCCTAAGTTAATTTCATTGTTGTTTCTTTATCTTTGGTTTCCTTGTGCAAATCCATTTCTGTTTTTAATTTGTGCCCATTTTATTTTGATGATGTGAGAGTTGATATCTTCCTTCATTTTCTCAGTTTTTCTACTCATTCTACTGGCATCACTTTCTTTTTCATAGAGCTGATGTAGTCTTCCTTTTTCTTGAGAAAGCTGTTTAACTTTGTTAATGTTTCTCAGTTTCTTTATTTGCATCTTTGAGTTTTCTCCTAAGTCCCTTCTTTTCCTTTCTGAGATATAAAGATTCTTTTTCACCTTTGACATACTTCATCACTGTTGTTTCTTTTTTCATGGTGGGCCTCTTCTCATTTCTTGTTTGCCTGCTCCATTCAAAAAGCCATCTCTGTGTAATTGCTACATCACATTTTTGGCTGCAGTATCTTGCATTACAAGTTTTTCTTTGGAAATATTAACATCTTTAATGAGTTTCTCTATTCTTGTTTCTAACTGTTTAATCATGTTTCTATGTTATCTCTCTGTTTCTGTTCTTTTTTTTTTCTTTTTGGAGGGGGGAAGTCAGGGCAAATTGGGGTTAAGTGACTTACCCAAGGTCACATGCTAGCAAGTGTTAAGTGTCTGAAGCTGGATTTGAACTCAGGTCCTCCTGACTCCAGGGCCGGTGCTCTATTCACTGCGCCATCTAGCCACCCATAGTCTTTGTTCTTTTTTAGTTCTTCTCTTAGATTGTCTTTTTTCTGAACAAATTTCTAAAATAAGCTCCTGATGCTTCTTGTTTTCTTTAATTAACTTCTTTATAATATGCTCCTGCTGCAGATATTTATCTTGCACACATTTTCAAAACATAATTAAAACACATTCACCCTATTTTATTCCATTGGGTACTCTTTGTTTATTTGAAAGTCCCGCAGATAAGAGCTCTGATTCTGTTTCTTCCAACAAATCCTTCCTGTGCTGAAATAAGTTTCTTGGTACAATCTGTATCATATTCACTTTCTGAATAAGTTTTTTTATTGGATATTTCTGTAAGTTTAAATGACCTTAATTCTAACAATATGTTTGTTCCCTTTCTATTTGTCTTTGATACTTGCTCTGCAAAATCTCCACCAGGAAAATGAGTATTCTCTGAGATTTTTCTTCATATGTATTTGCTTTGTCACAAGAATTCCCAACTCCACAATAATCTGATGAGTAATTATTTTTTGTTTCAATTCATCACCCTCAGGAAGCTTAAGTGAAAGCATCTCTTTTTTTTTTTTTATGGAAACAGTTTAGAATCTTTGTCTGAACTGCACTCCATCTCCAGAAAAGCAGCTTGTGGTGCCTTTTGTTGCAAATGCATAGCCAATGATTTTATCTGACAAAATGGAAGGTATATTCTCTACCTCTGACAAGCTAACTGACACCAATTCATTATGCATTCCTTATGATCTTCTGAGTTTCATTGTTACAAATCTGGCAGTGAGGCAATTGACTAAGTTGTCAATTCTCCATCGTGAGGTCTGGAAAGTCAGGGGAGCAGGGCAGTAGTCAAGGCTGGGGAGAATAGCAGTGAGGAAGACCAGGAATGTTACTCTTCACCAGTCACAGGTTTCCCAAACTCCAGTGGAGCTGACACATCAACAAAAATGTCAGTGATGCTGGACTCCATGGAACCGGCCACTAGCTCCAGCCTGGGTTTCCTTTTAAACACTTTGAACTCAATATAACTAAAACTGAACTTATTATCTTTTTTAACTTAGACCCATTTCTCTTCTAGATTTCCCTGGTTTTGTTCATGGTACTATATTCCTTCCAATCATTCAGGTTAAAAATTTTGGAATCAACTTTGACGTTCCTCTTTACTTCCCTAACCTTTCCCCTGAATATATAATCTATTGCCAAATATTGTTGATTCTAGTTCCCTGTCTCTGACATCTATCCCTTTTTCTCCATTTATAATTCAACTACCCTAATATGAGCCCTCATTAGCTCTTTTTGTATACTATTATAATAGCCTTCTACTTAGTTTCCTTGACTCTAATTTCTTCCATTCCTGATATGTCCTTTTACATAGCAAGCAAAATAATCTTTGTAAAGCATAAGTCTGATCATGTCATTCCCCTTCTCCGGGACCTTAAGTGGTTCCCTGTTGTACCTAGGATAAAACACAAATTCTTTAGCTTGATGTCCGAGGCCATTTGCAGTCTTGATACCAAACTGTTTTTTCCATCTTCATTTTAATTTACATTCACATGTTCTTTCCAACAAAAATGGCATTTCCTCAAATTAACATTCTGTCTTCTGTTTGTGTATAATCCATTTTCTGTACCTAGAACACTATCAAAACTATGCTAAAATCATTCCTTATTTCATATCTGCCTATCACAAAGCTTTTTCTTCTTCAGGGCTTAGCTCAAGTTCCATTTGCTTTGTGTAGTTTCTACTGATCTTCTTAGCTAAAAATATTCTCCCCATCCTCAGATACGCCTAGAGTACATTGTGCATATCTCTCCCTTTTCCTTCTCACTCTTTGCTTTACATATATGTATGTGGAGGTCATAGTTCTCCCTCACTTCCAAACCCTCACCTCAATAAGTTACAGGTTTCCTGAGGTCAGGATCTAGGTCATTTTTATCATTGTATCATCAGGGCCTAGCACAGTGCATTGCACACAACTAGTGCTTAATAAATGTTTATTGTTTGTTTTGTACTATTTCTTTGCCAGGACTGTTATAAGGAAAACATATTATAAACTATAAAGTGCTATGAAGCTGTGAACCATCTTATCCAGAAGAATTGTTTGATGTGAGGAAACACTTAGTGGTTATAGCTATATGAAAGTAGAAGTACTGCCTAGGGCAGCAATGGATTCCCATTACTACAGGTCTTCAGGTGAGGACTGGATGATGTAATTGCTTGTAGGAGATATTTGTAGAGGGGATTCCTGAGCAGGGATTGAACCAGATGGTTTTTTTTTTTGTCTTTCAACTTTGTGAATTTTTTTTAATTGTAGTCCTTGAAGGATGGGTAGGATTTATTGGGGCAGAAAGAAAGGGAAGTACATTCTAAGTAGGAGTAATAACACAAATGGGCTAAATCAGCCCCATGGGAGAAGATTGGCCTAGTTGGAATATCTAGATCTGAATGGGAAGCACAGTAGTGAGAAACATGTTCAAAGGTAATTGAGGGTTAGGTGGTCTCCTTCTTCATCAATTTGAACTAGCCCATAATAATATGAGTACATATTGGCCTATAATAATGCTATTTTGTATGAAGTAGCAGTTATCCAGAAATGGGATGGCCTTTAGGTCATAAGCTCCTCAGGTTCATGGAGTAGATCTTTAATAGCAGAAAAGAGCTAAAAGGGAACTTAGAGATTATTAAATCCAATCCTTTCATTTTATAAATGAAAAACTGAAGCCAAGAGAGAAGTGACTCTTCCACGGTAGCAAGTGAGAGAGTCAGGATTTTGGAGTCTCCTAAGTTCCAGGTCCGTGCTTTCTCCAGTGTATCACATCCCCTAAGGATGTTAACTTGACCTCTCTTTCCTGCAGGTGAGCGGGAGATTGGAACAGAAGGAAAGATGCTGCTTTTGGCTCGGGAAGATAAAAAGCTCCAGTGTGTGGGATTATGGAGCAGGCAGCCGGTAAATGCTTTCCACAATACATTTGTACTGTAATCTTAATAGTTTGCACTTATATAGGGTTTTATAGCACAGATGCAGAAAATGCTTTTGACTACATTGTTTTTTGATCACTTCACTCCAGCCCTAAGAGTAGTGATCTCAGTCTCATTCTCCTTTTTATAGATGAAGAAAATGAGACTCAGTGAGGGTGAGTGGCATGTTCCCAGGGTCACACGGCTAAAAATCATTCATCATCAGTTGTTCATAATCATTCATCATCAACAATCGTTCATTAGGCATTTATTATGTGCAAGGTGCTAGGTTACAAAGATAAAAAAAATGAAATCCTTTCTTTCCAGGAGCTTATGTAAGTCTCTTGGGGGAGAATATTATATCTAAGTATATGTAGAACAAATACAAAATGAATAAAAGGTAATTAAATATAGAGTGGTAAGGGAAGGAAGGAGGGAGGACACTAGCAACTGGGATTAGGAAAGCCATCATGTAGAAGATGGTGTTTGTAGTAAGTGAGAGCTTCAGTGAGGTGGAAGAGAGAAGGGAAAAGGGATGAATTAAGGACTTGAACCCAAGTCTCCTGAATTCCTTTTCATTTTTTTCCCCCACTGTGCCCTTCTTGGATCTCTTTTGCAACCTGCACCTATCAGATTCTGCTTTTGCAACCTGCACCTATCAGATTCTGCAAAAGCTAGTTTAAACATGCTGTTAAAGATGAGGGATAGCCTTCCTTGCCTTTTCTTTGTTTTTCCACTTAATGTATGCACAGTTGTTTAGTTGGTCTGTGCATCTAAAGATATGGTCAGAAATTAACAACAGTAATAATAGCTAATTTTTATATAGTGTTTACCATGTGCTTGTTATTGTGCTAAGTACTCATTATTATCTCATTTTCTCTTCACAACAACCATGGCAGGTAGGTAGTATTATTATACCCATTTTACAGATGAGCTGACTGAGGCAAACAGATTAAGTGACATGCTCAGGTCACACAGCTAGTAAATGTCTGAGGCCAGATTAAGTTCAGGTCTTCTGACTCCAGGCCCAGCACACTATCCACTATGCCACCTAACAGAAAAATAGCCGAAGGAAATGCTAAATCTCAGAAGTTAGTGAAAATAAAGATGTAATTTTTTCCCCACTCAGGTTCATGGACCCTGAAATCTATCCACAGATCCCAGATAAAGAACCCCTGGTCTAAATGATCTCCAGATCTCTTCCATATCTCAGAGCCTGTGAAAGAAGTTTAGTGAAAGGAATACAAGATTGCACCAGGTTTCTCCAATCATGTGCCATGAAGAGCAACCATCTGACTTCATTGGGAAGAATTAGTTACTCTTTGTTAGGTGAACTGGTCTCTTGATTAGACTGCCTTCTTTGAGATTAGATTGATATTGTCATTACTCAGATAATTAATGATTTCATCTAGGCTTTGGGTTCCCAGCAGGTCCCATCTACCCCTGTACTGATGCCATGTTCCTTTTCAAAGCTGATTCCAGGAGTGTCAGATTTTTTTGACAGAATTACCTCCTTTGCATTCTGAGATTCTGTGTTGCTTCTGAATTCTGGAAGGAAATTGGGAGTCTTTTTGGTAGAGAACAGGAAGAGAAAAAAATAATTAGAAAAGGGATTGATTGGTTCATTTGACATACTGACATGGAACAAATGAGCACTTAGCACTTTTGCTTTTACAGTCCCTGGGTGAGAATCATGGCTTTAAACATGGGCTTCTCACTTACCTAGGTTTATTCTTTCAGACACTCAGAAGGTGGGGAGGGAATTCAAAACTATGACATTTAAGAATCAGTTGGAGATGTTTAGTTGGTTGAAGAAAAGACTTCAGAGAGACATTGTGCTGAGTAAGTCTTAGAGAGCCTGTTACAGAAAAGGAAGTTTAGACTTGTTCTGCTTGGCCCCAGAAGGCAAAGCTAGGGGCAGTGGAGGAAGCTGCAAAAAGACAGATTTTTTACCTTCATATACTTGCTAGAACTGTCTAATGTGAATCACCAGGGGGCTTTCAACAGGACCAGATGATTGCCTGTCAGAGATGTTGTAAGAGGGTACTTGTTATTAGGTACTGATTGGTCTTCGTGTTCTCTGAGTTCCCTTCTGACTCTAGCAGGAAGCAAGACCCTTTTGTGTGGATTACAGGGCCCCTCACCCTCGAGGCTTGTCTATGTCAAGTTTGTGGGGGGGGAGGGTTGACTTTTGTTGTTGTTTTTTAGTGGAGCATGATGTTGGAGGGGACATTTATTGAGTTCTCTAAAGGATCAAAAGTCAAATGTTTGAGAACCCCTACTTTATTTTATTTTATTTTTTAAGCAATTGGGGTTAAGTAACTTGCTCAAGGTTACACGGCCAGTTATTTCTGGTTGTGGTGCTAAGTATCTGAGCCTGGACTTGATCCCCAGGTCATCCCGACACTGGAGCCAGTGCTCTTACTCGCTGAGTCACCTGGCTGTCCCTAAACAATTGGGGTTAAGTAACTTGCTCAAGGTTACACAGCCAGGTGTTTCTGGGTGGGTGCTAAGTGTCTGAGTCCGGATTTGATCCCCAGGTCATCCCGATACTGGGGCCGGTGCTCTTACTCGCTGTGCTAACTGGCCACCCTGAGAACCCCTACTTTAGAGTAAGACTTTATAAAGCTTATGGTCAGGGAGTCCATCATAGCACCTGAGCCCTAGTAAGAGTATTTGAAACTTTCCCCCCATTTTTGCATCATGAGCGAAAGACCCTCCAGTGTATGGATGCATTAGAGAAAAAACAAGGTAAACTTGAGGATGTCATTTAAGATTCGCCATGACCTGGCCCCAATTTGCCTTCTCTCTCATTGCTTCTACCATTTTATAGCCCAAATTTGTTACTCATATTGTCCAAATACCGTTTGAGCTTTCACAGTGTATCTTTGCTGTTTCTTCTCCTCCCACACCTATTTCTAACTATTGAAATTCTGCTCATCTTTCAAGACCCAGCTACATGACATCTTCTCCATGAAGTCTTTCCCTGATGTCCCAGCTGAAGAGGCTTGGGGGTGCTGGGATCCCAAGAATGCAAAGGCAGAGTTGCCTAGAACAAATTCTCACACCCAAGCCTTCTTTTAGTCAAGTGGCAAAAGTTTACAATGACTCCAGTAGAAGCAGGCAAGAGTTCTTAGGGAACCTGCAAGCTAGTGAGGATGGTGCTAGGGCTTATATGGAAAAGGGAAAGGAATGCCAAAGATACTTATTAAGTAATCTAGTGGTCCAGGTATCTTTGGGAGCTATGGATGGGAAAATGCAGGGAGTCTACAGAGATAACTTTATTAATACCAGACATTGAGGGAGAAAAGACACTTATTTTGTTTAGTTGCCAGAGGCATGGGCCTTGGGATCTGGCATGAGGGACAGTCCTTGGACCAGGCAGGGACAAAAGTCCTTAGGCCAGGCACTCCTCTATCTGTTTTGATAAGAGACTGTGTTCTGCAACAAGAGAAAATTTTCTCACAGGACAGGGGCCTACTGAGAAATTGAGAGGCTTCCAGAGGCATGATACTAGGGCAGAGGCCCGAGCACCCTATCACAGCTAGGGTTAATCTCCCTCTTCTGAACCCCTCTATACACTTAATGCCTCTCTTATGGCACTAGTTACATTCTGCTGTATTTGATTCAAATTAAATGTGTGTTTAAGCAGGCATTATATTCAAAGTACAATACTAGATGTTAGGACAGCCCCTGCCTAACAGGAGGAAGATCAAGTACAAAAGTAATTCCAATATAAAGGATAAAAAGTCAAGTGCAGAAAAAGAACAGATCACTCTTTTTTTATAATTTACATTTCTTCTCTTTTTATTGTTCTGATGGTCCAGTGAATGAATATCAGAAGGGGAGAAAGGGAAGGGGTGTTCTGCCATTGTATCAGTTTCAATAGATCAGTTAAATCTTATAGGAAAGAAACCAGACTAGCAAAGCCACAATTCAGATTCTGCGGAGAATCCCCTTTAATAAGTGTATTTTTCATCCATTCTTGGCTCCTCTCTCAAGTTTTTTGCTTGATATGTTTCTTTGTTACAATACTTTCCAGAATGTCTAAATTGGATTCAGGAGTGATAGGTCACACTGTGAAGCCAAGGCTGCCCTACCATAAGGCCAAGGATTTCTTCTGTAGTGTAAGGTCAATATTTGTCGTCTTGTTCTCTGGCCTAAAAATACAGCAAACCTTTCTTTAGAGTCTCCATTACATCGTAAGTTGTCCAGAAGAAGAAATAAGTCAGCCAGCCATGAACTAATTCCCCCAACCAGGGTTCCTCAACCCCAGTTCTATAGATCATGACTTCTTATCTGCTTCAGTTAAAGTAGAAAGAGTGTCTAGAACTTTTTTCTCCACCGTGCAAAAATAAAAAGTCAAACTATTTCCTGAGACAAAGAGTGGACTGTTCTTTCAGTCTTTAGTTCTGTTTTGCATTTGAAAGGGTGGTTCTTCTTGTCTTCTGATTGAACCACAGGAAGGGCTTAAAGTAAAGAACTATACTATGTGTAACATGATTGCTTTTCCCGCACTCACTCTTAGGACCAGGCCTGTTATATTTTATATCTTGTTACCCTCAGAGGGTTGGAAAGTCTCTATCCTTTGCCACTGGCTCAGTCCCTCCAGCTGGCTGTGTTCCCCTCATTTTTAGGGGCCTGGTGAATAGTACCACACTTCCATTTAACCATTTATCATCAGATTAGCTTTTACAAAGGGATATTTACTTCAAAGATGTAACAAAGACAAACTTACATTTCCCCCAAACACCTCAGGGACGTATTCCCTCCATTCTACCTTGATCTCTGGGACTTCAGTAAAAAGTTTGCTTCATTTTTAGGTCAGGCAGCAAAAGAGTAAATATTGGCCTTTACTAGAGCAATTAACCCTTGGCATCATGGAGGGATCTCTCATGCCCAGATCTGGAAAATATTCCAGCAAAAAAATATATCAAGCCAAAAGGAATTAGGCTCGTGGTTTAACTCACTTCCTATATAGCATTAGTCTCACCAAGTTTAAGTCCAGAGCTGGCAGTGCTAGCTTCTGCTGGGCTGGAGTCCAAGACCTTTGCTCCTTAGGATATTACAGTTGGACTGTGACAATGTCTTGCCTGGTTTCTTAGCTTCACAGATCCCCATGGCTTGAGCTCCTATGGCAAATCAGAGGCTTCACTCTTTATACATTATTCTAGAATGGAAAAGACTGAAAAAGAACCAGGCCAGTTTCTTAAACCCATGTGGTACTTGTTAGACACTGCCTTATTGGATTCAAATTAATTAAAAATTTTATTAAGCAGCTATTATGTGTAAGAAACAAAACATTGAAGACCCACAAATAGAGATAACATTTTATCAGGAAGAAGGACAAGTACAAAAGTAACTGATTAAAAAGGACAATTAGTTAAGGTCAGAGAAGGAACAGATCATTTTCCCCTGGGTGGGGAGGAGAGACTTAGGGAGAGCTTCATGGAGGAGATAATACCTGAGTTGGTCCATGAAGAAAGAGAGGAGTTTTAACAGACAGGTTGTGAGAGGCAGTCCATTCCAGGTATGAAGGACTATGTAGGGGCAAAGACATAAAATGGGGAAGGCGGGACAAGAATAGGAGGAAGAGATACTGTAAGCAGTCTGGGAGAACAAGGAATAGTTTACCTGTCAGATTTAGGGAGAAGGGAAGAATTTATGACCAAACAAGAGATAGAGAGCATTACAAATGCAAAATGGATAATTTTGATTACATTAAATTGAAAAGTTTTTGTACAAACAGAGCCAATGTAGTCAAGATTAGGAGGAAAGCAGAAAATTGGGAGAAAATTTTACAGGTCTCTGATACAGGCATCATTTCTAAAATATACAGAGAACTGAGTCAAATTCATGAGTATATAAGTCATTCCCCAATTGATAAATGGTCAAAGGATATGAGCAGGCAGTCTTTAGAGGAAGAAATTAAAAATATTTATGATTATATGAAAAAATGCTTTAAATCACTATTGATCAGAGAAATGCAAATCAAAACAATTCTTAGGTACGATATCTGGCTGGTCAGATTGGCTAAGATGACAAAACAAGAAAATTATAAATGCTAGAGAGGATGTGGGAAAATTGGAACACTAATGCATTATTGGTGAAGTTGTGAACTGATTCATCTGTTCTGGACAGCAATCTGGAACTATGCCCAAAGGGCTATAAATAAGTGCATACCTTTTGACCCAGCAATACCACTTCTAGGGTTGTATCCCAAAGAGATCATAGAAGTGGGAAAAGGACCTGTATGTATGTACAAAAATATTTATAGCAGCTCTTTTTGTTGGCAAAGAACTGGAAATCGAGGCGATGCCTGTCAATTGGGGAATGGCTAATAAACAAGTTGTAGTACATGAATGTAATGGAATACTATTGTGCTATAAGAAATGAGGAGCAGACAGACTTCATAGTAACCTGAAGAGACTTATATAAACTGATGTTGAATGAGAAGAGCAGAGCCAGGAGAAATTTGTACACAATTACAGACACAACATATGTGTGATGACCAACTTTGATAGACGGGGCTCCTCTCAGCAATGCAAGGTTACAAGACAACTCCAAAAGACTCATGATGGAAAGATATCCACACCCAAAGAAAGAATTACAGAGTCTGAATGCAGACTGATGCAAATTACTTGCTCTCTTTTTTTTGTTTGTTCTTCTTTCTCATTGTTCTCTCCATTGGTTATAATCCTTCTTTACAACCTAATGTTTAATGTGAAGGTGTTTATAGATCGTATATTTGATTGCATGCTGCTATGGGGGAGGAGAGAGAGGAGGAGAAAACTTGAAACTCAAGGGATTGTGGAACTAATGTTGTAAACTAAAAGTAAATAAATGTTAAAAAAAAAAAAAAAGAAAGAAATGAGGAGCAGAAGGGCTTCATGATAACCTGGAGAGACTTCTATAAACTGATGCTGAGTGAGGGGAGCAGAACCAGGAGAACATTGTACACAATTACAGACACAACGTATCTTTGATGACCAACTTTGCTCATCTCAGCAATGCAAGGTTGTAAGACAACCCTAAAGGACTCATGATGGAAAAGGCTATCCACATCCAGAGAAAGAACTACAGAATCTGAATGCAGACTGAAGCAAACTACTTGCTCTCTCTTTCATTTTGTTTTGTTTTGTTTCTTCTTCCTTGTTGATTCCATTGATTATAATTTTTCTTTACAACTTGACTAATGTTTAATGTGAAGGTATATGTACAACCTGTATGAGATTGCATGTCACCATCGGGGGTGAGGGGGCAAGAGAGGGAGGGGAGAAAATTTGGAACTCAAAAAACTTGTGGAACTGACTGTTTTAAACTAAAAGTAAAAAAAAAAAAAGAATGGGAGGAAGAGAGTAGCACAGTTTTAGTGGAATGGATAATAGAAAAAGAGGAATAATATGAAAGAATGCAGGAAAGGTAGGCTGGAGCCACACAACAGATTGTGCTTGGAAAGGAATGAGGAGCTGCTAATGATTTTTATGGAGAGCTAATGATCTTAGCAATTCATTAAGGAAGATTGCTTGTGTGTCTGTGTGGAAGACAGATTAGAGAAGGATTGAACTAGAAACAGAAAGTTACTACAGAAGTGAAAGTAGTATGGATCTAAACTAAGATGGTTACCCTGAGAATGCCTCTAGGCAACTAGGTGGCTTGGTGAATTGAGCACTGGACTTGAAGTTCGGAAGACCTGAATTTGAATTCTGCCAGACACTAGCTCTGTGACCCTAGGCAAGTTACTTAACCTTTATTTACCCCCAGTTTCCTCTTCTATAAAATGGGTATAGTAATAGTATCTCCCTTCCAAGGTGAGGATCAAATGGAATATTTCTTTGCAAACCTTAAAGCATTATATAAATGCTAGCTATTGTTAACAATAACAATAATAAAGAATTCTTTGAAGAAAGGAATTATGTTTCATTGATCTGCAACTCCTCCATGATACTTAACAGAGTATTCATATTGGTTCAACAAACTGCTCTGTGCAAGGCCCTGGGCTTGGTACTTGAGATAGAGGACAGTCCCCCAGCCTTGAGAACTTGCCCCCTTTTGGGGATAGTTCAGTTCCATGAATTGTTAATGTAGACTGTGCTAGGGACAAATCAGAGATCCAGACCAAGTTTTTTTATTTTTTTGTGGGTTTTTTTTTTTGGAGAGGGGAAGGTAGGGTAGTTGGGATTAAGTGACTTGCCCAAGGTCACATGGCTAGTTTTTGTGTGTGTGGGTGTGTGTGTGTATGTGTGTGTGTGTGTGTGTGTGTGTATGTGAAGTGTCTGAAGCTGGATTTGAACTCAGGTCCTCCTGAATCCAGGGCCGGTGCTCTATTCACTGCGCCACCTAGCCGCCCCCAGACCAAGTTCTAAGAAAACATTTTTGAAGGGAAAGAGGTGATTTAAAATGACTGAAGGGACAAATGAATTCCTCAAAACAGATAAAATCAACTTTGTTTGCTTGCTTTTCTCAGAAAGTAAATTGACCTTTATACAGCTTTCTTTTTTTCCCACTTCCTTCCAGGTGTTCCTCTTTGTTGGCTCAGATGCTTTCAATTGCTGTACTTTTCTCTCTGGCTTTTCTCTTTTGGCGGGGACTCAAGATGGGAACATATATCAATTGGATGTAAGGAATCCGAGGTGAGTCCTAGTATGTTTTATTGATGTAGGTTTTTGGTGAGGTGGGATTTTTAGCCTGGGTTCAACTTCATTGGCATGTATGATCTTAGAAATGGGAGTTGATTATGTAGTGAGAGTGAGTACTTCCCTAATAGCAAATCTGTGAGAATAGACTGTTTACAGAAGAGAAAATTGAGGCTCAGAAAGGATAAATGACTTACCCAAGTTCATACAGCTAGTGCATGTCAGAGCTAAGGTATGAACCTAGCTAGATCTCCTGACTGCACATCCAATGCTCTCTTCATTGTGCTGCCTTTCCACTTTAGGCCAGTCATTTGGTCCAAATCAGCCAGTAGATTGAAGATATCATAGTTTAGATGTTTTAGATGTGTTGATATCAGCAGACTGAGAAGTTATTTCCCTACATGTTACACTGATTCATCTGTAATAGTAAAAGAACTTGAAGGCAGCTTCCAGCTTACCTTTCCAGCTTTCACACACTGGTCTTTTGGCTTTATTTTCCTCTCTTGGAGTTTGATGGACAGACATGGACAGGAATCATATAGGAGGAGAAAGTGTGGATGGTGGTGGGGGTTGGGATCTTTGTTGGTAGAAGATGTACTCATATGAATGAGATCACAGATCCATCGAGTAGGTTTGAATCAGATTTTGGTCTGGTTTCCAGATGAACATTGATCCAAAGCAGTATCTTCCACTTTTCCAGTGTTGGCCCTCAGATCTATTTTATTGCCTCTACTGAAGTTATATTAAAAGATAGTTAGTAAATGGCCTTTGGTGTCATGTTTGTTTTGAAAAATGCTATGGAACAACTCTTTATTTCATTAAACATGATGCTCTGTCCTTCTCTAGCATTTATAGGTTAAAGGACCTCAAGGTTTTCTACCAGCATTCCCCTGGGTGGTAGTAAACCTGTCAAAATCTGAGGCTGGAAAGAACCTCCCTAGGTCATGTAGTACACCCCTCTGCCTTCATACAAGACCTGACCTAACCCATTCAAGAGATGGTTTTCTTGTTCTTAATGATCTGCAAAAAAGGTGATTTCTCAGCTCCTCTGTCCCAAGATTTAACAATTCGTGCTGTTACTATTCTGTATGCCTTGCTAAAATCTCTCTTACCATAATTTGAGAGCATTTCTTCTTATCTTAGAAAATCTGATCTCTGTTGTAAAAAATCACCATTTATGGTCCCTGTAACCCTCATTAAATTGTTTCTCAACTTTATCTTCCTTGAATGATTCTGACACTGTAAATAATATTTCCCAGAAATTCCTATTTTCTGATGTTGTTAATTTGTTTTCATTATGCTTCCCTGTGCTTCTCCTTGCATCATTCACCTCCCTCAAGATGTCAGCATGTTGTCAAATCCAGCCCTTGATAGTTTAGCGTGAGACAAAGTGCTTTAGGAACATTTGAGAAGAAAAAAAGCCACTTTCAACTACAGAAGTCAGGGAAGACTTCCTGAAGGAAGTCCTGAACTAGGCCTCAAAGAAAGAAAAGGATGTCAGTACCTAGAAGTGAAGAGAAATGTATTCCAGAAAGCACCAAGAAAATGTGAAGACATATTTGTTGTACTAAAAGAAATGTGGTTTGGGTTTTTTTTTTTAGTTGAATCAAAATCTAAAACTTTACAAACTTGCTTACAGAAAGAAATCAGCAGCAATCTGCTAGCCTCTCATAGGGAGCAACCTGAGATCTTGGTGTCCTGGCTTACTCTGTTCCTAAGCACAGGTGCTCACATCCTCATGCCTGCCTGTTAACATCTGGCATGGTACTGTGTTAGAGAGCAAAGTCATAAGGTGTGCTCTGCACAGCAGCCAACATCACTAGAGAATGAGGATCTTGGGGGCAATAATGACTTACCAAGCATCTTTGCTTCTCAGCAGTCAGTTTTGCCTACTTTAACTATTTCTAACACAACATCCCATACCTTTTACATTCCATATTCCTGAAGTACATTCCTCTATTACCTCTGTCTCTTAGAATCCCTGGCTTCCTTCAGAGCTTAGTTTAGTGCTACTTTCTCTATGAAGCCTTTCTTGATTTCTCTAAATGCTTCCTATTTATTCTTCCTTTTTATCATTTTATATTTACTTATATAGATACACGTTATCCCCCAGTAGAACATAAGCAGGAGCTGTTTATTTTTTTGTTCATATTTTCCTAACAATGCTTGACATATACTAGATATTTAATAAATGCTTATTAATTTATCAGTTGATTCAGGGAATGGAAGATCCCCTAAGCATTTCTTTTCAGTAACTGAAACTCATATCTGCAAACACCAAAACTTTTCCTTCTTAGTAAACTGTATAACTTCTGTGCCTTTTTAAACATTATAACTTTGATTATTAGACATAATAATTTAACTTTATTTTTGATTGAGTTATCAAATCAGGGTCATCCTTGTGAGGAGAATAGTTATGTTTGGTAGAAAGAGCATGCAGTTAGACTTTATTAGCCATTTCTTTGGCCGAGACAGTTAACCTCACTGAAACTTGGTTTTTATATCTGTAAAATGAGGGTAGGAGTACTGGTACTAGTTGCTTCCTAGGTTTGTTGTTAGGAAGATACTAGGCTAGTCACTTTACTAGAAATAAATGGTTGTTCTCAGTCATTCCAGATTTTGGGACCGATCAATCATTACTGTACCTTGTCACACAATAGTACTGCCTGTGGAGAATATTTGCCCCTATACCAAATATCCTGAAACTGCTGGACTTCTACCATTTTTATCTGTTTATACTTTAGTATTATTCCTCCCTTAGCATCACTGTACTCACTGCTTCCTTTCAGGTTTCTAAGTCAGTCACTCCAGGGCTATAGGCTCTTGAAGTGATCCTGTTGGATCGTCACACAGTTCTTCCAGACTGGAAAGTATTTAAGTATAGTTGATGGACAAACTGCATATCTGTGTCTGCTTGAATGCCAGTGCAAAGACACTAATTACTTCTTGAGGCGCTCTGCTTCATTGAGGGGTAGCTCTAACTCTTAGGAAGAGTTTCTGTGTAATGAGACCAAATCTACTTTTTTGCAGCCTGCCTTTCTCCCCTTCCATAGTTATAGTCTCTAGGACCACGTAAAAATAATCTCATTTAGCATATTTTTTTATAAATGGCCATACCCAAAGCTCACATTTAAGAAGTAGCTTTTCTGTTGCTAATAAATTACTTGCTAGTTACACTTGTAGAGATAGCACAGCCTACTAGACCTGATTTTTTTTTTTTGTTCTTTGTTTTGTCCAGACCTATGATTTCATCATAGCTGTAGGGAACTACTCTTAAAAAGGCTCCTTCTGCCAGTGCAGATCAGCAGCTGTCCTGCAACTTAGCCTTAGAGTTGCCTGGGCCACTGAGCACTCACATGACTTGTCCAGGGTCACACAAGCAATCTGTGTCAGAGGCAGGACTTGAATGTAGGTCTTCCTGACTCGGAAGCCAGCTTTCAAGTCGCTACTCCACACTGCTTCTTAGACATAAAGGTAAATTGCTTAAATAATAGTTTGTCCTACCTAACCCTAAATTTTGTGTTCTGCTTGTTCCCTTTTTCATCATTGACACTTCCCAGTCTCTAACCCTGCTGTCATCTCTCTCATGGTATGGGGTAGTTGCTTCTATTGTTTTGGTCAATTCCCTTGACCCAGAAATAACTTCTTCCATTTCTGTAGCACTTTAACATTTGCAAAGTATTTTCCTCACAACAAGCTGATGAAAATAGCTAGTGTAAATTTTATTATCTCCATTTCACAGGAGGAAACTGAGGCTTAGAGATGGCAGGTAACTTGCCCATGGTCACATAGCTAAGAAGTGGCCTAACTGGGATAAGAACCCAGTCTCTTGGTTGCACAAACAAACCTCTTTCCAGTATACTTGCTACCTTCCCATTTAGATTAGTACTTTTTTGGACCAAACTGGCATGGATGTCATAGACTGAGAGTTAATATAAACTGATTTAGAAGTTTGCTCCCTTCCTTGCTGGAAGTAAAGAACCAACAGGTTCTTCCCTTCAAGTTCCTAAAAAGATACATTTAAATAATTCATCCTTGACATAGGAACTACTTTGGAGGGGACAGGGCTTACTGTAAATCAGGTAATCAACAATGTTATTAAAGAAAGGAGTTTTTTACTTTCTCATCTGAACTCTAAGGTTAGCTTTATTTACAGATTGTTCTTTTACTTTCATAGGATAGTAACATTTTGAGCTGGAAGAACCCTTAGAAATAGATCTTCTAGATAACCTGCTTATTTTCCAGATGAGGAAACTGAGTCCTGGAGAGAAGTGACTTGTCCAAGGTCACGCAGGTGTTAAAGTGACAGGTTTGGGATCCAAACCCAAGTCCTCTGATTCTCACTCCAGGGCTCTTTCTGCTACACCACTCTTGTCTCTCAACTTTCAAATCAACTTTAGGGAGTTCTTAGTCAGGAACTGATCATTATAAACATTTTATTTTTCTCCCTGCTGTGTCCTGTTTGCTTTAATGTTGTTAATAATATATGTTAGGCACATGCTGGCGACACTTTTCAAGAAAGCTTTTTGATCATCCTGATATTTTTCCGTGCAGGACTCCAGTTCAGGTCATTCGCCGATCAGGAGCTCCAGTACTATCTCTGTTGGCTTACCGAGATGGATTCGCCGCCAGCCAAGGTATCCCTAGAGTCATAAGTACAGAACTGGCCTCTTGGCAAGTGAATGAATGCCTTGCGAATTTAGCACTGGGGATGAGCTTCTATTTTAGTGGAATGAAATCAGGAGAACTGGGTTTGAGTCATGGTGACAGTGTGACTCTGGGTTAGTCAGTTTACTCCTCTGAGCCTCAGTTTGCTCATCTGTAAAAGGGGGATAGTAATCTTTCTACTACATGAAGGTTTTTTTTTTCCCTCCCAAGAAAGGGCTCTGTAAACCTTTAAATACTTGAGCAAGTGTCTAGAGTTATGAATATAATAACAGTACCAAAGTGAGCTGTTGGTATTGTTATTTGTGCTCATTATTCCAGGTACAACAAATTGATCAAATTACAGCAAGAGGAATTTATACTTTATGTTATTCCTATCTATTAACAGAAGCTCTAGGATTGCCTTTGATTTTAAGGGTACTAATAATCCTTCACATTTGTACCATGCTTTACAGATTGTAAAATATTTTCATATACATTATCTCATTTGATCTCATAGTAGCCCTATAGGGATAAGCACGGTAGAATTATTAATCCCATTTTTAGAGATGAAACTAAGGTACAGAGAAGATGAACTGTGTTTTAATGATGTGTATAAAAGTAGAATGATTTCTCTTTCATATATTCCCAGTCCTAGCAGTAGGGCTGGAAAAATGTGAGTGAATAATTTAGGGAATTAAATGAAAAGCTTAGCTTTCAGGCAAAATAACAATACAGTCACTTCTACAGCATGATTTACGTGTTTCTAAAAATCACCATGGCATACAAAATCATGTAATAAAAGTGACAGGGCTTATGGGGAAAATGGGGCAAGGGGTACAGCATTTTCAGCCATAGATGACACTTCTTTTATTTTCTTTTTCTTTTTGCAGTCTTGTCTTAGGATTCACAATATAGATTGCTTTATGCCTTTGCTCAGGAGATAGTATGTCCTCTCACTTTTAAAAAAAATAATTTATTATTTCAAATTTCTCTTCAGTGCATAAGATTTTCCTTTTGCAGGTACTGCTTGCTGTTTTAGAACCACAATGCTTAAACAAGTTTGGGATGTTGGAGTGTTTTATTTATACACATACACACAGATACACACACATGTATGTGTGTATATGTATATGTATGTATATATGTATTCACATATACATATAAAAATACATATTCACAAATGTAAAAGAATAGCAGAATACAACCTTGTAGTATAACACATGTAGTAAACTGAGATAACTAGCAGATGTTTGAGGAGTGTGTGTGTTATATATATTCTTTTTTTTTTTTTTAAAGCAATTGGGGTTAAGTAACTTGCTCAAGGTTACATGGCCAGTTATTTCTGGGTGTGGTGCTAAGTATCTGAGCCCGGATTTGATCTCCAGGTTATCCCAACACTGGGGACGGTGCTCTTACTCGCTGAGCCACCTGGCCGCCCCTAAGCAATTGGGGTTAAGTAACTTGCTCAAGGTTACACGGCCAGGTGTTTCTGGGTGGGTGCTAAGTGTCTGAGCCCGGATTTGATCCCCAGGTCATCCCGATACTGGGGCCGGTGCTCTTTACTCACTGTGCTACCTGGCCGCCCCTGTTATATATATCCTTATGCATCTTGGTTTAGCTGGATATAGTTTCCTGTACTTACCTAATGTTTTTCTAAAATGAAATCACAAATTAAGCAAACATGAAATTCACGTTATATTCAAATTGTTTCCTAACATATAAATTGTGCTGGAATAAGTTTACATTTTCAAAATAAGTATTATAGCAGAACTCGATGCACTTTTCTAGTGAGCTCCCAAAGATCACACAATAAGTAACTAGAATCCAGATCTGTGGTTCCATGGTTTGGGTATTATCTTGCAAGGAGCAAGTAAGGGTGGATTAAATGACTTCTGGGAATCCTTTTGCAATCTGATTATTCTACCAGTCTGATTCCTCTCCTTTTTCATGCCTACTCCTTATCCTAGACTGAGCTGATTCCTTTTCATTCATTCACTTATTTAACAAACATTTATTAAGTACTCACTGTATGCTCAGCATTCTTCTAGGTGATGAGGCTCATGCCAAATTTAGATAAGACATGGACATCCTCCTCATGGAATTTACTGTCTAGTAGGGGAATAAAGCACAAATACAGATAAATATCATATAGTACATTAGAGAAGTACACCCAACTGCAATGTGAGCTCCCAGTGGGCATAGTCCTCATGAAGGATCCACCAAAAATACTCTCTAAGCCCTAAACCTTCAAGATTTCCAGATCACTGGAAGGTAACCTTACTTACTGACTAGGTTTCCAACATTTTGTAATTTCTTGCCTTAGGGAACAGTTAAGGAACAGTTGGTAGGAGATTATGACATCTTCTCTTCATCCAACCAACCCTTTTATCTACTATGTCTCTTTTATTCCTGTTGTTATCCTCCTTTTAGCTAAATTGAATGGTCTTTTCTTTGTCTTCAGTCACACATTTGACACTATTACCCCCTTCTTCAAGTCCTCTCTTTCCCTTGTTTGCAATATAATAATCTAGTACTTTAAAAATTTTGTATTTTCATCTGTTAGAGTACTTCCTCTATTGATAAAACTTTCAGCCCCACCAGGATTTAATAGACAGTCTTCATGAGTTTCTTTGACCAACAAAATTTCATTTCTTGGGAGCCACCATTTTGCTACAAATCTCTTAGGAGTTAACTAGGTTGGTCTTCAGACAACAGACACAAAGTCACAGTACATTGTCAGCCTTGTACTTGAAACCAATGCAGTTAAATATAATCAATAAAATTACTTCTTCTGATGACATATATAGCTACTGCCCAAGTAGTCCCTTCATTGATTAAAAGAGGAAGGTATGCTTCATTATCTGTTCTCCAGGACCATTATTGAAATTATTTTCATTTTAAAAACTTTTCTTCTTTTATGATGAACTGGACAGTCTTCAACAAATATCATTTTAATATATAAAGAACAAAAAAGAGGATTATGTGACTATTAATAGTTAAGTACATTTTTCTTAAGTATATGGTAAATTTAATATATTTTTAAATTTATCCTGTTTGTGTCCCTTTCTTAACTTCATTTTGTTTTCTCCTGTGTATTTTAAAAATATTTTATTATCTTTTTTTTTTTTGCATTCTGTTATTATCCACTAAACTGATCCTGCCCTGAAATAGAAGCCTTCTTTTGTAACAAATAAGCATGATTAGGCAAAAAATTCATTTGACCATACCTGAAAACATGTCTCTCATTGTGTACATCTAGTCCATTCTCTATCAAGAGATGAGAGGCATGCTTCATCCTTAGTTTTCTGTAGTCATAACTGGTTACTGCATTGATAATAATTCTATAGTTTTTCCAAGTTGTTTTCTTTTATATTATTGTTGTCATTGTTTAAATTATTCTCTTATTTCTGTTTATTTTGCTCTGCCTCAGTTTATGCAAGTCTTCTCAGGTTTCTCTGAATCCATCATATACATCACTCACAAGGTCCAATAATATGTCATTACATTCATCTATCAGTTTATTCAGCCATTTCCATTTGATGAGTACTCTATAAATATTTTTGTATATATGGGTCTTTACCTTCTGTATTTGACCTCTTTGACTATATATGCCTTAGAGGCATAAGTTAATGACTTTTAGGGTCCAAGTAACTTTCCAGAAATTTGGACAAGTTCACGGCTCTACCAGTCATGAATTAGTGCACTTGTCCTCTCAAGAGTCCTTCCAACAATTACCATTTTTATTTTTTGTCATCTTTGTAAATCTGTTGGCTACAGGTTGTTTTAATTTATATTTTTCTTATTCATAATTTGGAGAATTTCCTTCATATGCCCGTTGATAGCTTTTATTTCTTCATGTGAGCACTGCCTGTTAACATTCTTTGAACATTTATCTATTGAGTAATAACTGTAATTCTTTTTTGTTTTGGGGGGGCGGTTTTGGATTTGGGTTTGTTTTTGCTTTTTGGAGGGAAGAAGGTAGGGCAATTGGGGTTAAGTGACTTGCCCAAGGTCACACAGCTAGTTTTTGTGTTAAGTGTCTGAGGCTGGATTTGAACTCAGATCCTCCTTACTCCAGAGCTGGTGCTCCATTCACTGCACCACCTAGCCACCCCTACCTTTCATTCTTATATATTTGTGTCATTGCCCTATACATTTTGGATATCAAAGTTTATTAGAGAAATCTGTTCCAGGGGCAGCTAGGTGGTACAGTGAATAGAGCTCTGGTCTTGGAGTTAGAAGGACCTGAGTTCAAATCCGGCCTCATACACTTAACACTTACTAGCCTTGTGACCTTGGGCAAGTCACTTAACCCCAATTGCCCTGCCTTCCCCCTCCAAAAAAACAAGAGAAATCTGCTCCAAATATTTTTTTCTCAGTAGACTATTTCCCTTTTAATTCTAACTGCATTCATTTTCTTTTGTAAAATTCACCATTACAGGGTTTTCTCTCTTGCTTCCTTTTAGTGTTATTTTTATTTACATTACTTTGATCACTGGATATATTGCTCTAATTTCAACCTACATCATTTCATATAGATCTCCTCACGTTTCTTTGAATTCCTCATATTTGTTACTTCTTTTAGTACAATAATATTCCAGAAGAGGAAGTCATACATCTAGTATCAGAACTAGAACTTGAACCTGAGGTCTTTGATGACCAAATCAAGCACTCTTTTCCATTACACTGGACTGCATTTCCATGTTGTGAAGAAGTTCTCAAATGACCTGAACACTAGACTAAATGATAACAGTTCACATTTCTATAGCACTGTAATGTTTCCAAAGCATTTTCCTCAGAACAAATATGTGATAAATTGAATGCATGTTCCTTCTCCCTGTTTGATACAATAGAACATTTAGCCTCAGAAAGGACAAGTAACCAGCCCAAGGTGGCAAAATGTACACATTTCAAGATTGGCGTTTTCTAATTTGAAGTCCTGTGCTTTTAGAAAACTTCTACTTCTCAGAGTCTAAGTATTTTATGATTTCATGTGAGCTGAGTTCTTCTTCTTTTTCAGGTGATGGGACCTGCTTCATTATGCAGCAGGACTTGGACTATGTAATTGAGCTAACTGAAGCTGACTGTGACCCTGTGTACAAGGTAAGTCTCAAGGAGAGCACCAAATGCAACCTTGGTTGATGATTTGGAGATGCAGGGTGCTGTCACTTGGTGGCAAGTAGGGTGGTTTCATAGGTCAGGTCTTTGGTGGTTGTTGGTAGCTTCTCAACTGCTAGAAAAATAATAATAATAAAAATAATAATTCCTATTCCTATAAGTACTTAAAAGTTTATAAGAACTTTATCTATAACAACCCTATCAAATGGATTATTATCTCCATTTTACAGATGAGGAAAATAAGACTCAGAAAAAGGAAGTGACTTGCTACAGAGTCATGCAGCTAGTGAACATCAGAGCAGGAATTAGAATCTAGGTCTTGTGGTGCTAAATCATAGAGAATATAGATTCTCTATATTCTATATAATATAAATCACAGAATATAGAGCTGAAAGAAACCTTAGAGAGTTAGTCCAATTTCTTATTGTAGATGACAGAATTTAGTTCCAAAGATATTGAACCAGCAACCTTTTTACTATATTGGACTGACTTTCGTAATTACTAACATAATCTTCAACTGCTGTCCAAAAGGAAGGAGGACATAGTCCTGCTATCCTTTATCCTGATCAGGTTACAATGGAAGGCTTGTAGTCTTAGATTTTAGTAATAATTTTGAGAAGCTGGGATATTTTCAGAAATATGGATATATGTTCAGAAACCAGGATGGCTTGAAGGACTTGAAACTTGATGCATATATATATATATATATATATATGTCAGCAAAGCAGGAATTAAGATAACCACTGGAAATACAAAGACAGAATTGAAAAAAGCCCTGCCCTCATGGAGCTTACATCCTAACAAGGGAGACAGCATGCAAATGAATACATAAGCTATACAAAATAAATGAAAGATACTTTTGTGGGAAAGGTAATAGAAGCTGAGAGGGATCAGGAAGACATCTAGAATAGGGTTCTTAATCATTGTTCTGTCATGAACATCTTTGGCAGTCTGGTTAATCTTATGGAACCCATCTCAAAATGATATTCTTAATTGCATAAAATAAAATATTTAGGATTACAAAAGAAACTAATAACATTCAAATATATTTATTATTAAGTACTTACTATATGCCAGGCTTTATGCTGTAAACAAATACAATTATCAAATATTAAAAACCACAACAAATTCACAGGCCTCAGATTAAGATCCCTTATCTAGAAGGTAGCTTTGGAATGAAGTTTTGAAGGAAACTAAGGATTCCAAGAGGCAGAAGTGAGGAGGGAGTGCATTGAAGGCATGAGTGATAACCAGGACAAAGGCACAGAGTTAGAGCATCATTTGTGAGGAACAGCAAGTCCAGTGTGACTGGACTTAAGAGTGTGTGGAGGGAAGAAACAAGTCAGACTGGCCAGGTTGCAGGGAGCTTTAAATGCTAGCTAAATAGGTTTATACTGGAATTCATGAAATGGGAATTGACATGGTCAAACCTGTGGTTTAGGAAAATCCCTTTGATTGCTATTAGAGAGGGGAGAGACTGGAGGCAGAGAGACCAGTTAGGAGGCTATTGAAAGAATTAGATGGAAGGCAATAAGGGCCTGGACTACGATAGTAGTTTGTGAGCAGAGAGAAGGTTACATAAGCAGGCGATATTGTGGAACTAGAAATGACAACATTTGGCAGTAAGTAGAGTGAGGGAGATTAAGGAGTTAAGGATAACACCAAGATTGTGAACCAGGGTAAATGGAAGGGTGATGGTCCCCTTAACAGGCTCTGCCTTTTAATAGGAAAGTTTGGAGGAAGATTGCTCTTGTTACAGAAGATGAGGAATTCCATTTTGGGCCTATTGTGTGTTTAAAGTATCTAAAGAGCACTCCATATGAAATGCATAATAAGGCGTTAGTTACATGGGACCTGAACTCAAGAGAAAACTAAGACTAAATAGAGAGATATGGTCATCCTCTGGATAGAGATGCTAACTGACCCCATGGGAACTGATAAGGCCACCAAGTGAGGAGAAAAGAGAAGAACACCCTCAACTGAGACTTAAGGGACTTCTGCAGTTAGGGGATATGGCATGTTTGATGATCTAACAGAAGAAATGGAGGAGTGGTCACAAAGGAGAACCAAGAGAGAAGAATGTTGCAAAAATTCTAAGAACAGCAGCCACAGAAAGGGAATATGGTCAACAGTATTAAATGCTTCAGAAGAATGAGGATTTTGAGGAGGACACTGGATTTGGCAATTAAGAACATTGGTAACCTTGAAAAGAACAGTTTGATTGATGAAGTCAGAAGCTTAATTGCAAAGCGTTTAGCAAGTGACAGGAGAGGCAATGGAGAAACCTAAGCAAAGCATTGAGAAGTGAGGGAAGAGCAGGGGCAGTCAAAATGACATCTTTTTCTAGGGGTAAGCCATGAAAATGAGGAGAGTTGGGTAGGGCAGAGCCAAGATGACAGAGAAGATGTCTTGTTCTCTCCCCACACTTCCTTAACAAAAATCTAGAGAATGTACTAGGTCAAATTCTTTTCAGGAAAGCCAAGTAAATCATTTCTCCAGACTTAGGGAGCTGGACAGAGAGGTATACAAATATTGGAGAGGGAACTGTTAAGATCATGTAGTGGTTGTGGGAAGTATCATTCCAGCTATTAGGGACTAAGAGAGGAGCTGGACAGGGCATCAGGAAGAGACCCCAGGGGATTCTTGAGCAAAATGCCTGGTGCAGGAACAGGTGGTATCTAGCAGCTCTCCTGTCTACCACCCAGTGCAGAGAGGAGCAAGTGTAAATGTTGGCCTTTGTATATTGAGCATAGAACAAGTTCTGAGAAGTAAATGGCAGCTGTGAGTGTCTGATCCTAGGAGTAGAGAACATCCCAAACCAGAGGGAGCTTTTTAGTTTCCCTGAACTTTCAAACCCTCTTCCTGCTAGCTAGTAATGGTCGAATCAAGTAGTAGTCTATTGAATTCCCAATCAGAAATAAGCTCATAAACCCAAACCTGGGCTGTGAACTTGTAGCACTCAGACTAGGAGAACACTAAACAGACCTCCCACCAAATCACACCACTTTGGGCTCTCTGAAAACTTGCAGGTCCTGGCATGAGCTATAAAAGGTACAGAAGGATATAAGAGGACAGAAATTCCTCCCAGCCCTCAGTGTATGCTGAGCCCAATACTAATATATAAAGTCCAAAGTCAAGAAGTAGGCTGAAAGAATGAACGAACAAAAAAATATTCTGAACATAAAGAGCTATTATGGCCACAGGGAGTTTAAGACACAAACACAAAAGAAGAAAATTACTTGGAAACTTCTATAGGCAAAACCTCAAAGAAAAACGTAGCTTGGACACAAGTTCAACAAGAATTCCTAAAAGAATTAAAGCAAGAGTTAAAAGAAGGCGATAAAAAATTATTTTAAAAACCAAATGGATTGTACAGTGAAAAACTGTGATCCAAAACTGTGATCCAAGACAACCCCAAAGGACACATGATGAAAAATGCTGTCTGAAGAATTGATGTTGTCTGAATACAGACTTCAACATACTATTTTCCCCTTCCTTCCTCCCTCCCTTTTTTTTCTTTCCTTCTTTCTTTCCTTTTTGCTATCATTTTTTTTGAGTCATCTTGCACAAAATGACTAACATGGAAACATTGCACAAGTATAACCTATATCAGATTGCTTATTGTTATAAGGATGGAGGAGAGGAGGGAAGGATAAAAATTGGAACTCAAAACTTTTTTTTAAACAGATGGGAAAAGAGATAGGGAAGAAAAGTATGAATAGAGAATTAATAGTTTGGAAAAGGAGATACAAAACTTTACTGGAGGAAATAATTCCTTAAAATTAGAATTGACCAAATGGAAGCGAATGATTCCGTGAGACACCAAAAAATAATAAGGCATAGTCAAAAGACTTAAAAAAAGTAAAATATTTTATAGGAAAAACTGACATAGAAAACAGACCAAGAAGAGATCATTTAAGAATTATTAGGCTACCTGAAAGCCATGAATAAAAAATGAGCCTAGACATCATTTCAGGAAATCATCAAAGAAAAATGTCCAGATGTCTTAGCACCAGAAGGTAAATTAGAAATTGAAAGAATCAACCAGTCACTTCTTGAAAGAAACCCCAAATGAAAACTCCCAGAAATATAGCCAAAATCCTAAGCTCCTGGATCATGGAAAAAAACACAGCAAGCATCCAGAAAGAATTCACATAGTATGGAGTCACAATCAGAATTACCTAAGATTTAGCAGCCAGTACTTATAAGGAGTGGAGACCCTAGAATATGATATTCCAAAAGGCAAAGGATCTAGACTTACAACTAAAAATAATCTACCCCCAAAAACTGAGTATAATCCTACAAAGGGGAAAAAAGGCTATTTATTGAAATAAAAGGACTACCAAGCATTCCTGATAGAACAGCACTAAGTAGAAAATATGAAGTTCAAACACAGGAGTTAAGAGAAACATAAAAAACTTAAATGAGTGAAAAATCATAAGGAACTAAACAAGGCTAAACTGTACATTCTTATGAGAGATATGTGGAACTCCTCAGAACTTTATCATCACCAAGAATCATAGAGGGAGTTGGATTAGACAGAGAATATGGGTTTTCTTCTCTTGTGTTTAGAAGATCTCAAAAGAAGAATGGAATGGATAGGGAAGAGAAATGCCCTGGGAAAAGGGAAGGGATATGAAGAATGGGGAAAATTCTCTCACATAAATGGGGTGTACAAAAAGTAGTTTATACAACAAGGAAGGAGCAGTATATCAGGAGGAAATGGATAACACTTGAACTTTACTCTCATCTAAACTGGTTAGAGGAAGGAAGAATGCATTTATATACAGTTGGGTACAGAAATACATTATAGGGGGCAGCTAGGTGGCACAGTGAATAGAGCACTGGCCCTAGAGTCAGGAGGACCTGAGTTCAAAGCCGGCCTCAGACACTTAACACAAAAAACTAGCCATGTGACCTTGGACAAGTCAACCCCAATTGCCCTACCTTCCCCCTCCAAAACGCAAAAAGAAAGAAGAAAAAAGAAGTACATTTTACCCAAAAGGCAAATAAGGAGGAAAGGGTTAAGGGGAGAATAGAAGGGAGACAGATTAAGGTAGGTATTGGCAGAAGCAAAACAGACTCTTAAAGAGGAAGCAAGGGGAAAAAGAGAAGAATAAGTGTAAGAAAATAAGATGGAAAGAAATACACAGTTGCAAATGGGATAATAATAATAATAGCTAACATTTATATAGTACCTATTATGTTCCGGGCACTGTGCTAAGTACTTTGAAAATATTATCTCATTTGATCATCCTAATAACCCTGGGAGGTAAATGCTATTATTACAGACATTTTACTTATGAGAAAACTGAGGCAAATGAAATAAGTGACTTGCCCTGCTAATAAGTGCCTGAAGCTAGATTGGAACTCAAGATTTTCCTGACTCCAGGCCCAGTGCTCTATTTACAATGCTACTGGTTGAAGATGGAGGGGGTGATATCAAGGGGAATGTGTAGAAGGGTAGACCTTGGCAAGAAGAAGGGCAACTTCATTATTAAAGTTGGAGTAAGGAGGATATAGTGGGAGATATCAGGGGATTGTGAGATGAGATAGAAAGTAACCCATTGCCTCGATTTTCTTAGTAAAGTAGGAGGCTAGATAGTCAACTGAGAGAGTAAAGGAGGAAGTTCTATGGAAGACTTGAGCCAAGAAGAAGAAGTTTTTAATCATTCTTATAGTGGATATGATAGAGAATTAGAAAGGATTGTAAAGATTGCCTTATTTCAGTAAATGCTCAGTTGAAATTATATAACATAAATTTGTGAAAGACCAATCAGAATGGTTTCTTGACTTTCTCTAGTTCTATTTAGCAGCACGCAAGTAGGAGTGGAGCAGGTAAATTGTGGAAATATTGTAGGGTTGACATTTGGCAAGGCATGATCAGTGGTAGTGCAAGGAAGCAAGAAGTTCAGCAGGTAATAGTGTAAAGTTGAGCTGGTTCACTAAGAAGTATAGATGGGGAGGGGAAGAGACTGTAGCCAGAGCACATGATGATGGCCTGGAAAATTACTGACAGGTGGAGGGAATGGAGGTAACTGTGAGAATGAAGGGTACATTTAGGAAAAGCAAGCCATAAGGAAAAGATGGAATAATAGGAGATTATGATCAGATAAAAGATCAGAGTTCTTGAAACATTTGTGAGTGATAGCAAGATCAAGGGTGTGACCATTCCTGTTTGTAGTTGAGGTAGAACGGGCATAGGAGTTAAATAGATTGAAGAATTAAGAAGTTAGGGTATTTGAGGGAGCATCAACATGGATGTTGAAGTCCTTTTGTCTGAGTACAGGTTTTGGAGTGGAGAGAAACAATGAAGTAGGCACTGCACCCATTGTCAAAGGAAGGAAAATGACCTGGGAATCAGTAGATAAAAGCCACAGTTTGAATAGAGGAAGCCTTAAAGGAACAGAGATTATTAAGATGGCAGTAGAGGGAGGGTCCAGAAGTGGCAATAGGGAGCAGGAAATATCACAGTAGGACCAAAGTAAGTCAGGAGGTATCAGATAAAGTATGACTAATATATGAAAATTAGTTGAAGGAACAAAGTATGTTTATCTTGAAGAAGAAAAAAACATAGTGAGGGCATTTTCTAATACATGGTGGATTGTCATGGAGCAATCAATCAGTTTTGATCTGTTTGATCCCAGATAATTCAATTAGGAGTACAGAAGTAAGAGAGGAAGAGTTCAACTTGATATAAAGAAAAAACCTCAAACTGGTACAAACCAAAAGTAGAATGTGCTGCCCTGGGAAGTAGTAAGTTCCACATCCCTAGAGATCTTTATATGGAAGTTATGAATGATCATTGATCAGTGACATGTTAGAGGAAAAACAGAGTTAAAGTGTAGGTCAGACTGGATGGTCTCAGAGGTTCCTTGAACTTTCTAGGAATCTATAATCCTTTTACCTATTTTCCTGTCTTCAGAGAAAACAAAGATTTTTCAAACAGGGTGATCTAGTTGTTACTTTACTAAATTTAATGTAAACTTGTAAATAAAATGTAACAAGTGTTGTGCCGAAAAGAGCAAGACAAAAGATCCCCAAGAGTAAAATTTGAAAGAAGACTTTATGGGGGACTGCCGGGGTCATGCCCAGATCAGACAGTGCTCTTCAGGGGCAATATGTAGGCTTTTTAAAAGGATTCCATGCAAGCAGAAACTTGCAGAGGCCAAGAACAGTAATTGGTCAGTACACACCTCAAAATTCCTGCCAGAGCCAAGTCTCCCTGACCCAGAAGCCCGCCTACCTCTGTGAAGGTGTGCTGGCTGGGGAAGGGCCCACATCCATTGGGAGAGGGTAGAACTGACCTGGCAGTCTGCTCACTTCCCTGAGGGAGGGCTGAGGTTGGGGGATGGGAAAACCAGGCACTACACAAGTTCATTGTTTCCTACACAATCCTCTTTTTTGCATACAGAAATATTTTGTGTACTGGAATTTTTTTTGGTTGATTAAATCCATAATAAAAAAAATTTTTTTTAAGAGTTTGAGAAACAAAATGTCTCAATGGAAAAAACACTAGACTTGAAATCATAAGACATGGGTTCAGGTCCTGAGTCTGTCATTTACTAGCTATGTTACTGCTAGTTCCCCAGTGGCTAGGTACCGACCCTGGAGTCAGGAGGACCTGCGTTCAAATGTGACCTCAAGACACTTAATACTAGCCAGTGTGTGACCTTGGGTAAGTCACTTAACCCCAATTTCCCTGCCTTCCCCCCTCCAAAAAAAGCAAAAAAAAAAAAAGGAAAATGAGGACAGTGATATTTTTATTGTCCCCCTCATAGGGCCATTGTGAGGAATACCCTTTGTAAACAAAAAACACAATAGAAATAGGAACAGCTTTTAGGCTGGTGGGGTGACTGTATTTGGGAAGAAATAGTAGAATCCCAGCTTCCTTATGAATTATAAATGCTTGTTTTTTAGGTGTCCACATGGGAGAAGCAGATCTACACCTGCTGTCGAGATGGTCTTGTGCGCCGTTATCAGCTCTCTGACCTCTGATAATTCAAAGAGCTGATTGGTCAGAAACCAGAATCCTCCATCACCAGGGAGCTGAGACCCTGTTGGCCTCATTGGGACCATAGACCCTGTACACTGAGCATGCACAACATGCTCGGGCTCTGTTCATAGAACCAGAAAGACCCAAATACTGTCCTCCATTTGACTTCTGGCTTGTTTCAGCCCACACAGATAGCCACTTGGATCTGACCAAACATGTAATTTCTATCAGCATTAACAATCCACTCCTCCTTTCCCCTGCACCACAGTCAGCACATCCCTATTCCCTCAGTTCAATAGTTAATGTGGCCTCATCGATGTAGAAGGGGAACCCCTTTCTCTGCAGGACTTTGTTCACTATGTGTGTGCAGTTCGGTGTTCTGAGACATCAAGTCCATTGAATGTTCTTATGGAACCAGAGAATCAAAGCCACCCCCCATGAAGGAAATAAAGGAGAAGCATTTGAAGACATCAGGAGAAATCTTGTTTCGTGTTTTCCCACATGATCAGTTATAGCTCCAAAGCTGAAAAGCACAGTGGTTTCAGATTTGGAGACAGAGGTGCCTGGGTTCCAACCCCAGATATTATTATTAGTTGTGTGGCTTTGGGTAAGTTCCTTCCTCTGTCTGGGCTATATCTGTAAAATGAGGGCTTAGATTATATGACCAGTCAATCAGACACCAAGTATTTAAGTTCCTTTTGTATTCAAGCATGGGTAGGGACTAGGGATACCAAAAAAAAAAAAAACCCAAAACCCAATAAAACGATTTTTAGCCTCAAGGAGTTTACATTCTATTGAGAGAGATAGCTTGCATATAAATAAATATATTTATAAAATGAGACAGTTTTTGGGGAGAAGCACTAGTATTTAGAAGGGTCAGGGTAGGCTTCCTATAGAAAGGGGTGTTTGAGATGAGCTTTGCAGGAAACTAGGAATTTTAACAGGTGGAGATGAGGAGGAAATGAATTCTAGATATGGGGAACAGCCTGTACAGATAGGAGATGGAGTGTCATGTGAGGAATAGGAAGAAGATCTGTTTGGACCAAAGAGAGCATTAAGGAAGATAATGTATACTAAACCTCGGAAGGCAGATTAGAATTAGAGCTTTAAATGCTTAACCCAAGGACTTTACATTTGATCCTAGAAGTAAAGGGAACCATTGTAGTTTATTCAGCATGGAAATGACATGGACAGATTTTAATTTTAGCAGTGTCACCTTGGAAGCTTTGTAGAGGATGAATTAGAAGAGTGATGGAGGCAAAGAGAACAATTTAAGAGGCTATTGTAATGACATAAGAAAGTGATGAAAGCCTGAGCTAACATGGTATTATGAAGGTAGAATCAATAAGACTTGGCAATCGATTGCTAAATAGTAAAACCCATGACCTTAATGTCTGCTCTCAAATGCTAAATGAGACAGCTAGGATCTTAATGCAGAGGTGCATATTTGACCTAATGGGTATTAAAGGGCCAGAGGCTGCGGGGTGAGGAGGGCAGAGTAGGCAACAAATCATTCAGTGAGCATTTATTAAGCACTAGCCATGTGCCAGAAATTGTGCTAATAAGCAAGCACTGGGGATACAAAGAAGTTTAAGAGATGGTCCCTGTTCTCAAGTTGCTCATAGACAACATGCAAAACACTACATACAAATAAGGTATAGACAGGATACATTGGAAATAGAGGAAAGGCACTGTTACCATTAAGGGATAATAGGAAAGGGTTCTTGCATAAGGTGGGATTTTAGCTGAGACTTGAAAGAAGCCAGAGAAATTGAGGTAGAGATGAGAGTGTTCCAGGGATGGAAGACAGCAAGTGAAAATACTTGGGGTCAGGAGATGTCATGTGTGGTAGGAGAAACAGCAAGGCAGTGTCACTGGATCACAGAGCATGTGGAAGGTACTAAGAAGTAGGAAGGGAAAAGGTTATGGAGGACTTTAAAAGCCAGAGGCTTTTATGTTTGATACTTGAGGCAATAGGAAGCTACCTGGATTTTATTGAATAGGTGGTCAAACATTGTAGGAGGATCAGTTTGAGTGGAGAATAATGCATATTGGGGAGAGATGAGTCAAGGAGGTTCACTAGCAGTCTGTTATAATAGTCTGAATGAAGGCCTGCACTAGGGTGGTGACAGTGTCAAAGGAGAGAAGGAGGTATTTAGTAGCAATGTTGTTAAGATACGAAAGACAAGTGTTAGCAATAAATCAGCTATGGGCAGTGACGAGAGTGGCTTACCTGAGTCAGAATGCTCACAAACTTCAACATATGCTTGATGAAAATGAGGGGGAAATTCAGAAGCTGCTAAACCAAAACTGTGAACTCCACAGGGTTTACCAGCAGGAGAGCTCATCTGTCTCTAAGAAGGCAGCATTTAACTCCATCAGAAGGAAAGTACAAACAAAGCTTAGAGAATGCAGGATTCTTGACTCAGTAAGAAGGCAAATGAGATTAAATTTTACAGTGACAGCAACAATTCAAAGTGCTTCTACAATGCCCTGAAGATATAGGCCAAAGACATCTGGTGCATCTTAATTACTCAGTGCTGAATGAACCACACTAATCAGTAATAAGGATGTGATCCTGGAGATATGGGCCAAACACTTCCATAGTGTTCTCAACAAATTGTTATCAACCAGTGCTGAAGCCATTGACTGTATGCTTCAAGTTGTAGACAATCCCTCTCCAGTCAAACTTCCTGCTGAAGAAAAGGCATCAAATGTCTTCAGGTTCCTCTTGAGTGGCAAAGTTCCTGACAATGATTCCATTCAAGTACAGAACTGCAAGGCAAGGGGTCTTCTGATCTTACAGAAACTGAAATCTTCTGGATTATATGGCAAGAGGAAGTATCCCTTGGAAGGTCAAAGATGCCTCCATTGTCCATCTTTATAAGGGAAAAGATAATAGGCTGACCTGTGACAATCATGGGAAATCCATCATTCCTCACAAGATTTTTGCTAGAGTCCTCTTTAATTGACTGATCCTTCACCTGAAAGATGGTCATCTGCCTGAGAGCCAATGTGGCTTCAGAAAGGGTCAAGGAACACGGACATGGTGTTTACTGCCCGACAACTCCAGGAGAAATGGCAGGAGCACAACAAATGTCTGTACACAACATTTGTTGACCTGACCATGGCCTTTGATACTGTCGGTCATGAAGGCTTATAGATGATCATGGTGAAATTTAGTTGCTTGGAGAAGTTCATCAGTATTGTACACCAGTTTCATGGTGGCATGCTCACATGGGTTCTGCATGAAAGAAGATGCTCTGACATTTTTCCATTCACTAGTGGAGTGAAGTAGGGCTGTGTGCTTGCTCCCATGCCTTTTAGCATAATGTTTTGTGTAATGTTGTCGGTTCCTTCAACAAGGACAAAAACAGCATCAAGGTCAGCTACTGAACTGAGAGTAAATTGTTTAACTCGAGAAAGCTAGAAGCCAAGACCTAAGAGAAAGGAGAGTTGGTGTACAACTTTGTTTGCAGATGATTTTGCACTCAGTGCAGCCTCTGAGGTTGAAATGTGACAAAGTATAGATTGATTCTCTGCCTCTTGTGCTAATTTTGACCTGACAGTACCCAGGAAACAAAGGTCCTCTACCAGCTAGCACTGCACCAACCGTACATGGAATTATTGGTCACAGTAAATGGGGAAATTTTGAATTCTTTGGATAAGTTCACTTACCTTGGCAGTGTACTTTCAAGGGATATCCATATAGATGAAGAGATTGATGCACGCATTGTCAGAGATAGCTCAGCATTTAGAAGACTCCAAAAGAAAGTGTGGAAGAGAAGTGTTAGTGTGCCTACCAAACTGAAAGTCTACAGAGGCATTGTGCTGACTTCACAGTTGTAAGCCTGTGAAACCTCAGTGCCATGCCAAGAAACTGAATTGATTCCACTTGAATTGTCTTAGGAAGATTCTGAATATTACCGGGCAAGATAAAGTACCAGACACTGAGGTCTTCTCCAAAGCT
Organism: Petaurus breviceps papuanus; assembly: GCF_028583685.1. NCBI lineage: Eukaryota > Metazoa > Chordata > Mammalia > Diprotodontia > Petauridae > Petaurus > Petaurus breviceps. The sequence continues at coordinate 2,845,384 of NW_027187352.1, forward strand.
GAATTGTCAAGCATTCAAATGCTTCTACAGAGAGCTCAGCTCTGATGGTTTGGCCATGTAGCCTGAATGCCAAACACATACTCATCTAAAAGACTATTTTAGGGAGAACTTGCACAAGGCAAGTATTCACATGGTGGTCAGAAGAAGTGGTACAAGGACACTCCCAAGGTATCTGAAGAACTTTAGTTGTGAGACATAGGGGAGACATGGCACAGGACTGCCCAGGGCAGCATACCTACTTTAAAGAAAGTGCTGTACTTCATGAGCAAGGCAGAATTGCAATAATACAAAGGAAATGTGAGCTGTGCAAATCCAGAGATACCACAATTCCATATGTTCTAATGGACTACTTGTGCCTGACGTATGGTTGAGCCTTCTGAACTCATTTGGCTTGATTAGCCACAGCAGAACATACTGTAACCCAACTCCAACATTGTGATATCATTGATTCTCTTTGAAAACAAAGGATGAACAACAAGCTATGGGAAGTGAGAGAGAGGAGTTGAGGTTGACACCTAGGTTGTGAGCCTTGGTGACTGGGAGGACTATGAGATCTTCTAAAGTAATAGGTAAGGTAGAAAAGGGGAGTGTTTGGGTGAAAAGACAACAAATTCAGTTTGGGATATGTTCAGTTTGAGCCTCCTGTGCTGTTCAAGTCATAGGAAGAAGACAAAGGGAGTTGATCATGGTTCTTTGACAGGTTTCCTCTGGAATTGGCATATCTAGTTTTCCCAAACTCTCATCACTCTTAATCAGTGGGTAGGAAGGCTTGTGTCCTTTGTCATCTCTACACCAGCGCAACAGTGCTAATGACCATGAGTTTTATAGGGAGGGGCAAATTGTAACTGGCATGCCTAACAGACATTCTCTGATGTCCCAGGCAAGGAGATGCCAGGGATTGGTTAATACATGAGGTCCATATGGGGCATGAAAGTTTTCACATATAGAAGGAGCCAGAATTCCAGTTGATTACCATCAGACATCACTGTAGAGGGCACTTTCCCCTCTTCCCTTTGAAGTGGGTTAAATTGATTTCCCTTCTCTTATAATCTCTGCCTCAAATCCTCCTCTTGTGATCTTGCCTCAGAGACTAGAGAAAACCCACAAGCTCTTGATATAAATCAGCCTCTGGGCTTGGAGATTATAAAATTAGCTCAAGAGGGTTTTAATCTAGGGCAGTGATCTCTGCACCATGTACCTTTTCTTCTCTGAAAAGTTAGAAAGCTTAAAAAACATTACTAGCCAAATACAATTACCAAATTATATTAAAAATAAAATTTAACAAAATTTATAGCATTCTTACCCTGATAACAGACCGGAAAGCAAATAAAAACTCCAAATCAGGACACAAAACTATCATTTATCTCAAAAACTATTATTAAAAATTGCAAATAACTAAAAAGCAAAATATAAAAGAGAAACTTAACAATGAGCCGCGTTACCTGTTGCATAGGCAGAAACAAAGATGAGGATAAATTCAACATTGTTTGAGTGTCTTTTAACAAATAGTCATAACTTAGTCACTCACTGTTGGATTCTTTTAATAAGCAGCGATCTGGGGGAAAGTTAAAAGTTCTAACCACTACAGGGATTAAATCCAGTCTCCTAGAAAGCATCTTCCATATATTACTGCTGCTGCTGCTGTAGGCCTCTCCAACTCTCCACATACCTGTCTCTCCAGAGATATATAAAAATTGCTATCCTAATGGAAAATGCTGCCCTCTAATTTCAGTCTCATGATAGCTTTGTCACTTCTCAAGCTAGAAAGAAACGTCTTCAAGGGTCTTTAACAATTTAATTACCCTTAAAAAGCATTCAATTCAAGACTAATTGTAATAAACTAATTGTAATAAAATAAAAAACTAATAGTAATAACTATTACACAGACTAGAGCAGATGTATCTAGAGTAGTGGTTTCCAAACTTTTCTTTGATTATATACCCTTCTAAGTAAAAATAAATAAATGATTGAGCATGCACTCCCAAAATGCAGATGTACTTGTTTTTAAATTTAAGCATGCTCATGTACCATTATGCACATTATAAAACTTGTAAAAATAATGGTTATTTTAAAAGAATGAGATAAAGATGAAAAAATAATTGATCCTAGAGTTAATAGGGAAGGTGTGACATAAGCAACATCTCTCACTCTGTACTCTGGTCCTTATCCAGGAAGGGGCCCTAATCCCTTGGGATCAGAAGTAATACTTCAGGGCTTCTACTCCCTCTTGACCAAAAGTATTCTTCTCTACCCTTGAATTATGACTCAGAAGTGGGTGCTGGCAATGGAGTTGCCAGTGTCTGATCCTGTGTCCAGTGCTAGCACAGGGGTACCCTGTAATCTCTTTCTGACCAGTTGCTAGGTCCCCTTACCATCTCTGGTTTGAAAGCTCCCAAAGCTGCTGTTGCTTATGCCACTACCAGCTACTCCCACCACTGGTGTTTCATCCACATGGCCAGTTTCTGTCTCTATGTCTCAAAATAAGGCTTATTGCCTCATTCAAATGCCTTATCAAATGAGACTATTTAATCAGAGTCCAAGGGGGGTTGCCAGAGCCTGTACCCCAAGGACTCAAGGAGAGGGCAAGGGGGCTCCCAGAGCCCATACCCCATCAGTAATAGCAACATTGTAAGAACGATCAACTATAAAAGACTTAGCTATTCTGATCAAGACAATGATCTAAGACAATTCCAAAGGACCCATGATGAAAAATGCTATCCACTTCCAGAGAGAGAACTGATGAACTCTAAATGCAGAATGAAATGTACTTTTTACTTTCTCCTCAAGAGAGTTCAGCCTTTAATTCCACAGTTCAGCCTAGACCCCTACTATAGGCAGAAGGTGCTGTCGATGGCAGGTGGGTACAAGGGCAAGCAAGCAGGCAAGCAACAAACATTTATTAAGTACGTACTACGACTAGTAGATACTGTGCTAAACAATGAGGATACAACTTCAAACCGCCAAGGACTCTGTCCTAAGGGAACTTGCATTCTCATCAGGCAAGGCAGCACACAAAATGTAAGCTGGAAAGAAGATGGCAGAAAGCCAAAAGCACTGCTGGGAGAGAAATGAAGTTTGGCTCATCTGAGCCCCTCCCCAAAATGGAGGCCCCAGGAGGAGCTCAGCAATAGAAGAAGGGAACAACTTGGTGAAGAGATATTTCAGGGTAAGAAGGCTACAGAATTGTATGGAAATGATGGGGTTTAGGCTCTGGGAACCCCCTTGAATCTTCCCACTCGATAAGGTATTTGCCTGAGGCCATAAGCCTTTCATTATCACTAGGGCCAAATCTCTGTTACTCTTAACCTAGTCTAGCCCTTCATGGTCCAGCTTCTTCCCAACCTTGATTCTATCAAAATATCTAAACCCAAATCTGTTTCCCTTAAATTAGCCTAGCCCTCAGTTGTCTGTCATCTCCAGGTAGCCTTCAGTTATTTCCTACCCTTAATCCCATTCCTGGAGTCTGACCTCAGTCCCATCAAGTTCCTCTTTAGACTCCTCCTCAAGACCCTCCCTAAACCCCAGATCCCTCCCAGAGTCTTTCTGTATAGAAGATCCATCTTGCCTCCATGAAGGGGCTGAGACTGAATCAAGCCCAGACTCAGTCTGTGTCAGATTATTCTGGCCTGCTTGTCAATACAAGCATCACAAATACTTAGGCTCCTTAAGAGTCTACTCATTATGGTGAATCTTTAATAAACTTTGTTTTACTTTGGCTGAGAGAAGGCTTGAGTCAAATTCATTCAGCAGGAACTGACGTGTCAGTATTTTGGGGTCTCGAGGACCCCTAAGCCCCCGAAACTCAACAGATATTCTAGGCTGAGGAGGCCCTAGGCACTAAGAGAATTTCCAGGGCAAGATGGCAACTGACAAATGGTGGCAAAGTCCAAAAAGTCAGAAGCAGAGGTGGAAGGGGAATGAAGGTTGGCCTTCATTCACAGGGGATCAAGAGTGTTTAGAGGAAGTTGAGCCAAGTCAAGCAGGCAACATTTATTATGTGCCTACTATATACCACTATATGCTATTGTATAATGTGCTAAGTGTTGGAAAAGAGCTCTTGGCAAAACCCCAGGGGCTACAGCCTGGAGTCATGCAAAGGAGTAGATTTAGTGACAGGGGGCTCCAAGGAAGAACATATATCAGCACCCTAGGACATTGATCCAGTTACCCTACCTTAGTCTGGGGTATTCCACCTTCCCCAAAGCAGCCAGTCAGGATTTTGCCTCACAAATGCATCCTTGCCATAATGGTGGTGGGAAAAGGGTCTAACCAAAATTATGTGGAATTTAATAATTTGGGAAACATGAAGCACCTACTAGGTGTTCAGTGACAAAAAACAACTACAACTGGTGCTGAGCATACAGAGGCAAAAAGGAAAGTCTCTGCTCAAAACCATGGATCAAAGTAGGCTCAGAATTGGGGCAGATAAAAAGATTGGGCGGTTTCTCTGAGAAGTTACCACAATTAAGTAAAAAAATATGAGTAAGCAGTTCTTGACCAAAGAAATACTTTATCAATACCCACATTAATTTTTGTTTTTTACAAATCTCCAGTAACCATAGAAATGTAGCCACCAGTGACTAGCACACTAATTCCATCTAACCAATTAACATCAATTAGCTTTTACAAAGATTGATCACAGTTCTTAAGTATTTCAAAATTGTTTGTCTTTATAATATTAATGCTATAAAATTATTTTCTCTCTTTAAGTCAACTTTAATTTTGCTGTTACTTTGTCTGAAATCATGATTTCTACCCCTGCTTTTATGAGTTCAGCTGAAGCATGATAGATTTTGCTCTAGCCTTTTATTTTTAACTCAGTGTAGATCTATGTTCCAATCATGTTGGTTTTAAATAAGCTGTTGCTGGATTTGACTCTCTAATTTGTTCTGCTGTCCTCTTCCATTTTATGGGTGAGTTTTTCTCCTCATCTGGGCTTGTATCCAGAGAGTTCTTGGCATCATAACACATTTTTCTCTTTTTCTCTTTTTTCATTCTTCTAGCCTTGTTCCCTGGTTCTTTGCGTTAGGGCCAGGATCTGTGCATTTCTGGTGGTCTTGTAATTCTGTATACTCCTGGCCTGTGTTATCTGAGGTCCTGCTGCTACATAAATTAGGTATCGATTTATGTGCTTCTTAAGGATCATAGGGACACCCTGAGTCAGGGAGTTACACACTTTCAACTGACCTGTGCAGTCACATCAAGGACATGGTTGGATTGCTGCCCTTCTGGAATTTCCAAGCTCTATACCCCATATATCCTATATGGATCAAGGTACCATAGCTGCAGACTTATCCCAGTTTCTAAAAACTGAAAATGAAGGTCCATAGGTTTTGCAAACTATAATAGGTCCTCTGATAGCTCCAGTAGACAGTCATTGGCCCTAGCCCCTGTCATCTAGCAGGAAGGCTCAAGAGGTTTAGAGCAGCCATATTGCTCACCCAACTCTGTTCTGCCCTTGGGGCTGGGTCTATGGTCTGCTCTGTGAAAGGACTGGGCTGCTGGCCTAGACCTGTTCTGAGCCTGAGGTTGAGTTCACAATCTACTCTGGACAACCTGGCATTGACAGCTCAACTAGGAGCTCTGGGTACTGAGTTCATACTTCTGACTCTTCTGGGAGACCCTGTGTTGCTGGCTTGGGCTAGGAACTGGGTCTGAGATCAGCTCTGGGCACATCTTGCTACTAGCCTAAGGATACTTCAGGCCCTACCCCTATTCCACAGTTCCTGCCATGGTCACTTGCCTGTAGACCAAATGTATGATCTTGGGCTGGAAATACAATCTGCTTTGGTTTTGGATCACTGCTTGGTTTGACATTCTTCCTAGACTGGTATTGGAGTAGTTGAGGGGAAGTTGGACTTTTCTGATTCTTCCTACTCTGCCATTTGTCTAGTTCTCCCCTACCCTTTCCCATCAGTGATTTCTTATTGTTAGAATCAGATAATAGGATCATAGAATTTAGTGCTGGAAGAGATGTTAGAAATTATCCAATCTAACCTAACCATTCTGAAGACACCAAGGCTCAGAGAACCACATGGATGGTAGGTCACAGAGGTAGGACCTGAACCTAGGACTTTTGACTCCATAACCAGTAATCATTCCAGTGCACTACAAAAGGCCTTACTCTGCCACTAATTGAATGACACTGGGAAAGTTACTCCCCTCTTCTCTAAACCTCACCTCCGTTTCCTTATCTATAAGTACTTTACAAGCACAAAAATTCATATGATTCACAGACCTGGATGTTTTGGAGAGAAGCTCTGGGAGTCTGTGGATAGAGATAACAGGGGCTGGTTAGTGGATCATTTTGGGAAGAAGGCAGAAGAAGTGAGAGGCACTCAGGAAAGCTAATACATTTTTCTTGAGGGAGAGAGACATGGGGTGGTATCAAATGCCTCAACTTATCTCCTTCCTGATGCTTGCCTCTAGAAAGACTAAGAAAACTGCAGATAGCATAAGCATGGGTGTGGGAGAGTGCTACCTGATGAATCCAGTTTGGGTGACATGGCCACCTCAGAGTTATTCCCCTTTCCAGTGACTGGAGGCAGAGAGGGAAGCAGCTGAAGACTTACCCCATCTCCATTATCTAAGCAGGAATACTCTTCCTGCCCTTTGAAGTCAGTCATGAGGTGGTGAAGTCCAGCACCAGGATGGTGGCAGTGAGGATAGAGAAAAGGGAGCATATTCAAGAGAGGTTGCAGAGGTAAAATCAACAGGCCTTGGCAACAAATTGGATATGGGGTGTGAGAGGTAGTGAGGAATCCAGGATGTCACCTAGGTTGTGAGCCTGAGGGCCTGGTAAGATGCTGGTGCCCACTACAGTAAGGGAAGGTGGGAAGGAGTGAGGGTTTAGGGGGAGAGATGAGCTTAGTTTTAGACATGTTGAGATGTCTACTGGACACCCAATTGGAGACGTCTGAAAGGCAGTTGGAAAAGTGAGACTGGAGGTCAGCAGAGAGGTTAAGACAAGATGAATAGATCTGAGATTCACCAGCATAGAGATGTTAATTAAGTCTAAGGGAGCTGATGAGATGACCCAATGAAGTAGTACAGAAGGAGAAGAGAGCCCAGGACAGAGCCCTGGGGGACACCCACAGTTGGAGGGTATACTCTGGTTGAGGAGATGTGATAGTAATGGCAATTAAAGATTCCCCTGTATTGGCTTGGTTTTCAAATTGATTGTGTTAAAACCCAGAGTTTGTTAATCCCACCTGTGGGATGGGCTTGTTGATGTGAAAAGAAAGTCCTGAACTGGGAGGAGCTGGTGAGGTAGATTTGGAGAGACACTAGAGGGAGGCGGAAGATCTTTTTGGAAGCAGCACCTCGTGGAGAGAGAGAGAGACTAAGAGAATTGCTGGTGGCCGCTTTGAATTGCCCTGGACTTTTGAGACCTGCCCCCTGAGCTGCCAAGGACTGAGGAGACATGGCTGTTTTGCTGGTACTTTGTCTGTCTGTTTTGATGTTGTTTTGCCAGATTTGTCCACTGGTGAAAGACAGTCCTTTTGTTGAAGAAGTCCTGGAACCTGGCATTTGGTTAAGAAGCCCTGAGACTGTCCTGCAGACAGAGAGTGAATACTGTCCACTGGTGAGGGACAGTACTGTTGTTGCAGGGGTCTGGAGACTGTCCTGCAGACAGAGTGAATACTGTCCACTGGTGAAGGACAGTGCTGTTGTTGCAGGGGTCTGGGAACCTTTCTGTTGGTTCGGAAGCCCTGAAGAAGGATTTTCTTGTTGGATGTTTACAGAAATCCTGGGAGAGGGCTTTGCTAATGTGTTCAGGGGTTCTAGGACTGTTCTACAGACAGAGGATAAATTCATGAAGGGACTGGCAATGTATCTTGTGGCTTTGCTAAGCCTTGTCTCCCCAGGAACTAAGATTGCTGAGAACTTGCCTCATGTCAAGATGAAGAAAAGACCTCCATTTGGGTATTAAGTGCTGTGTTTAAACTTGATGTAACTCTGGGGTAGATTCAATTGTGATCCAGGGGTGGGGAACTTTTGACCTTATTGTGCTCTGTGATTGACAAATGAAGGTACTTCACCTATGTTTGGAAACTAATCTCCATTTGAGAAGAGGGGCTTTGTGGTGGACTTAATTAAGGTATAGCCTAGAGGTGGAGAAGTATTTAGAACAGAGACTTTGTAATTGATTGAATGATTGGAAGGTCCTGGGGTGGGGTAGTACTTGGAGATTATTTAATCACGCTTAGTGAATGCTGTATTTTGAATGATGTCATGTTTTGATCTTCTCTGTTCTTGGTTTGTCACTGAATAAAATAGAGAGCACCTATGCTGGTATTTTGAACCTGGGAAGTTGCCTTTCCTTGGCATTACATTACAGGAGACAGGAGGAGGAATCAGATAGGTAGAAGGAGAACCAAGAGAGAGTGGTGTCCCAAAAACCCAGAAAGAGTATGAAGGAGGAGAAGGTGGTCATGAGCATTAAAGGCTACAGAGAAGCCAAGAATAAGAACTGAGACCCAGCCACGGAGGTTTTTAATTAAGAGACTATAAGTAACTGTGGAAGTGAACAGTTTCAGTGGAATGGTAAGTGGAAACTTTAAGTGGGATAAATAAGTAAAGGTCAGAGAGGGTGATTTATAATAAAACCTGAATTCCCCACCCCCAACATAAGTAAAGGTCAGAGAGGTTGATTTATAATAAAACCTGAATTCCCCACCCCCAACATATGTGTATATACATCTACACACACACACACACACACACACACGGTTTCTCAAAAGTCTTAGTACAGTGTTAAACTTTAATGCTTACCATTCATGGAATTAACTAACTTTAAATTGCACTAAGAGGGGCAGCTAGGTGGCACAGTGAATAGAGCACTGGCCCTGGAGTCAGATGGACCTGGGTTCAGGTCCAGCCTCAAGACACGTGACACACTTACTAACTGTGTGACCCTGGTAAGTCACTTAACCCCAATTGCCTTGCCTTCCCCCCTGCACCCAAAAAAAATTGCATGAAGAATTTTGGGACCTGCTCTATTATATATTAATGATATCATTAGCAAAGGACAAAGGTGAGGAGAGTGGCTGTGCTTCTGATCCCCTATCCCTGGACCAGCAGCAAACATAGGGATTCCATCCACCATGTCCTAGGCAATTTGTGCAAAGTTTGACTAGGTTGTGCTATGTGGAAAGTGGAAGTGATCACTTTTGTGCTACTTAAAACTCAAAGGATTCTTGTGAGGAAAGTACTTTGTAGCCCTTAAGGGGCCTTAGAAATGAGAGTTGTTGTTATTATATAAACTCTACTACTGTTAGCATCTGTGGCTGGGCTTGAGGACACAGATTAGCCTGGGCTACCCTGCCTAAGGGCTCCCTAAAGCATCTCTAAGCAGGCCCAACCCCCTTGAGTAGTGCCTAGGACTAGCATCACCTACTCTTCGTTCCTCATCCTTGTCAGTCTTCCTTTCCCTCACATCCCATACTTTAGAGTGGGGCAGGGTAGAAGGCGCTGGGGCAGATGTGTTTTGCGATAGGGGTCCCAGGTGAATGCACTGTCTGCTCTAGAGAAATCAGGATACAATACAACTCCCACAATGCCCTGGGGTGGTTGTCATTGGCAACGAGAGAACACAGTGTAACAGCCGGCTTGGGTATTCCTTGAAGCTGTCTCTTGTTCTTCTCTGGCCCAGCAGAGTCCAGCCTAACCATGGGTTTTGATTACTATACTGTGTTAGACATCAACAGGAGTGCCCAGGATGCAGATATAAAGAAAGCGTAAGCTTGGGACAAGGGGAATCTTCCGTCCTGCCTCAGCCTCCCTCCTCTTCTCTCCTCCTTCCCCTCCCCTATTCTCTTCCTTTTCTTTTGACCCTTCAATTTCTTATCTTCTTCCTTTTCTTTTCCCTTTCATTTTCCTTACTGATTCCACCCCTGCCCCTTCCTCCTTGTTTTTCCTTGGTCCTTCCTTCTCTCTCCTCCACCTTCTCCTCCCTTTCCTTCTCCCTCCTCCACCTTTGTCTTCCTTCCTTCCTTCTCCCCCTTTTCCTTCTCCTTCCCCTTCTTTGTTCCCCCCCATCTTTTTCCCTCCCCTTCTTTCTCCCTCCTATTTCTTTGTCCTCCCTCCTTCCTCTCTCCCCTTCTGTCCTTTCCTCTGCCTTCTTTCCCTTCCTTTTCCTCCTCCCCTTTTTGTTCTACTCCTTTTTCCTTCTTATCTTTCCGCCTTTCCTGCCTCTTCCCTTTTCCCCCCTCTCCTTTCTCCTCCTTTCCTATTATATCTCTTTTCTCTTCTTTTTGGTTTTCTCCTCCCTCCCTTTCCCTACCTCCTCTCCTCTTCTTTGTCTTCCCTCCTCTATCCCATTTTTACCCTCTTCTGCTCTATATTTGGCCTTCCAGGAGATAGGGTGCCTGGTTTTGTGTCCTGGCTCCATTGGATTTTCCTCCTCCTATTTCCCTACTCCTTTCCCTTTTTCTGCCTCTCTGAACTCTGTCTTCCTTCCCATTCTCTAGGTTTGAAATGGGAGGAGAGGATGGGTCTCTAGTTCCACCCACCTATCCTCAGGATTTAGGAGTGGCCAAATGGTGCATCTGCCAAGACTTTTTCAGAAATTTCTCTTTGGGGCAGCAGAAGGGGGAAGAGGTTAACTTCTTTCTCATCCCTCATTAACTCAAGCAGGGGCAGGAGTGGAGCGTAGGTTATTGGGGTTATGAGTTGGGGAGAAAGATACAGAGATTATTTCAGGGAGAGACAGCTTGGTCCTGTGAAGTGAAGAGATGACCGATGACTGCTAGAAATTTTAAATGGGGGCCTAGTTGGGAAGGATTTCTAAGGAGTTTGGGATAATGACCTGGAAAAGAAGCCTGAGGCTTGTAGTCTGGAGACCTGGATTCTTGCCTTGGCTTTGCTGCTAACTGATAACTCACTTCTCTCTGGGTATCAGTCTTCCCATCTCTAAAATGAGGTGTTAGATTAGGTGGCCTCTAAGACCCCTTCCGTCTCCAATATTTTGTGTTCTAAGGCCCCCCCGCCCCAGCTCTCATGTTCTCTGTTCTAAGGTCCCTTCCAGCTCTGACATTTTACATTTTATGAAATATTTAATTGAATAAGAATTTACTGAGCACCTCTGTGTACTACTTCGTACAGTGATCTTATCTCCCACAGATTCAATTATCAGCTCTATGCCGATGCTTCTCAGCTCTGCTTATATAGAGCCCTGACCTCTCTCCTAACCTCCAGACTTGTAAATTCAGTTGTTTATTGAACATCTCATATTGGGCATCTTAAACTCAATGTGTCCCAAACCAGACTCATTATCTTTCCTCCCAAGTCCTTCCCCCTTTTACCTTCCCTATTACTGTGGAGAGCATCACTTCACAATCTCTCCCCACTCCAGCTCATACTCCACTCAGCTGTCAGATTGATCTTCCCACAGCACAGGTCTAACCATGTTACCTCCCTATTCAATAAGTTCCAGTAGCTCCCTCTTACCTCCTGGATCAAATATAAAATTCTCTGTCATTCCAAGCCTTCATAATCTGTCCCCTTCCTGCCTTTCTGGTCTTTTTACATTTTATTCCCTTCTATGTGCTCTGTGATCCAGGGACACTTATCTCCTAGCTGTTCCTTACACAAGACACTGCATCTCCCATCACTGTACCCCTTACCTGGAGTTCTCTTGCCCCTCGTCTTCACCTCCTGGCTCCACTCTCTTCCTTCAAGATCCAGCTGAAATTCCACCTTCTACCAGGAGCCTCTCCTGTTTCCCCTGGATGCTGGCTCTTTCCCCCTTTTATTATCTTGCTGCTTGTTGTTCAATTGTATTTGCTAAAATGCTTTTAGCAAAGTATTTATGAGAGTTAAGGTCCAAAGGCATGATCTTGAATCCCATACTCTCCAGTTTATCAGTATTCTTCCTAAAATGTGCCCAGAACAGACACAATATCCTAGCTGTGGTCTGCCCAGGGCATCATCTCCTTAGCATTCTCTCAGTGTGAACTGGATGGGGTGCTTGTGCTTGGACCCCAGCCCTAGGACCATATCTCTCCCCAGGCCAAAGACCCTATCTCTGGCAGTATCTCATGAGTGGGCCCCAGTGAGGCAAACTATCTCTCTGTTGGAAGAACAAGCTGACCTCTGTAGAATTTCCCTTGTGTGAATAGGACTATAATGTACTGATTCCCTCAATTACCTTATACAATTCAGACATCAAGCTATCCTGAGGCTATCTTGTACAAACAGGACAGCAGTAGTGAATGATGCCTGTGCCCAAGGTACAGAAACTGTATGTTCACCACCTAATTAGCATACTTGGCACACCACTTACTGAACTTTTTCTATATAAAATTTAGCATCATCCCTATTAGGTTGCCAGTTCACTGAAAAGCTCTGCCCACCTTTATTAGCACCATAATAAATTTTTTGCCACTTGACTGGAATACTGCTTGAGTACTTGGATTCTTTCCAGATGACTCTGCCCTGAACCTTAATAGTTTTGGGGTCCCTACTCCACTAAAACTGCATCAAACTGAGATCTCAATAGCTTGAATAGCACATTTGAGAACTGTTCAAGGAAAAGAAGATAAATTCATTATGGTTTGTTCAATTTCTTTTTCTGAAATGAGGTTATTTAAGTATTTTATTTCCTCTTTTATTAATCTGGGCAATTTATATTTTTGTAAATATTCATCCATTTCATTAAGATTGTCGAATTTATTGGTGTACATACAGTTGGTCAAAATAGTTCCTAATTACTGTTTTGATTTCCTCTTCATTGGTGGTGAATTTTGATGTTGGTAATTTGATTTTCTTCTTGCTTTTTTTTAAAAATCAAATTAATCAAAGGTTTATCTATTTTGTTATTTTTTTATAGAACCAGCTCATAGTTTTATTTATTAGTTCAATAGTTTTCTTAATTTCAATTTTATTAATCTCTCCTTTGGTTTTCAGAATTTTTAATTTGGTACTTAATTAAGGATTTTTAATTTGTTCTTTTCCTAGCATTTTTAGTTGCACACCCAATTCATTGATCTTTTCTTTCTCTATTTTCATTCATGTAAACATTTAGAAATATAAAACTTTCCCTAAGAACCGCTTTTGCTGCATCCCATAAGTTTTGGTATGTTGTCTCATTATTGTCATTCTCTTAGATGAAGTTATTGATTGTTTCTATGATTTGTTGTTTGATCCACTCATTCTTTAGGATTAGATTATTTAGTTTCCAATTAATTTTTAGTCTATCTTTCCATGGCCTTTTATTACATGTAATTTTTATTGCATCATGACCTGAAAAGGATGCATTTAATATTTCTACCTGTCTGCACTGGATTGTGAGGTTTTTAATGTCCTAATATGTGGTCACTTTTTGTGTAGGTGCCATGTACCACTGAGAAAAAGGTATATTCCTTTCTATCCCCCTTCAGTTTTCTCCAGAGGTCAACTATATCTAACTTTTCTAAAATTCTATTCATCTCCCTAACTTCTTTCTTGTTTATTTTGTAGTTAGATTCATCTAGTTCTGAGAGGGGAAGATTGAGGTCTCCCACTAGCATAGTTTTGTTATCCATTTCTTTCTGTACCTCCCTTAACTTCTCTAAGAATCGGATGCCATATCACTTGGTGCATATATGTTTAGTAATGATGTTACTTCATTGTCTATGGTGACACTTTTAGCAGGATGTAGTTTCTTTCCTTATCTCTCTCTCTCTCTTTTTTTTTTTCGCTTTTTGGAGGGCAGTTGGTAAGTGTGTCAAGTGTCTGAGGCTGGATTTGAACTCATGTTCTCCTGACTCCAGGGCTGGTGCTCTATTCACTGAGCCACCTAGTTGCCCCCCTTATCTCTTTTAATTAGATCTATTTTTGCTTTTGTCAGAAATCAGGATTACTACCCCTGCTTTTTTTTCATCACATCAAAGTCAACTTATACCAATGCTCTCTATCTATGTATACCCCTTTTAAATGTTGTAGTAAGGATATAGTTCTCAAGAGTTACAAGTATCATCTTCCCTTGTAGGGATGTAAACAGTTTGCCCTTATTAATAACATGTTGTTTTTTTTCTTTCCTGTTTACCTTTACCTTCCCTGCACCCCACAAACTGCATCAGAGATCTCAACAGCTTAAATAACACATTCTAGAACTGTTTAAGGAAAAGAAAACAAGTTCACTGGCCCATAGCTTAGACTCTACTTTTTTCCCCTTTATTGTATCAACTTGAAAGTTTGGTTAAAGGAGGCAAACAGGCTAAATGATAATACATTTATATCATTTATTCCCTTAAAGCTAGACAAAGCTAGCAATCTTGTACATACAAGGAGCCAAAACCTAAGTTCTGACTGCCTGATACAAGAATGACAAAGTTCTTTTATATGTTTTAGAATAATCCCAGGATGTTTGTGTCCCTCAGACTTATAGGTCTCCATATGTTTTTACAAAAAAAGTTTCTTAGTTGAATAAGTTTGTAAATACAATCAGATAAGACAATTGACAAAGTAGTGTCAGTTGGAAATTATGATTCCAGGATAGCACAGTTTTCCCCCATATGGAATATGCCCCCAAGCTAAGAGAAATCCCACTATTCTGATTGCAGGCATCCTATCATAAACGGGAAGAATACCCTTTGTCGACCTTATATGGTCTTTCAAGTTACTGACATAGGAAAGGGCATTTTTAGAACGAAGCAAAGCAGTCTGGTTGATTAGTTCAGACTGGATTTTATTGGGTTCCTAAAAAATGATATTAAATGATTATCAATGGAAATTAGTACAATATTTACATTTCTACAATCCTGTGACACCTCTTCCAGTTTCATTGATATTTTAGATATCACTGACAGTAGTAGTTCATCTGGGCCTGATGACTTGAATTCATTATAGGCTGCCACTGTAGCCCTCCTTATCTTGGGAGTCAGCTCTACTAATGTAGCCATTAGTCACTTTCCCTCAGTTCCCTCATCTTTAAAATAATGGATGGTTTAGCTAATTCCCCTGTCCAGTTCTAAATCCTATCATTGTAGGATATGTGGTTTGGATATAGCCACTCCATGTTCCCTGAGGCCCCATTCTCCCATTGGTGGGTACCTTCTGGAACCTCATTTGGAATGAGGGCCCAGCCTTCATTCTCTGGACCTCACCATAATGCCCCATTGAGAATGTCTATTCCCCCATTCCCCACTCTCCCACTTTTCACTTCCCTTTTATGTGTTTGTCTTCCCCCATTAGAAAGTAATATTCCACACCCATAGTCCTCATAATTCTACAAGGAAAGGAAAGAAGTACATTTTCTCAACTCTTCTCCCAAGCCAATCTGGGTCAGTTTTGTTTTATTCTTTCTATTTATATTACTGTAGTCATTGTCTAGGTTGTTTTTCTCAGCTCCATTTTCTTTAATCTTAGTAGTTCAGGTAAGTCTTCCCATGTTTCTCTGAATTCTTCATATACAAATGATTTTATATCTTATACAAAGTCAGAGAAGGTCATATTTTGTATCTAAAAGTAAGTCATCCTGGGGGACTAGAGTAGCTTGGGAAATCTTCCTGGTAGAGGTGAATCTGGAAGGATGGGGAGAATTTGGAGGGAAGTCATCTCTTGAAGGAGGGCAAGGAAATCCTTTGTGATGGACTCATGTGAGCTGGGAGGCAGGAATATGTCTGGTCTCTATATGAGGCTTTTGAGTCAGGAAATCTGAGTTCAACTCTGTAATGCGAATGTAAATTTTAAAGATCTTCCCTGCCCCTAGGCTAAAGTGCACCTGAAGCCTGGGGTGGGAGGCTTGTTTTTCAGTAGATACTTCTTGATTGGCCAGTGAGTCAATAAGGTTGTTACATTCTCTGAGCCAGGAGAAGGCTATATAAGCCCTGATGTGTAGCTTTGTTTTGGGACTCACTTTGAGAAGTGTTCTGTGATTTGATCTGAATTCTGGGAAGCCATTGTTGAGAGTCCCCCGGCTTTGAAAAACCCAGATGTGGAAACCCAGATGTTGACTGGGTATGGATGTAATGGTTGGACAGTTTGGAAAGCTGTCTACTTGATCTGTTAATGTCTTGATAATTCTGTCTATATATTTTGAAGTTTGGGGTGCTGACCTTTTTCCCCTGAACAATGTAAACGATATATGTCTGACTGATTAAAGTAAGCTTGTTAACCCATTTTGAGTTGCTTTCCTTTAACAAAGCAGATCCAAGAACCTGTGGTGGCGGCAAACCCTGAGGACGCTTGGGGTGCTTGCTGCTACAAACTCCCACCTTTGACCCTTACTGCCTGTGTGGCCTTGGGCAAGTCTCTTAAACTCCATGGGCTCTAGTTTCTTCATCCATAAAATGAAGAGCTTGGAGTAACTGGTCTGTGAAGTCCCTTTCAGCTCTAAATCTATTGTCCTATGATTATTTTATTCTCTTTTCCCTTCCAGGTACCGGAAACTAGCTCTGAAGAACCATTGGTTAAATTCCCCGGGTGCAAATTCAGCAGAGCGTTTTAAGCAGATAGCAGAGGCCTATGATGTGCTGAGTGACCGTAAGTGAGGGAGCTTTGGAAGCCAGGACATGGCTTCAGAAGCTAGGGGACTCCTTGGGTTTATCTGGGCCTAGTATATTGAAAATAGCTTCTCAAATTTGAATTCTAACAACCGTAAGCTGTATGACTTGGAACAAATATTTTCTTCCTCTGGGCCTTAGTTTCCTCCTCCCTAAAATGGAGATGATATTTGCTTTACCTGCCTCACAAAATTTGAGGAAAGCATAGGACAAACCTTAAAGTGCTAAGGAATTGTGAGTTTCTATGTGAAAGGCTTACATCAGAGATGTATCCTGCTCCTTCCCCTGAGCCTTTTCAGCCACCTGGTCTCTCCAAAGTCCTTCCTAGGAACTGACTCTGTTTACCTCTGTCCTCACAGCTGTAAAGAGAGCTATCTATGACAAATTCGGAGAGGAAGGTCTGAAGGGTGGGATCCCGCCTGAATTTAGCTCCCAAGTGACATGGACAAAGGGTTATGTCTTTCATGGGGATGCCAACAGAGTCTTCCACGAATTCTTTGGGGGAGACAACCCCTACAGCGGTAAGAACTCACCCTCCTCACCATGTGCCCTTCTTCATTCTCTACCTTCAGATCAATCCCTTGCTCTGACACATTAACACTGAGGCCTCCAGGCTTTAATGCTTTGACTGTGGGCAAGTCATTTCACTTTTATTGAGCCTTAGGCTCTTCTTCTGTCAAATGGAAGAAATAATTCCATGTCCCATGGTGATGGGAGCAAAGCACCTGACAAAGCAATAAAGTACTATAGAAATGGAAAATACTGTAATTACAGAATTACAAAGTGTCAAGGTTCATCTAGGGCAGGGGCTCTTAACCCTTTTGGAGTCCAGCCCATTGGCAGTCAGTCTGGACCCCTTTTCAGAATAAGGTATCTAAATGCATTAAAATTAAGTACATAGGGTTACAAAGGAAACGAATTATTTTGAAACTCGCTTATCAAAACATTCTAAAAACAAGTTTATGGACCCTAGGTTAAGACCCCCTGCTCTAGGCTGAATCCATTATTGGACAAATTAGATCCTGAGACCCAGAGAGGCTTAGTGATTGGCCTAGAACCACAAAACTGATAAATATCAGAACTGGGATTGAAGTTCAGGTCTTCTCACTCCAAATTCAGCTCTCTGCAAAGGGCTGGGTTGTCCTGGCTGGCTGCTCAGGGTGAATTCCTCCTTTGTCTCTACTGCTCTCCTTCTGCCTCTGCCAATGTTAAAACTTCTTTCTTGGGTCCTCTCTTCCCATTCTATCAAGATCCTGGTACCATCTGACTTCTCAGGACCTCTATTGCAACCCTTCTAGGTTCTGGCCTCTGAGGGTATTATAAATCTTAGAATTGCTTCTTCCACCTGAGAGGAGGAATGCTTTTGCATCATCATATTGGTTGTCACAGCTGGAAAGGAACCATTGAGGTTTTCAGCTTTGTGTGGTGTTGGCCAACCTCTCTGGGCTTCAGTTTCCTCATTTGTAAAATAATTAGATAGAAGGCCTAGGTATGATTCTTTTATGTTTGGATGGTCTCAAAAGAAGAAAGGGTGAGGAAGAAGAAAGTACTGGGAGAGGAAGAAGGGAGAGAAGGAATGGGGAAATGGTCTCACATGAATGGGATTAGCAAAAAGGAGAGGACAGTGGGGGAAGCAGATGACCCTTCAACCTCACTCTGATCTGAACTGGTTAAAGGAGAGAAAATACACACATATACAGTTAGGTACAGAAATACATCTTACTCTCCAGGCAAATAGAAAGGAAAGGAGTTAAGGGAAAAGAGGGTAATAAGATGGCAGTAAACAGTTAGAAGCAAAACAGTTCCTTAAAGAAGTAAGAAGAAAGGGAGAAATAAAAGCAAAAGAGATTGAGATGGAGAGAAAAACAATGGCAATCTTAACTGTGAATGTGAATGGGATGAACTCACCCAGAAAATTGAAGAAGAGGGCAAAATGGATTAGGAACCAGAATCCAAAAATATGTTGTTTACAAGAAACATATTTGAAACAGAAAGATAAACAGAGTTAAAATAAAGAGCCTCTTTTCCAAGCTAAACATTCCTGTTTCTTTCAACTGATCCTTAATCAACCTTGAGACCCTTTAGCCTAGCCTATATGCCCTTTTGCAATGTCCCTGCTAAAACGTGGTGCCCAGAACTAGACATATATTCCTGATGTGGATAAAATCTTCCCTCAGACATTGACTAGGTTATACTGACATATGACCCTGGGCAAGTTCTTTGTCTTTTCTATTCTTCAGGATCCTAATCTGTTGAATGAGGGTATCAGACTTGATGGTCTTTCAGGTCCCTTCCAGCTCTAAATCTTTGCTCCTAAAGCTAGAGCAGAGTGCAGTGGGACCATAGCTTCCTTAGTTCTGGATACTACATCTCTTAATGAAACCTTAGATCATATTAGCTTTTTTTGACCACTATGTCTTATTACTGATTCATATTGATTTTTTAGTCCCCTACAACTCCCAGACCTTTTTCATGGAAACTTTTATCTAGCCATGTTTCCCCATCCTATACTTTAGAAGTTGGGTTTTTTTTTAACCAATTGAAGGACTTTATTCTTATTAGGTTTCATTTTACTAGATTTGGCCTTTCATTCTAGCTCACTGACATCCTTTGGAATTCTGTCTCTGTATTCCAATATCTTAACTGTCCCTCCCAGCTTCATGACGCAAACAGATGTGATGGGCATTCCTTCATGCAAATTAATGATTAAAATGTTACAACACAGTATTAAGGACAAATCCTTCGGGTATTACACTAGATACCTCTCTCCAAGCTGACATACCCCCCTTAATAACTATTCTTTGAGTTCATTCATTCACCAAGTTCCAAATCTTTCTAATGGTATTATTATCCAACCCATATCTCTCCATCTTTTCTATAAGGATAGCGTGAAAGAGACTTTGCCAAATGCTTCCCTGAAGTCTAGGTATGCTATTCCTACACTATTCTCATCTACTTACCCAGTCTAGTTACTCTGTCAAAAACAGAAATGAGATTACTCTGGGAGGACCAGTTCTTCATGAAACCATCACTTGTAGTGATTATCATGTCCCTTTCTCACTAACTTATCTTCTTTCTAATATATTCTAGAATTTCTCCAGTGTTCAGAATTAAAGCCACTGTCCTAGAGTTTTCAGAGTCCACCTTCTTCCCTTTCCCTCAACCCAGGCAGAGCCTTGACTGTGAACTGGGCTATAAGCATAGGGCAGGGGTAAAGAACCTTCAGCCTTGAGGTCACATGTGGCCTTCTAGGTCCTCGAGTACAGCCCTTTCACTGAATCCAAACTTCACAGAACAAATCCCCTTAATGAAAGGATTTGTTCTGTAAAACTTGGACCCAGTCAAAAGGCCACACTTGAGGACCAAGAAGGCCATATGTGGTTTCCCACCCCTGGTATAGGATATGGATTAATGGATGTGAATAGGATTCAGGACTAGGAGCTAGGGGTTGTATCCTTGGGTTTGCAGGCCTGTGGGCTTGGTTGGTGTGTGCAAGAGGGCCTGGGACGAGGGGATGTGGGGTCATTGCTGTCAATATTGTAGAACTTTGGGGTCTAGGCCCACAGGTCTGAGCTGGGGGAGGGGGATGTGTTGCTGGCCCCAAGTGGGACCAGGGGCTATGGCCATACTCTTCTCCTGGCCCCTTGGGCAGAGTTCTTTGATCCTGATGGCATGGATGTGAACTTGAACTTTGGGGGCCTTCGGGGTCGTGGGATCAAGAAGCAGGACCCTCCCATCGAGAGAGATCTCTACCTGTCTTTGGAGGACTTGTTCTTTGGCTGCACCAAGAAGATCAAGATCTCCCGAAGGGTAAGAACCCCCTAAGCTTCCCGGGGCTCCAGAACAGCCATCCTGCCTGCCCTTGCCCAGCCCTGGGAAGGATTTAGGTTTCTCAAAGAAGTCTGTAGGCTAGAACCTAAGAGCTTGATAGACTTGCTAGCCCAAGGGCTTCCACCTGGTGTAAGGGTCACCTAGCCTCTTCTGAGATACCTTCTGTGATCTCTCTGGGGACTTGTCCACTTCCTAGGGCAACCTTCTCCAATGCTGGACAGTTCTGATGATCAGAAAGTATTTACCCATAATGAGCCAAGATCTGCCTCCTTGTGACCCCTCCCTTCTCTCACTTACCCCCCAAATCCCCCTGCCCCATTGCTCCTAAAGAAACACTGTATAACAGAAAGAGCCCTGGATTTGAGGTCAGAAGATCTCTCAGTCCTGCTTCTCAGTACTTGTGTTACCTTGGGCAGGTCAGTTCTTCCTCCTTGGGCCTCAGTCTCCCTCCCTCTCCCCAGCCTAGGCATTGCCTCAGGGCAGTGAATCTGTAAATGTGAGGGATCAGAGGCTTTCTGCACTGTACAGTCCTCTGGTTATCATTAACAACTGCTTTGCTCTGCCCTTCTCCGCATGTCCAGTGAAAGGTAAGGGCCATCCCTAGAGGAGAGGAAAAATCCTGCTGCTGCCCAGTGGCTTGGGCCACCCAGTAGGAGGGACCTCTTTCACTGAATGCCCCTACTGACCTCAGTTACTGTCAGCCTTTTCCACCACATGACCTTTCCAGTCACCATTTCCATTGACCCTTTTAATGCCTCCCCTCTTCTCCCCCTACACCCAACTGAATACTTCTTTCAGCTGATCATCTCTGCCCTATGGAGAAGCAGATTCCAATCTCCTATTCCTATTCCTCCTTGGGGTTCAGTATTATTTTTGTGTTTTTTTTTTTGTTTTGTTTCGTTTTGTTTTTGTTTTTGCTTTTTGGAGGGCAATTGGGGTTAAGTGACTTGCCCAAGGTCACATGGCTAGTAAGTGTGTTAAGTGTCTGAGGCCAGATTTGAACTCAGGTCCTCCTGACTCCAGGACCGTTACTCTATTCACTGCACCACCTAACCACTCCAGGGACTGAGTATTATTGACCAAAGATTATCTATCCCTTTCCCTCCTAACCCTATCCCAACCTCCCTTTCCTCTGCACCTGGAACCCTTTTCTTTATCCTAGAGTTCTTCCTCTCATGCTGCCTCCTCCATCCTCCTCTGCTCTCACCTGGTCCCCTCCAGAAGACCCTGCATCCTTAGCCACCCCTGCTCCTTCTCTCAACACATTGGCCCAAAAGATAGAATTGGCATAATCCTTGTTCCCACTCCCACCTATGGATCCTTCCTTTGCCCCTCTCCCCAGGGGCAACTTGGCATAGATAGTTGGGAGAGTTGGACTTGAAATCAGAAAAACCTGGGTTCAAATCCTGCCTCTGACTCTAGCTGTTTAAACCTAAGCAAGTCACTTTCTCTTCCTGGGCCTCAGTTTCCTCATCTGTAAAATGAGAGGGTCAGACTTACTGGTTCCCGAAGTCCTTCCCACCTACGGGAAGGTCTATGAGCCAGGGATCATAGATTATGACCTCTAAGCAAGCACTCCTCTTCTGAAGTTGGTCTGTCTCTTTGCATCACCCCTGGTCACATCCCTGTTGATACTCTCTACTATTCTCCAAGTCACTCTCTTGCTTTTTTCAAAGGCTTCAATATCCAATTTGCCATCTTTTCCAGTATTCACTTTGTTTAAAAACAAAACAAAATAAACCGTGTTATTTTATTCAGTCAAAAAACAAACAGGTTGCTATAAAAGATGGCTAATTATTTAAAAGTCCTTTCAAAGTATACAAAGTCTCTTCATGGTGGTGAGGGGCCTTCACCACAAGACGGGTTCTACCTTTGGAACTTGGATTTCTTTTGGCCTATTATATCTCCATAAACTCTCTCCTTTCATTTTCAAATCAGCATTACTCCAATTTGACAGTGGTAATTTAAAATGGCTAGAAATAGATAGTAGTAATAATAACTAACTTTAAGGTTTGCAGTACACTTTATATATCACCTCATTTGATGAGATAAAAGCATCACGGAAATGCCCCGGCCTCATTCCCTAATCCTTGGTGCAGCAGATCATAAAACACTGAATTCATGAACTTCTGAAAGGCCCTGGGAATATCATGTAACCGAAATAGAATAATTTCTGGTGTTTATGCAGGCTGCATCAGGTCTGAAACCATCCAGTCATTGCCTGTGCACATTGGGGTGAGGTTATATGCCCGCTAGACGTATGATCTCTTCCCAATGCAGCATCCACTTGGATGCCCCTTCCCACCCTCTGTCCTCCCAGTTCATTGGACAGCCTTACCCAAGACCACACTGCCGCCACGATCCTGACTCTGAACCATCTCGCTCTGATGGTAATCCACATTCTTCTCTTCTCCTAAACCTACATGTCTTCATCATAATCTCCTTCTGTCTTATCACTTCCTTCCCTTCACAGCCTGAACCACTTAATTTACACACTGTCCCTGACCCATGATTCCTTGCCATCATCTGTGTCCTGCCAGCCTTGGCCCCCTCTTCTGGAGGACGTCTCTTGTCACCTTTGTGGGTGGACAGCTCCTCCCAGATCTCCCCTCAGAATCAGCCTTCAGCACTGAACTCATCCTTTTCCTTCTCCTCCCTCAAACTCATTTCTGTCCTGTTGCTCTGGAAAGCACCCAGGTGCAGAACCTCATGGTCATCTTTGAGCACTCCCTTTCTCTCACACCCTAGCCAATCAGTTGCCAAACCTTATCAGCTAGGTAACTAGGTGGCGCCATAGTGCTCAGAGTTCTGGGCCTGGAGTCAGGAAGACTCATCTTCCTGAGTTCAAATCTGGTCTCAGACATTTACCAGCTGTGTGACCCTGGGCAAGTCACTGAACCCTGTTTGCCTCATTTTCCTCATCTGTAAAATGAGCTGTAGAAGGAAACATCAAACCACTCCAGCATCTTCTCCATGAAAACTCCAAATGGAATCAGAGTTGGACACAACTGAAAAATGAGTGAACAGCAAATCAGCTGTACCTCCATAGCATCTCTTGTAGCAGTGCCTACAGCTAGATGACAAAGGTGGGGTCAAGAAGACCTAAGTTCAGATCCTTAGACATTTACTAGCTGTGTGACCTTGGGTAAATCACTTAACCTCTGTCTGCCTCCATTTCCTCATCTGCAAATAACACCTATCTCCCAGGGTTATTGTGAAGAACAAATGAGATAATATTTGTGAAGAACTTTTTTTTTTGGAGGGGGGGAAGGCAAGGCAATCGAGGTTAAGTGACTTACCCAAGGTCACACAGCCAGTTAAGTGTCAAGTGTCTAAGGCCGGATTTGAACTCAGGTTCTCCTGATTCCAGGACAGTGCTCTATTCACTGTGCCATGTGAAGTACTTTTGCTAGTTATTATTATTATATTATTATTTCTCTCTGCTCAAATGGCCACTACCCTATTTCAAGCCCTTATCACTTCTTGTCTGGACTATTAAAACAGTCTCCTAATTGGTCCATTTTCTCCCTTTTCCATTTTGTTCTCTATACAGTTGTCAGAATAATCTTCCTAAGGCATGGATCTTATCATCATGTCACTCCTCTACTCAGAAACCTTCAATGACTCCCTATTGCCTCTGGAATAAAATGTAAAATCTTCAGACTGGCATTCACAGCCTTGCACAATCTGACTACAAACACCTACCTTTTTAGCCTTATTTCAGATTGCTCGCCTTCATGCATTCTGTGTTGCAGCCAAGCACAGATGCTAACCATTCTCCACTTGCAATGTTCTCCATCTTACATCCACATTTGTTCCAGCTGTCCTTCATGTGCGCAGTACACTTCCTTCTCATCTCTGCCCATAGAAATCTCATTTTCCTTCAGAAGTCAGCTCAGGTACCACTTCCCACAGGAGGTCTGCTTTGATTCCTCCACCTGCCAGGGTCTCTCCCTTCTCAATCACCCTCTAGACTTAGCTCTGCACATATTGTATTTCCCAGAAGAATGTAAATTATTTAAGGGCAAGACCTGTTTTCTTTTTTGTTGTCACATCCCCAGCACTTTACAGAGTGACTGACACATAATAGGCCCTTAGTAAATGTTTGTTGGATTGGTCACAGGTGAGAGTGTGGGTAGTTCATAATGGCTCATCTCCTCTGCCAGGGACACAGCTCAGAACTCACACCCCGCTGAAACCAAGGGAAGTAAAGACTGAGCTCGGAGTGGTTCTGTGTCATCTCAGACAATCCCACCTTTTTCAGGTTCTTCCAGATAGTCTCTTCAAACTCTGGGCCTCCTGGGAAGTTTATTTGCCCCCTTGAGAAACTGAGACCCAGAGCTGGAAATGACTTTCCCAAAGTCACAATGCCAATTAGTGGCAAAGCCAGGACCAGGGCCTGGGACATTCTTCTCCAGTCTCCACTTCCTGGTTTAGGCTCTGCCCTCCAGATACCTAGGGAAGATCTCAATCTGGTCCATGTGTGGAGGACACAGTAGCCCTGAGACATCCCTTCCCCATTGTCTTCCTCCAGGTAATGAATGAAGACAGATTCACATCCACCATCAAAGACAAGATCCTGACAATCGATGTCCAGCCGGGCTGGAGGCAGGGAACCCGAATCACTTTTGAGAAGGAAGGAGACCAGGTGAGGCAGAGATGGGACAGAGACAGACCCTAAAGGAGCCTCCAGTCAGAGAGGAGATGTAGTCTGCTACATGAGGACCTCCAAGGTCCCTTGAAGCATCATTCTGACAAGAGCCTTCTGGAGGAAGTCAGGATAGGAGAATTATTTCCATTTAACAGATGAAGAAACCGAGTCTCAGGATCTATAAGATCTGCCAAAGCCAGAAATCATATTTAGCCTGGATCTCATGATTTCCAGTCCCAGACTCTCTCTACTACATTTGCAGCTTCCCTCCCGGTACATGGAGGTGATAAATCATGAGGATGCATAGTAAGGGATGGGGCAGGGAAATTGCTGTCAGAGAGCTTGTATGGGAACGACCCACACCCAGAAAGAATCTTCACTCTAATACTCTGCTTGGGGTCAAACAACACAAGTCTGATCCCTTTAACCCCTGACAGCCTTTCAAGAATTTGAGCACAGTTATCGTGCACCCCTTCAACCTTCTCTTTTCTGAGCTAAATGGCTCCCTCCTTCCTTTAGCTGATCTTCCTCCAGCATGACCTGGTTGTCCTCTTCTGGATGATGCCCACAACATATCAAGGAACTTTCTAAAATGTGGTACCCAGAACAAAACACAGTACTTCTGATGTGATCCGGCTAGGGCATAGTATGGAGTAATTATGACCTTGCTGCTGGAAACTATGCCTAGAAACTCGGGCCAAAGATAGCATTAGCTTTTTGGCTACCATATTAGACCACTAACGCATTGAGTTTTCAGTCCACTAAGACCCTGAGATCTTTTTCAGGTGAAAAGCTATATAAGGTTTCCCAGCCATGAACTTGTGGAGCTGATATTTTTGAACCTAAGAAAAGACATTATATTTATCACTATTAAATTCATCTTCTTGGATTCAATGTCGTTTCCTAACTTTTTTTGCATCCTGTTATATAATATGTTATATAGCAATGTGAGATGTGCAAATTTAGAGACATCTCCTCTCCAAATGTCCACATGGATTATTTGTGCCTGACCAGTGGTAGAGCCTTCTGAGCTCATGTTGGTCTGATCATTGTACTGTGACCCCAACATGTTGATGTTATTAAGAATGAGAACCACTAGATATTATTCCCAGTTTTTTGTCATTTATATTTCTCAGAAAAATGCTATCTTTCCTTTCATTGAAATCATTAATAAAAATATTAAGTGGCATAGGACCCAGAAAAGATGTCTAAGGCATTCCACTGGAGACTTTCTTCCAAGGTGACACTGAATTGTTAATGTTCTGAATACATCCAGTCATACTACTGTCTAGCCCATATCTCTCCATCTCCACAAGAATAATACTTGAAAGTACCTTTTTTAAAAAAGTTTTTATTTTATTTTGGAGGGGGAAAGGCAAAGAAATTGGGGTTAAGTGACTTGCCCAAGGTCACATGGATAGTAATCATCAAGTGTCTAAAGCCATATTTGAACTCAGGTCCTCCTGCCTCCAGGGCTGGTGCTCTATTCACTGCACCACCTAGCCACCCCTTGAAGGTACCTTTTTAAACAGTTTCCTAAAATCTAAGTAAATGATTTCAGAAAAAAGAAATAAAGCAAGTGTGGCATGACCTGTTTCTAGTGGAACCATGATGTCTCTTTGGGGTCATCTCTCCCTTTTCTAGGTGTTCATTAGCCCATCCTTTTAAATTGAACATTCTAGGAGTTCCCCAGGAAGCAAAGGCAAGCCCGTTGGCCTAGCAACTGCAGTTTCCATCCCTTTCCCTTTAGCCCGCGGTGCTTCCCATGCTCCTTCTCTGCCATCTTTCCAGGGGCCCTGAGTGGTTCATTAGTCTCTTCTGCCACTTCTTTCCCTGCCCAAGGTTGCAGCTCGTTTGGCCACATGACTTGAATTCATCCAGGGGAATTCAGTGTCCCCTTACTGTTGCCTCCCTTCTCTTGGATTGGTTTCAATTCCCCATTGGCCATTTCTCTTCTGCCCTTTTGAGTCGAAATGTCATTGCCCTTGACGGAGAAAGCAGGAGCAAACTGAGAATCCAGAAGACCTACTTTTTTTTGGTCATTGCTTATTATTGACCACTCCAGTCCCCCTCAATCTCCAGTCCTATTCCATTTTTCTTTTTTGCTTTTTCTTGGGGGGAGGGCAA
Source organism: Petaurus breviceps papuanus (assembly GCF_028583685.1). NCBI lineage: Eukaryota > Metazoa > Chordata > Mammalia > Diprotodontia > Petauridae > Petaurus > Petaurus breviceps. Next base: position 2,872,480 of record NW_027187352.1, read on the forward strand.
TTGGGGTTAAGTGACTTGCCCAAGGTCACATGGCTAGTTTTTGTGTTAAGTGTCTGAGGTTGGATTTGAACTCAGGTCCTCCTGACTCCAGGGCCAGTGCTCTATTCACTGCTCCACCTAGACACCCCCCTATTCCATTTTTGATCCTCTTCTTCACTGTAGTAGAGCTAAAACCACCACCACCAAACCCCCTGCCCCAACAAAGGAGCAGGACCAGGACATATTTTTGTGTTCATCCTGGTCCCCTGGCCCTGGTTCCCACCTTCTGTAAATGTCTTTTTAAAATCCAAAAGGATTGAGGAGTTCTCAGTATATCCACATTCTTTTCTTTAGACAGCTCTGATTTCTTCTCCTCATCAGAATTGTTTCCCTTTGTGGCTTCAGGATATCATTTTTTAGCTTCCCAACTCTGCTGGGCTGATTTCTTGTGTGTAATTTTAGTCTGTGGGACCCTACCTAGGCTTCCCTTTGAAATCCACTCTCCTCAAATGTAGGGTACATGTCCAGACTAGGCCTGGATTTCCTCTCCTCTATAACAGACTCATGGGGAGTGGTCACTTCCCCCAAGGTGCCCATCATTCTCACCCCAGCAATTACTTCCTCTCCATTAGGGAGAATCAGATCCAGCATAGAATTTCCCTTTGCTGGTTTTTCCAGCTTTTGAAAGCTCCCTGAGGAATGGGAGTGGGGAAAAGGGTACAACTTTTAAAACAGAGATTGGGAGAAATTCACCTGGCACTGACTGGCAGGGGAGGAGCCCTGGTCATTGGAATGGCTTGTGTTCCTCATACTCAAGACTTCAACCCTCCTCCCACTTCCTTCCTTGCCCAGGGCCCCAACATCATTCCAGCTGACATCATCTTCATAGTAAAGGAGAAACTGCACCCCAGATTCCGGAGGGAAGATGACAACCTCTTCTTTGTCAGCTCCATCCCCCTGGGCAAGGTGAGCCAAAGACTCACCCCCAGCCCTGAGCTGTGCTCCCCCAGACCATGAGACACAGGGACCTTCAGCCTGAACCCTCCCTAGCCCATAGCCCAAGTCTACATACTCTGTGGGGTCTTAATGTGTGAATCCAGCTCTGATCTTAATGTCTATCCCCAGTGCTTACACAGCGCCCTGTACGTAGTAGGCGCTTAATGAATGTTTACTGGCTAACAGACCCTATTAAGAAAGGGCCCAGTGTGCTCACTGGTAATAATAATAATTTTTTTAAAAGACTTGAGGAGGTAGAGCAGTATGGGAAGGAGGATGGATTTGGAACCAGAGGCCTGGTAAGAATTCTCCTTCTGTTCTTTATTGCCTCTGTATCTTTGGACAAGTCACCGACCTCTCCTGGCTTCAGCTTCCTCATCTGCAAAATAAGACAGTGGGACTAATCGGCCTCTGAGATCTCTTCCCATTCCAGATCTAAGGTCTTCATGCTGTCCCCCATTTTCAGGGCACATTCCAGTGTACAAAAGCACTTTCATCTCCTCCAGCCTTGAGGCAGGTGGTGCAAGTATTGTCACTGTCCCTAATTTATTTATTTTTTAATTAGTTAATTTATTTTTAGTTTTTACATTTACTTTTATGAGATTTTGAGTTCTAAATCTCCCCCCCCGTCCTGAAGACAGGCATGTGATCTGATATAGGCTGTACAACACTGTCCCTAATTTATTTTATTTTTTTGCTTTTTGGAGGGGGAAGGTAGAGCAATTGGGGTTAAGTGACTTGCCCAAGGTCACATGGCTAGTTTTTTTGTGTTAAGTGTCTGAGGGCAGATTTGAACTCAGGTCTCCCTGACTCCAGGGCCAGTGCTTTATTCTCTGTGCCACCTAGCTGCCTGACACTGTCCCTAATTTAGAAGAAGACAATGGGGCTCAGACTGGGGTGGTGACTTGCCCAGGCCACACAGGCCTCCTCCCTCTAATCACTATACCACACCACCCTCAAAATTGTTTCCTTCTGTAGTAGAGAGCCCTGAATTTGGGGTCCAGAGAAGTGAACTTTGGGACACACTTGCTTTGTGACTGAACTTGGGCAAATCGAGCCTCAGTTTTCTTATCTATGAGATGAGGATCAATTAACAAGCATTTATGAGGCATTTTCTTAAAGGCAGTTCTGGTAGCGCAGTGAATAGAGCTTTGGGCCTAGAGTCCGGAAGACCTGAGTTCAAATTCAGCCTCAGATACTTCCCAACTGTGTGATCCTGGGCAAGTCATTTAACCTCTGCCCCAGGGTCCTTGACTGTCAAATGGGGGATAATAATAACACCCACCTCTCAGGGTGGTTGTGAGGATCAAGCGAGATAATATTTGAAAAAAAAAAAGCACTTAGCACATAATAAATGTTTATTGCCCTTTCCCACTTACTGTGTTCCAGGTTCTAGGCCTAGCTAAGGATGGTAGGATGACAGTAAGCCTTGCACTATCCCCAGGGCTCATGTGAGAAAAGCACTTTGTTAAATTTAAAGGGGGGCGCAGCTAGGTGGTGCAGTGAGTAGAGCCCTGGCTCTGGAGTCAGGAGGACCTGAGTTCAAATCCAGCCTCAGACACTTAACACACACACACACAAAAAACTAGCCGTGTGACCTTGGGCAAGTCACTTAACCCCAATTGCCCTCTCCTCCCCCCCTCCAAAAAACAAAAGTAATTAATTAATTAAAAAATTTAAAGGACCATAGAAATATGAGATATCATTACTAAAACTTTGTCCCCTCCCCCATCCTAGCCCCCATCCCTTCCTAACTCTGCCCACCCCCTGGGGGCACTTGGAGCATACTCTCCTTTGGTTCTGCCAAGGTCCTAGCTGTTACTGCACACCCTCTGTGCAGAGCAGGAAGCCTGAGGCCCAGGGAGGGACTGGGATGCATTGGAGGTCACACGTGGTGAATCCAGGAACATAACGCAACCCCAAGCCCCTGAGGGCAGAATAACAGACTTCTTTCTACTTTCTCTTCATGGGAGGCTCTCACCTGCTGCACAGTAGAGGTGAAGACCCTTGATGATCGTCTACTCAACATCCCTATCAATGACATAGTACAGTAAGTGGACCTTCTGAGGCTGGGACCTGGTGGGGCAGTAGTTAGCTTGGGAACTGGGTGAAGGAAGGCGCTGCCCTGTCACTGACTCACCTCATTCTCCCCTGTCAGCCTCAGGTCCTCCCCTGGGCCTTTACAAACCTGGACAGAGGTTCCAGGCTCATAAAATTTCTGGAGGCCCATTGCCCTGGCTCTTCCATTCTTTTCCTTCTAAAAATGCCCTTCAGGTGGCCCCTGGGAGGGTGAGGGTACTTGTCCCATCATCCTGTCAGAGCCTGTATCGATCAGAGAGCCAGGAAGTGGCTCCCCACTCCCCTACCCCATAGTACAGAGATGATAGAGATTAGGTGGAGTCCAGAAAACCTCAGTTTAAATCCAGCTTCATGTACTTCCTAGTTGTGTGACCTGGGCAAATAACTTGACCTCTGTTTGCCTCAGTTTCCTCAATTGTAAAATGGGATAATAATCTCACCCAGGGTTGTTATGAGGATCAAAGGAGATATTTGTAAAAAGCACTTAATAGTGCCTGGCACATGGTAGGCATGCCAGACGGGTATGCAGTTAGTCATTCCATCAGGGAACCATAGAGAAGCCTAGAATTTCAGAGTAAGGAGGAAGCCCAGAGCTCCAGTCTCCACCCTCCTTTCTGAAAAGGGAATGGTTTGCTGTATTCATTCAGATCGTTCTCTTACCCCATTTCTCATTCTACCACAGTTCTATTCACCACAATTCACTTATTATCATATAATCGATTCAGCATTTACTGTGCACCTACTATGTGCAAGCCATGGTGCTGGCTAGGTGGTGGCGCCCTTTAAAGCAGATCTATGATTTTATCAGTATAACAAACAGGGAGCTCTTGGTGAGAGGCTTGCTTTACAAATGCAGGTCAGTACAGTCTGTACAACTGAGAAATTATTTGCCCAGGGTCACACGGCCTATATATGTCAGAGGAAGGACTTAAGCCTGAAGTCTCCTAAATCTAATAGGGTTAGCCCTCTATCTACTCAACCTATTAATTATCCTGTTGTTCTTGGGTCTGCCTCAGTTTCCTAGTTTTTAAAATCAGAGAATTGATGTTCCATCTTGAGTCAAGGATCCAAAGTATTATGGGTTGGAAGTGGGGAGGGAGGTGAGCATTTTCTTCCTGTCTCCTTCACTGTCTCATCTCTCCCCCTCACCAAAAGAAAAAAAAAGTTTGATCCCATCCATAGGATTGAGACCGTGGAGGGAGGTGTGTGTTGTCAGACCTCAGGTCTCTTTTGGTATCTGACTCCTCTCTCTGTCCGTCTAGTCCCAAGTACTTCAAGAAGGTGCCTGGTGAGGGGATGCCATTGGCCTCGGACCCCACTAAGAAAGGGGATCTCTTCATCCTCTTTGATATCCAGTTCCCCACTCATCTCACACCAACCAAGAAGCATCTGCTGAAGCAGGCACTGCTGAGGTGACATTCATCTCCCACCCCCTTCCCTGAAGGCCAGGCCGACAATATACAGGGAGGAAAAGGGCCTGGGGGCATCTTAGAATACGGGGGAGGGACCGACACCTTTATGTGGAGGTGGAAATGGGAGTGTGGACGTTCTGAGGCCTTGGGCACAGGCACCTCTGTAGGGTTATGGAGAATGGTGGTGGTGGCTCTGGGTGGGAGGGAGGGTTTATGTTTTCAAGTAATAAAGATTTCTACTTGGAAATGAAACATTCTCCTGTTACAGAGCCAAGAAGTATCCAGGAATGGCCATGGGACCACAGGCCCTACAGGGGTCTTGATCCATTAGGATCCAGACTATCAGGATAAGAGCCTTTTATTATTTTTGAGTGAGAAGGGAAGGGCAATTAATTATATAACTAACTGTGATGCCTTCTATCCATCCAGAATTTTATACTTTTCAAATCTTTCCATCCATTTTTTTTTACTGTCACAACAGCCCTGAAATTCTCGTTCAGTCATGCTTAACAATTTTCGACTCCACTTGAGATTTTTTAGTTTGCCATTTCCTTCACCTCATTTTACAGCTGAGGAAACTGAGGTAAACAGGGTTAATTGACTTGCCCAGGGTCACACAGTTAGTGTCCGAGGCTGGATTTTGGTAACTTAAATACCAGCTTCACCACTCGGTAGCTGTGTAACAGCAATTTGTCTCCATTCTGGTCATTTTTCTCATTAAAAAAATAGCAGAGAAATGGAGGACATAGAAATAGTTGTTCTATTTCAGCTCTGCCACTTTAACTATTTTTTCTCATCTATGAAATGGGAATACTTCCACTACCTCACAGGGTTTCACTTACTACTGTGGCTTTCCTTATTGTTATTCTGGTGGGGTGCTAACAATCCCAGGGTGTGTTTATAGGCACAGGGTGTGGGAGGATGGTAGAGGCACACAATGGTGTGTGTACATGAAGAATATGTTCCACAGTGGGAGGGGGGCCAGGACAGGGTCAGTGCAAGAAGACAATGTTGTGTGTGGGGAGGGAGAAAAGACTTTGATCTGATAGAACCAGGGCCAGCAGGGCCTACATTTGGTATGCAGACCTTTTCATGGTCTAGAACAGGGCAAGGAAAAGCCCACAAGATCTTCCAAATGATTGTCCTCCTGCCAATCTTCACTAGCATAGTCGTTCTTTTCTCCTCAAAGCCCTTTTTGAAGCAGGTTCTGCCAGAACCTTGCAGAACATGAGACTTAACAGATGGGAGATGAGCCATCTCCTGGGCTATTCTTTCAGCATGGTACAGTGCCAAGAGCATTTGTCCTGGGTCAAGTCCCAACTTCTCCAGAAAATTGAGTAAAGCGCCAGCCCGGAGGACCTGAGTTAGGTTCCGGCCTCAGACACTTTACACCCACACAAAAAACTAGCCATGTAACCTTGGGCAAGTTACTTAACCCCAATTGACCTCCAAAAAAGCAAAAAATAAAAAGTGATAGTTTGGGGCGGCCAGGTGGCTCAGCGAGTAAAAGCACAGGCCCCCAGTGCGGGATGACCTGGGGGATCAAATCCGGGCTCAGATACTTAGCACCACACCCAGAAATAACTGGCCGTGTAACCTTGAGCAAGTTACTTAACCCCAATTGCTTAAAAAAAAAAATTGAGGCCCAGAGAGATTAAGGAGACTTTGTAAGTACCCTACAAATATCAAGTAGCCAAGGTATGATTTGAACACACATTCTTTCCTTAGTTTAGTTCTTTTCCCACCATATTAAGCCACCTCATTTGCAAAAGAGGTAAATTCATAAAGCTTAAAGCACCACAGAAAGGTTATTCAAAGTTCACAAAGCACCTGTGTGTACTAGGGTATGTTTACTGGTATGAGAGAATCAAACCAATTATGTGATGGTGCTCCAGAACCTGGGATGGCTGTATAAACATGAGGGACATGAAAGGAAGCCTGTCTACAGGCAAAAATCCAAAAAGGAGGCAGGGCAACAGCTCAGTTGTTGGCTAAACCCTCCTGTCTCCAGGTGGCTAGCCTGTTTCTTCAGGGCAGAGGGAAGGAGGATGGCAATAGATAGCCAAGGAACTGCCCTGGCACGGGAGAAATGGTAAAGAGCAAGTCTCATTCGTGGTGGGCCCTGGCATTTCTTGGGTCTAGTCTTAGTCCTGACAAGCTAACAGCTCTCCCCATTCTTCATTTTCCTAGACTAAGAAAAAAAGCAGACCCAAATACTTTTCTACCCTTAGTCTAATGATTTGTGTACTTCTTCTGGAGGACAAGGATCATTTAGTTTGTCTTTAGAGCCCCCAAACATGGTGCTTAATAAATGCTTGTTAATCCCAAATTAGTATATGGTCTAATCAGGGGTTGGTATATATGGCATGGATAGCTAGCTAAACTTGCCTTTTCTGAAGTCAAGACAGCTTGCACATTGGGAGTTCTGGTCTGGCTTTATTAGAAGTAAGGAGCTTAAGAACTTAGTGAGACAACAATGGCAGAAGTAGGCTGGATGGAGGTTTAAATGGGGCTAACTCTAAGGGGGGGGGAGTTCCTTCAATGCTAAGGCAGGGGAGGAGAGGAATAAGGGGAAAATAAAACGGGAGGGGAGGAGGCAGGATGGGGTAGGACTCAGTGTGTGTGTGTGGGGGGGAATAAGGCATAAAGCTAGCAGGAGAGGGCTCAGAAGGGAGCTTCCCGGGAAGTGCGAGCGGCCATCAGGGCCCGTTTCAGTTGCTCATAGGTGACAAACATCACTACATTCCAGGAGCCCAAGCGGAGGAAGGAAGGCATGAACCTGGGGAGAAAACACAAGCCCATTAAGATTGACCAAGAACCCCACAATTCCTGGGGTCTAAAGGGGGAAATGAGGAGAGTCTAAGTGACCTGTTCCCACGCCCTCAGGCTGGCAGTCCTCCTCACCCAGAGTTAGCTAAGATTCTAGAAGCTCCTAAAAGCTGCTGAAAATCTGGGATTAGTCAATCTGAAGAAGAAAAGGCTGAGAGAACAATTTTCTTTCCCTCCATTCAATCCCACAGTGGTAGTAGGAATGGTGCTGGGTTACAAGGGCTATCTAGGTCTTCATCTTTTTTCTGTGAGGTAGGGTAGGGTATCCACTGGATACACTCTTTTAAACTAATCTAAGAGGTCAAGAGATTTTGAGGCAGGAGGAGTCACTAACCCCTTGTAGAAGGCTTGGGGTCCCTCCTTCCGAAGCATGGTGAGAGCGCAGTGGCCAGCACTGGCATACTGGCCCGCGGCAGAGTTCATGTATCTCGTCTTGACCACGTCCACAGGGGAAGCAATGATGGTGGTGCAGAAGCCAGCCCCAAAGGCTGATGTGAAGTGGCATGGAAGGTCATCTGGAGAAGAGGAGACTGCTGTAAGAGCTGCTTGGTCCCAATATCACTTCCACATTTATCAGTCCTGGATATTCAAGGTCATTCAACAAGCTACCACAAAGACATCTGGGGGACAAAGTATCTTACCTACCTCATAGTTTAATGGATGGACAGCAGCCTGGGAGGCAAGAACCTGACAGTTTAATTCAGACTATGCTACATGATCATGGGGAGGCCATTTCTTCCCCATTTATGGGTCTCAGTTTACCCATCTCAGGTGGGACTATTCCTTGCTTTCCTCCACAGGTCTAATAATACAACAGATGGGAACTCACTCTGAAGATAAATATCTGGTCTTAGCTGGGAATTATTTCTAAATATCATCATCTATAAAAATGAAAATAGCACCTGTACTGAATATGCCACAAGGTCAGTTACCCTTCAGGGTGGTTCTGTCCAAAGAGCTATGTAATGTTTAAAAGGGTTGAGTATCCTCCCTTATCTGCCAAAGGCAGAAACCCTTAAACCTGGCACTTCCCCAAGGCCCTGAACACACTGGGTACTTATTCCAGAGACAGACAGTCATCTATATCTAAGTGTATCTACAATGGATAGGTAGGTATCAGGCCACACATTACCTCCATTTTACTAGGAAGCTCAGAAGGGAGGTACCTCATGGAAGGCTAGTTAGCTCCAGAACCAAGGCTAGAGTCCCAATCTCCTTAAAAGCCCAGGGAGGGCTTGATGGGTGATGCTGTGGTGAGGGTAGGCCCCCATCCTAGAGCTGCAAAGAGGATATCCCCCCCCCCCCCCGAAACTTATCACTTACCAGTCATAAGGTGGGCCTTCAGAAGGGCATCTTTGATGAGATCATAGGTCACCAGCTCAGCACAGTTGACAATAGCATTGCGGGCAACATTAGGTGAAGTTCCTGGACAAGAGGAAGAGGAACCGCATTGGCCCAGGGAAGAAGGGAGAGGGGGAGAGTGGGAGGTTAGGAGGGAGAAGAGTCTGGCTGCTATGCCTACCTTTCCATAAGCCTCGAAGGCCCTCTTCTCTGGCGATAGTCTTATAGGCATCCACTGTACCCTGGTATCTCCGGCTGCCACCTGCACGAGCCTGGGCCTGGAAACGTACCTTTACCACATCTGTGGGTTGGGCTACGCCCACTGCCAGAGCCCCTGTGGTGCAGCCTGCCAGGAGGCGGCTCCCAATGCCTGCATCTATTGGGCAAATGAGAGGAAGGTAAAAGTAGAGATTGCTTGAGGTCACTCAGATTCTGAGATCACAGTCCCCCTTACCTCCCCCCTCCATTTGACATTCAGATTGCCTAAATTAACCCAAATCCTTCCTGGAGACCCAGAAGACCTGGAACCCCTAATCCCCTAGTGAAGGGCACCTCACAGGTGTGCTGAGAAAGTTTAGAAGGTTTAAAGTAGTTTGGAAATGAGAATTACTACTTAGCCTAAAAAAATGAGAATTACTACTTAGCCCTTTCACACCTAACCTGACCTTCAAAGCTTACTTCAACTACCCTCTGCAGCCAGACTTCAGCTCCTTCCCCCTCAGTGCCCTAATTCAGGGATACTCACGCTCAGATCCCTTGGTGTAGAACTGCTTGACAGAGTCATAGAGGCCAATTCGAACAGAGGCAAAACTCATCTGGCGTTGCAACCCAGCCACCAGCCCATTGTACAGGCTGCCAGGGCCCTCAGTCTTGACCATGGTCAGAATGGTACCCATGACACCCCGATACTGGGCAGTGGTAGAAGAAGCTCGGACAGCCCCCTGGCTCTCTCCTTGAATCTGTATGCAAGAGGGAAGAAGCAAGCTGGAGGCAGCTGAAGGTCAAATGGAGATGGAAGGGACTTTGGGGGCTTAGTTCAAACCTATCAACTTATAGCTAGGGTAGCTCAAGTCCATGGGGGAAATGACCTGGCCAGTGTAATAAGCTGGTGCAAACTGGACCCAGATCTATCATACCACATACCTTCTGCCACTAGGGCAAAATCAGATATCTAAGTCTCAAGGCACTCAATACTTCCAATGCCTGATTCTCTTCCCTTCCCCTGTCAAAACCAGGCTGGAAGGTGAGACCAAGAAACTACAGCTCCCATTTTACAGATGGGTACACAAATAAAAGATGAGATCCCAAATCATTAAAAATATCTGCAGCCCAGAGTCCTGACTGAAGCATGCATAGGGAGAATAGGGTTAAGGAAAGCATGCAGAGGCTGTTATAGTACCAGAAGGTCCCATAAAAGGTTACTACTTATCATGTGGTCTTCCCCTAGGACATAAAATGTCAGAAGAAGGTAACTATTTTGGGGGATAAGACAAGTCTTATTAGAAAGAACACGGGACTAGGAAAAGATTCAAAGTTTAGCTCTAGAGCAATGACTAACTCCCGGTGTCTTGAGCTATAGCATCTCCATCTCTAAAGTAGGACTTGAAAGAAGAGCTTACTCTAGAGCGCACAAGGATGTAGGGATCAAAAACTCCCTCACATTCACATAATGCTATAAAAATGTAAAGTTTCACAAAATTTTCTGTAACATAAAAACATAAAGCTACATTCCACTTAACAACCTGATCACTGACTTACCACTTAAGTTAGAGTATCGAATCACAATATCAGTGAAGATAGCAAATCTCAGACTGAGGCTATGCAGCAGTGGGGAAGCAGAATACAAAGCAAAGCATACAGAACATTAAGGCCTCAAGGAAAACTACGGACATGACCTCCCTAGAGAATCACGGCCCTGGTGTTTTTAAGAAAAGAAAAAAAAATACAAGCTCTAGGCCCATAGTTCAAATAAGGCAGCTGTACGGAGATCTGTACTTCCAAGGGCTTCTGACCTGCAGTCGGACTTTGGCTGTGTCCAGGGGGAAGGTGATGAGGTCAGCGATGCAGGCAGCAGTGCCAGCCCCAAGGAACTTTATGGTGGCTGTTGGGGGCACATCTGTAGGCTTAAATCCAACCATGATTCGATGCTAGCCTTCTGCTACTTCCCAGGAGGCAGGGGAAAAATGGAAAGATAGCCTCCACTGATTTGAGCAAGACGAGATAGAGGAACTCTGCCGGAGTCTGGGTAAATGGATAAAGAGTCAAAAAAAAGTCATCATCATCAAGGTCTTATGACAAGGGCCTAAGGCTATGCTTGCTCACTTTGCCAGTCCCTCAATCCATTCATCTCCCATCTTCACAGATCACACAAGTCCCTAGCTACCCCTTTGCTAATGCAAGTGTCTAAGACACCAACTTATTTAAGGCCAGGCTGTGTTTGCTAATATAGTCTAAAATATACTGCTACTCCCTTTATTGCTCTAGCAACTCCTTGCAAGTAGGCACTTTCAAGACATCCAACTGGACATACAGTGAATGCTGAGTTCTTCCTAGAGGGCTTGGAAAAAGTGAGGTGGGCTGAGGACCTCTGTAGGTCCCAAGTCCAACATATGCAGGAAATCTGTTTAGAGGTTCTAAACGGATTTGTTATCTATTTTCACCCTTTCTAGTCAGCATTTTGACAGCTCCCTATTCATTCACCCACAATACTACCTGGAGTAAAAAGGGCGCCCCCAAATAAACTTAACCTCTGGCACTAGCATGGAACTGGAAATTTGGGAGTCAGAAGTTCTAGGTTAGGTCTTGTTAACTAGTACAGTGTGTGACTTGAGCCAAGGTATGACCAGTGAGGTTCCGTCTAAATTAATTTCACTTTACAGTTTATAGAAGATTCTCCTCAATAATCTTGTGAGGCAGAAAGGGTAGCAAGTGACTTGCCTAAGATCACACAGATTAAATGGCACTGAGATTCAGACTCAGGTTGCTTTGATTCTAAAATGAGTGTCTTTCATACCCTCTCAAATACAGGGTTTAATATATTCAGGAAGAGATGGCAAAACACAGTAACAGTCAAATGCTTCACTGTCTTTTCCCAATGTGATGTGGCATAAAGTAAAAAGTACTAAACATAATAGAACTATGTATGAGTTTTAGCTGGGCAACCCTGAATCATTTATTTATCTGAATCTAAGTTTTCCCAACTGTAAAATGGAGCTAACATACTATTAAACAAGGTTTCAAAGGAAAGCACTTGTAAAACCCTAGAAAATCAATTATTAATGTCGTAACCCTCATTTCTACTTCAAGTAGAAAAAAAGGTACATTCCATTGAGGAAACCTAAAATGTAAATCCATCTTTCATATTACTTCCAGAGTGACCAGTCACAACATTCCAATGGCTCCAAAACCTTCAGGCTCTCTCTTGTCTACAAAGTTCCAACTGCCATTCCTGGTATTTCAAGACCTCTGCCACCTGCTGTGCCACCCACTTCTGTCTTTTCACAGAACTCTTCTCCATGATCCAACCAAACTGGGCTACCTTTGACCCCAAATATACCTGGATATACCTGCTATGGTTCTTCCCTTCCCCCTACACTCATGCTTACTATCTTTTAAATACCAACTCAAATACTTCTGGGAATCCTTCCATGACCTGTGCTCTCCTCCACCTCAGTTGGTAATGCTATTCTTCTCTAATGTGATTTGTGTATTGTGCATCATTCCATGTTGGTATTTTGTCCTATGTTCTGTATGTGGGCAAAGAGTATCTTTATGTGTACTTTTTTGTCTCTTAGCATCTAGCAAAAGAGGCGCTTAGTAATGCTTATTCTACTGTATTCAGACCCTCTAGAACAAACTGGAGGAAGATAAGATTCCCTCTTCCACATTCTCTTCAGCCCACACAGACAACAGTACAGAATTAATAGCCCCCATTCCAACTCCCAAAGCCTGCCTTTTTCTGCCCTGATAACAAAAGGTAGTCAGAAAACCACAGAAGAGAGCTCAAGAGGAGATTGGTGGCTATTGTTGCTGGGTGGGGAAGGAAGAAAAAGCTGGCCCTGTTACTAGGATGTGGTCAGGCTCAGTCATGTACAAACAGTCCTAGAAAAACAACTTGCCCAGTCTCCTCTGCTCAGGGTGGGGGAGCTGGACTCATGCCAGTTCCTTTCTAGCACTTCTCTCAGTACTAGCCTGGTATTAGATATTTTCCATATCTCCCCATCCCCAGAGAGTGGGAGGGGATAAACTTTTTTTTTTTTAACTCCAACTCGAATTTTATAGGTGGCCAAGGAAGCTGAGGGAGAAAAGGTCAATTAACAAGTTACAAGCTGACTCCTATCTGTGCTACAAAATCAATTTTGTCTCTTCCATATCACCTTCTGAAGCTACATAGTTTGGTCTTTTGGAGATAAGGGAAGGCAGTTGTTCTCCATTGCTATAAGAAACTAAGAATGAAAAAACTTTAGAGCTAGAAAGGTGCTTAGGAAAGAAAATGTCACTAGGGCTTGTATTGTTTAAAGCCCATCTTGTCCAAGTACCTTTATCTAGTCTAATAAACACGATTTGCCTAAGGTTCTTTGCCTGCTTTGTTGTCTGTTCTAGGCCCTAGTCTTGACTTCCCCTGTACTATTTCACTTGGTGATTGCATCAGCTGCTGTGGTTTTAATTCTCATCTCTATGCAGATGATTGTCAAATATCCTTGTCCAGCCTTATCCATTCCTGACCTCCAGTCTCATACCTCCAACTATTTACTAAGAGATCTCAAACTAGATAGCATGTAAATATCTTAGACTCAACTAAATTCATTATTTTCCCCACAAAAAAAACTGCTCCCCTCCTTTCCTAACCACTCTCTTTTTAATGTGTAAGTTCCCAACTTGGGTGGTCTTCTTCCACTCATTGCTGCCAAGTGCCTCCACCTCCCCCTGCTCCCTCCCCCCATCCAGTCAACCTTCACTTCTGTCATTCTCTCCTGATACTGCCACCACCCTGGTCCAATCCCCTATTACTTCACTGCTACTGAGGACTGCAACAGTGGACTGATAGATCTCCCTGTCTCAAATTTCTCCTACTCCAATCTATCCAACCACTCAGCTATCAAAATTGATCTTCCTAAGCAAACAGGTCGACATCAACAACCTCCCCCCCAATATTTATTGAATAAACTTCAGAATCAAAATATAAAATCCTGTTTGGCTTTTAAAGCCCTTTGTAACCTTCCCACCTTTTCAGTCCTCAAGCCTTATTTCCTACTCCCCTCCACATACTTTGCCATTCAGTGACAATGACCTCTTTGCAGGTCAAATCATTATCTCCCTCCTACTCAAACTCCAATGACTTCCTGCTGCCTCAAGGAGCAAATAGAAAATGCTTTTCTTGGCAATCTCAGAGAGAAATTACTAAGATTAAAGGAACACTGGGAAAAGATTCTTTTAGTCCTAGTACAAAGTTGTCTGCATACTGTTAGACTATGAAGTCCTTGAGGGCAGAGGCTGTGTTTTTATCTGTTTCCCCAGTGCTTAAGAAAAGCTAGTTGAGGGGCGGCCAGGTAGCACAGCGAGTAAGAGCACCAGCTCCAGTGTCAGGATGACCTGGGGATCAAATCCGGGCTCAGATACTTAGCACCACACCCAGAAATAACTGGTCGTGTAACCTTGAGCAAGTTACTTAACCCTGATTGCTTTAAAAAAAAAAAAAAAGAAAAAGAAAAGCTAGTTGACTAGTTACACAGCTGATTGGTAGAAGAGTCAGTACTAAAACCTAGGTGACCATATCCTAGAACAATACCCTTTCCAGCTAATAAAGCTGCCTTCTTCCTAACTCCCCAGCTTTAATTCGCATAGTTAAGATTTGTTGATTTCTAGTGTAACTCTTATTTTCATAATGTATTATTAGCTACTAAAATATTTATTGAATTAATATAGAAAATGCAAATAAGGCCCCAAAGGACTAAGTGACCTTCCCCTGGTCACAAAGTCTGGTAGCACACTCATTCTACTCAGTCTTTTTTATTAAGAAGTCTTGTCAGGAGAGGTAGAGGGGAAATCCTGAGCTTAAACATAGGATTAGGATTTCTATTTTCTATAACCAATTCTCACTAGCACAGTATGAGGTAGAAGGTGAGGAAAGAAGTGAGATTTATTATCTTCTACAAATCACTTCCTCTCTCCAGGTCTAGTTTTCCTCATTAGTAAAAAAAAATCCATACTAGCTGTGCCATATAAAGATCCCACAAGATAACAGTGGTGTTGTTGAGGCAGGGGAAAGGGATCCAAGCTCTGGGAATTGAGTGGGGCCTGAGGATAGAGACATAAAATTCAATCATTAAGCAAACTAATTATACTAATTAACACTAAGACCATATTTCCAACAACTAAAGCACAATTTTTATGTATTAATCCATATCAAACCCTAAGCCCCTGATCCCCAGTGTTCTGTCATACATGGCCTCTTCCTTTAGCTCCTCTTCAGCTTATATTAGTGAGGGCTAGATGTAGAAAATAAACTTAAGTCCTGACCTTCTCATTAGAAAACTACCTAAGCTTCCCCCTTCCCATGACCTATCCAACCACAACTCCCAATCTCACTCTGTTAGAATTTTTTTTTAAGTTATGGAATTTGGAATTGGCCCATAATCAGTTTTATCTCAATACTAAGTCTAGCTAGTGATCTACTATACTATTAAAATTCAACACACACTTTATTAAAAGTTGACTATATGTAAAGCATTTGTTAAATTAGGTAGTAGGAGAGATAGAAAGTTTACCTTTCTATGGTTACCTGAACTCACAATCCAAAAGGATGAGAGATAAGAAACACACATACCTATTACATAAAACCCTTAAGGTGGCTCCAGACCAATCCCGACCCTAGGCCACAATAATCTCTCCCTTCTCTGAACTGCCTGTACAGTTGAACTCTGCCCTTGGAGGACGGCCCACCCTGGTCTTTCACAAGGTGTAAAAGAATGTTTTACAAGTACTTTACTCCTTTATTTACTCATTGCCTCTTCATTCCTTCTTTGAGAGGTACTGATCTTCACAATGGAAAGTGTAGGCAAGACTAATCCTGGTGCTGAGAGCCCACTAGCCATGTGATTTGGTAAGAAGTGACAACTTTTCAGCTTCAATTTCCCCATCTACAAAAACTTCCTTCGATGTCCAAGAAAGCATTTATTATACTTCTATCCCCACAAGAGCTAACAAGTGATAGCAGCTCTGTAAATTCAAGTAAGCTAATGAGGAACCCATTCCCCTCCCTAGATTGTTTTTGACTGGTGGTTTGGCAACAATTATAAATAAATTATAAATGAATTTTGGCAGGAACCAAACCCTCACAATATGGGGTTGGTGGTGGCAGGGAGAGACAAATATCAGTGAAGTGAAAAACTGGCATAAAGTTGCTCCTAAAGAAGAGAGCAAGGCCCCTGCCTCAGGATAAACTAACTCAAGATACTACAAGCCTTAGGAAAAAAAACACACCACTGAATGACACAGGGCTTTTTGAGAGTGGAAGTGCCCAAAACAAGGAGGTGAGTATGACCACGTATGCTAGCACAGGTATGAAACTGTAGTTTGGCTATCCTCTCCCCTATCCTGTCCTTGAACAACTTATTTTGTTAAACCTTAGAGGCAAGATTTTGCAATGATCCTGATATTCATCCAGCTTCACAAAGGTTTCTTCCACTTAAGACTGCCAATAATTTGAAACACCATCAGACCCCAGATTACCTTACCCTGATCTGGAGGGTCTCACGATGATGGCACCTTGATCAAGCTTCTCTAAAGGTGTCCCGCTCTTCAAAGTTGCTCACGGCAACCATGGCCCACTTCCCTTGATTTTCCATAGAAAGTTGTTGGGAAACTGAACACCTAATGATCATACTATGTGCCCTGCAGTAAAGGGAAGAAAAAACCAAGTATGAGTTTTTAGAAACTTTTTAGAAAGAAATACTGTGTATATTTTACAAACCTTGTATCTTATTGACATGAATTAATGAAAGTAAACTACAATTAACTGTGGCCCAAGTTCAATCATATCAAATGCCAGGCAGGTGGGTAAAAATTTTCTTTAGGGAATTTCCTGGTATACTTTTCTGTGGGGAGGGGAAGGAGTAGGGAAGGTGGGTCATTGAATAGAAGAGGGAAACATTTCACCTTTGCTAGCACTCACAATCCTAGGCCTTATCCAGAAGCCAACTGGGCACCACCCTGTACCCTGTAGGTTTTAGACAAGACCAATCTAACACCGCCTACATTTCATTCACCTCTTGCCCCTCTTCCCCACAGGGCTTCAGAACAACCTGGGACACGATTTTTACCTCCTTTTTTGCCCCGCGTCCTCATGGGGACAGGGGGGTACAGCTCACAATGCTTTGCAGGTGCCAAACCATGGCAGAAGAACAAAAAATGGCGTCAGTAGAAAAGAGGGAAGCTGGGAGTTAACTCAGAGGTCCCCCTTTCCTGGTAACACTTTGCATGGCTCCGGGCCTTGCAGTTGCAGCTGGAGGGGGCTAAGGATCAGCAACAACAGATGGCCTCCATGCATTCTGGTGCTAATTAATGACACTTGAAGTCTTTTCCTCAGGTGAAAACCGCTGGCTTAGAGAGAAGCGGGCCGGTACAAGCCAGGCAGGGCCCGGGGGCCTCGTTCCCTTCCTTACACCACCACCGCAGACCACCTGCCAGAGAAAAGTCCGAGCGAGGGGCGGCCGGCAGACTACCCAGCGACTTAGGGCAAACATCTGGAAAGCTCTGAAGCTGCTGCTTCTCGGGGGACCACCAGAGAACAAGCCGGCTTTGGGCTGGGTGGAGAATCGTTGAGACACCCTCGGAACGTCGTTCTCGGGGAAGCGGGGGCCAAGGAGCCGGCCCCAGTCAGGGCAGACCCAAAGGGGGAGGCGAGGGGATGGGGCAGCACGGGCTTGGCCTCAGGAAGCTGGGGGTGGGGGACTTCTCCGAGATCCATTCAGACACCCAACTGAGTCAGAAACCCAGGGAGATGGGCCTGGGTGGGGAGGAGGTATAGCTCAGCGGGGGACGGACGGCTAGTGGGACGGAAGCTTTGGTCCGGACTCACTCGCGCGTCCGAGCGGCACCCTTCTCACCTGTCTCCAGCGGACCCTACTCTGACCGGGGAGGGAACGGGAAGGGACGGAGGAGGGGGCGGGCAGAGAGTAGCATGGATCTACGTTCCGTAACGGGACTCTCACCGGGACCGTAGAGGAAAACACGAGGAGGCGGCGGGGGCAGGAGGCCTGCAGCAGAGTCCGGCGTCCAGCGGGTTGGGGAGCTGCCTAGCGGACTCACCGCTGGGTCACTACAAAGTCTGCGCCTCAAAGGAGGTTAATGCGCGCACTGAGGGGCAGACGACGAGCGCCAGAGGCTTTATACAGGAGCGCAGGGAGGGGGCGGGGCCTCAACTCCCATGGGGCGGGGCCCAGCCTCGAGGCGGGCGGAGTGGGGCAAGGGGCCGGGGGAGGGGCCTAGGTCGGACTAGACCCCTCAGGCCAGCTTAACAGGGAGAGGGAGTCCCGCGAACCCGCACAAACTTCCATCTCTGTTCGAAAGGTCTCCTCGGCCCACGCTCCAGTTCTCACCCACGGGGATCCCCACCCCTCCCCGCCAAGACTAGCCTTTTCCTTTCTGTGAAGTAGATACCCCCCCCCCCTTTACCCTTTTCATTTCCGCAGGGCGGGGCAATCTGGCTCCATTTTGGGAACTCCAATCATGAGCTTCCCACCCCAAGTCTAACACCACCACCCTAATCTAACACGTGATTCCCCTAAATCTCCCAGCCGGGGAAATCCGAATCCCGCGCTGAAAGTGGAGCCGGCTCGCCTCAGCTCACTAGTGATTGGTTGGAATCGCGGCACCGGCAGGTGGGGGGAGGGGGAAGAGAGGGAGAAGAACCAATGAAAGAGCTCGGCCAGGATTTATTTCTACGGCGCGCGGCGCGCGCGGGAAGTAACGACAGGTGTTTCTCTAACCGCCAAAGGCCAACGCACTTCTCTAGCCTGTTGTTCCGCCCCCGCGTCCCACCTGGCCTGAGGGAGGTGGCCTGAGGCCGGAAAGGCTTAGCCTGGCATTCGGGGCCTAGGGCGGACGTCGCGTGGCCACTTCCTCTGCGCTTCCACGAGAGACTCACGAAGCTTCCCTCTCATTTACCCGGCAGATATCTTAGGTTTTCTGGGGAGGTTGGGAGCTTGGAGATGGCCGTGGCCACATCCCCCTCCCGGCCGGAGGACTCGAGGCCCCGGGAGCATAAGGGATCGGCGTGTAGTGGGGCAAGGTGGGCAGCATGTTGTGGGCCCTTATGCTGCCTTGGCGACCGTGGGCAAGCCCCCTAACCTCTCTGGGACTCAGTTTCCCCCTCTGACAAATGAAAGGATGAGACAAGCAGAGCTATGTATGATAGAGATCTCTAGATGGCTTCTAAGACCCCCCCCTTCTCTAAACCTATATGATCTTGGACTCAAACTCTGCAAACCAGGTGTGTTTAAGCCCTTCGGGTTGGTCTTCTCCCTCCTCATCTGTCCGTTTAGGGGCATCGAGGTGGTGAGTGGTGGATGGAGCCCCAGACCCGGAGTCCGGAAGATTCAACATCCTGTGTTCAAATGTGACCTCCTGGCAGTGTGACCCTGAGCAAGTCAGGTAACCCTGTCTGCCTCAGCTCTCTCATCTGTAAAATGGATTGGAGAGGGAAATGCTAAACTACTCTAGTATCTTCGGAGAAGTCAGACAAAACTGAACAACAATACTCTTGTTTCCCTTCATCTATTTCTCTGCCTGTTTTTTTTTGTCTCCATTTCTCTCCTCCCCATGTCTACCTCTGCCTATTCCTGTCTGATCCATTTGTCTTCACTTCTCTTTCCATGTACTTTTCTCCATTATGTCTTTGCAATGTGTTTCTTTGCTTTCACTTCTCCATGCACATAATGTATCTTTGTTTTCCCATTTCTTTCACTCCTTTCATGTCTTTACTCACTTTTATGTCTAGCCAAAAGAAAGGAAGGTTGTTGTACAGTTTTCCCATAATTTTTAAGGTAAAACAGAGAGGAGGGAGCAAGGTCTAGAAAGACAGGAAAAGAAAGAGGATCTCAGGTATAAGGGGTTAGCCTTGCTGTCTCTTCCTCAGAAACTGAAACAAAGAAGGAAAAAGCAGGTGAATGTATAGAAGGGGTGAGAGGCCTCAAGATGGGTAGCCTACATCTTATTCTTTTACAAACCAATAGCTTTAAATTTAATAGACCACAGGATTTTGAAGTTAGAACTGGTAAGGGCCTTAGAAATCACAGTCTTAACTCCCTTATATTACAAATGAGGTATCTGAGACCCAGAGAAGTTATGTAATTTGCCCAGTGATTAGCACAGTGTCTTACTTGTGGCGGTTATTTAATAAATGCTTACTGATTTATTTTAAATACTACAAAAGTAATAAATTAAAGAACTAGGATTCATACCCAGTCTGACTTTGCATCTAGCATTCTTAGCACTGTAACATACTGCTTCACAGACATTATTCATTTCGTTTTTCTATGTATTAGGCTGATCTTATTGAGGATGTAATTAGTACAATATTTTATCTAAGGTTTCCCCTTAAAAACTGAGTACTCCTTTTGTATGGATCCAGTGTTATATTTACTCTTGTATAGTAGTACCAAGAAAGGTTTTATTTTACATTTTTCCTTTTCATGCTCAAATCAAAATAGTCTACTTGCAGTTCTCCTGAACTCTTATGTTCTGTCATCACCTGTACTTGCACAGGCCTTCTCCTGTGCTTGGAATGGATGGCCTCATTCCTCATCCCCACTTCTCAGAATCTTTATCTTCCTTCAATGCCATATCTTACACAAAACCTTCCCTTATCCCTGAGTTAATGTTCTTTCCCTTCTTAAATTTCCTAGTAGAACACATTTCCATATACATGATATCCTCCATGGGGAAGACATGTTCCCTGAGGGCAGGAAACATCCTCACATCTAGAACTATATCTTAAACATGTTACTGTGCCATTCCAGAAGAGGGTCACCAGGAGGGTGAAAGGCCTTGAGTTTGTCATATAAAGATTGGTTGAAGGAACTATAATTGTTTAGTTTGGAGAAAAGAAGAGGGGACATGATAGCTATCTTCAAATATTTGAAAGTCTTTCACCTGAAAGAGGATTATATTTGTTATATTTGGTCCCAGAGGGCATAGGTAGGAGCATTATTCCTAATAGAAACTGGAGAGAGGCAGATTTAGGCTTAGTATAAGGGAAAAAAACTTCCTCACAATTAGAATTGTTCAGAAATAGAGTGAGTTACCCTAAGAAATGATGGGTTCCCCTTCATTGGAGGTCTACAAACAAAGCCAGAATGACCACTTGGCAGGCATATTGTAGAGAGGATTCTTTTTGATGTATAGGATGGTGTAATGGGAATGCAAATTTGGAAGATCTTCCCTGCCCCTAAGCTAGGGTGCACCTGAAGCCTGGGGTGGGAGGCTTGTTTTTCAGTTGATACTTCTTGATTGGCCAGTGAGTCAATAAGGTTGTTACATTCTCTGAGCCAGGAGAAGGCTATATAAGCCCTGATGTGTAGCTTTGTTTCTGTGATTTGATCTGAATTCTGGGAAGCCGTTGTTGAGAGTCCCCTGGCTTTGAAAAACCCAGATCTAATTTGGTATGGATGTAATGGTTGGACAGTTTGGAAATCTGTCTACTTGATCTGTTTCTGTCTTGATAATTCTGCCTGTATACTTTGAAGTTCGGGGTGCTGACCTTTTTGCCCTGAACAAGGTAAACGATATATGGTCTGACTGATTAAAGTAAGCTTGTTAACCCATTTTGAGTTGCTTTCCTTTTACAAAGCAGATCCAAGAACCTGTGTTGGCAGGCACCCTGGGGACACTGGGGTGCTTGCTGCTACAGATGGACAAGATGATCTTTGAAATTCCTTATTGTGAAGTGTTACAGTGAATCAATAGAGGTGGCTGGAAGGATTGGTATGTACCTGGAAGGGCCTTGTGGGGATTAGATGGCATGAATTCAGAGTTTTCCCAGGCATCATGATTTCATTACTTCCTTCAGCACAGTAGGGATGAAGTAGGTAGAGATAGTAGGAGGGACCCATGTTGGAAATTAACTATGATAGAAGACAGTGCCTTATTGGAAATGACTATCAAGTCAAAATGAAGAAATTAAAGCCAGAAGAGGGACGATAAAATAGTCACTACTAAGTTGGTGCCAGGAACTGTGCTAAGCACAGAGGATAAGAGAAAGGCGAAAGATAATCTGTCCTCATGGAGCTCACAGTCTAATGGGGAGATGTATCAGCAATGCCATATTCACAATGCCTATAGAGATTACAAATATGCTGATATAATTATCCATCACAAAATACATCAGGTTTGCCATTTGGGGAAATAAACTAGAAAATTTATTAAGATACCAAAAGACTGAGTCCCAAAACCAGAAAGTGAAAGCCATCAGAGTAGTTATGATATTGGCACAGGTAGATAAAGTAGAAAGCACCCACATTCTCAAGCCTTTAAAACAGAACAGGCTACCTCAGGCAAAGGTCCTCCTCTCCCCACTCACAGCAACCACCCACCGTCCTGGAAGAGCACTCCCAGCAGCTCCGGCCCCTGGCAGTCCTCAGCAGGAGTCCTAACTCCAAAAAAAAAAAAAAAAAGGCAACTGCCGCCAACTGCCAACCGCAGGACCGTTAGCTCGGCTTTTCACTTTCTCTTGCTCTGCTATGTCAGCACGTCCATGGGGCATGGGAGATCTTTAAATCCCATAACCCTTACAGGAGATGACATGCAAAAATATAAGTATAAACACATTACATGTAGGCTAAATAGGAAGTATTCAACAAATTGTACTAAGATTCAGAGTGATTGAGAAAGGCTTCCCAAAGAAGGTGAAGATTTTGTTGTTTGAATTTGTCTGAAGCCAAGCCTTTAATGACTGAGGGCTGGGTTAGAATTGAGACAAAAGATGATCTAGTTAGCCATCACAAAAGAATCTAGCTGAGGGGAAATTCCAGAGTTGAAATTGCTTTTTACAAACATTCTAAGCCTTCAAAAGCTAAACAATAAGCCAAGGAGGCTTGAGTTGGGGGCTATTATTAGCCATTCAGTGAGAGCCAGAGTGATTGAGTGATTTGGGCTTAAAGTTATACTCTAGTAGCTCCTTTTAGAAACACTATAGGCTTTTTTTTAAGCCTTTTTTTTTTCAGAGCTGTATTTCAAGCAATCAAAAATGAAAACCATAAAGGACAAAAAGTAAATTGTCCCAGCTTTTTGAAAAAATGGAGGAGGAGAAGGGAAAGGGAACAGGGAAGAAGAGGAGGAGGAGGAAGAAGGAAAAAGAAGGGGAAGAAGAGGAAGATCTCCCAACAAAATGTTTTCCTAACAACCTAGTTCACTCCTTCCCACAAATACAGTCTCCATAGGAGGAGTAAACTTAAACTTAAGCCACCAAGATTGTAATGAGGCACACATTTAAGAAATGTGTGTGTCAAAGTTTAACTCGAAACACTTGCTCTGGAAGCCCTCTTTGTGTAGAGACTTCACGAAGAACCCTTTTGTTGTTCATCCCTCATTCTCCTCAAGATCATGAAGGCTTGATTGCTCAGAGTTGTCGACCTCACTCTCTCCTCCAGAGTCATCAGAGGCCAATGGCAAGACAAAAGTCCAGTGGGTGACCTTGGCCTTTCTAAACTAGGGTTTTCCCCAGGTCTCTGTTCGACTGAGGCAATGCCCATTCAGTGATTAAGGGCTAGGGAAGAATTGAGACAAAAGATGACGGAACTTGCCATCAGTAAAAAAAATAAATCTGGAAAGTCCCTCAAAGTTTCTGGACAGAGGGGAAAACAATTGATATTTACACTCATTCTAAGCCATCAAAAGCTAAATAATGAGCCTGGAGGCTTCGGTTGGGGGCTGTTTGTAGCCATTCAAAGACAGCCCCAGTGATTTGGGTTTAAAGTTGTAGTCAAGTAGCTCCATTTAGAAACACTATGGCCTTTTTAAAAAGCTTGTTTTTTCAGAATATATTTCAAGAAATCAGAAATGAAAACTGTGCAAGAGAAAGTTAATTGTCCCAGCTTTTGGGGGGGAAAAAAGATAAAATAACTAAATAGGAAATTTTAAAAAATCTAGCCTCCAAACCTCAAGATATCTTACAAAAATATGTGAGAACCCACATGTGAAGGTAGAACTCCCTATGTGGACAGAGGGACCACATGTGATAAAGGAAGGAGGAGGAAGAGGAGGGGAAGGAAAAGGAAAAGGGAAAGGAGAAGGAGGAACAGCATTGTCCAAATCCAAAGCGAACTGGCAGATTGGGTCCTCAGAGGGCAGCTACTCCTGCTCACAGATTGTTGTTTATCCTTTGTTCTTCAAGAGGATCAGTGACATCTAGGGGGTTATTTCTTGATTTGAGAATGAATTGGATTTAAGTGAGGCAGAGTTGTGCAAAGTCATCATCAACCTAGCTCTGCTAGAGCCATCATAGTCCAGTAGCATGACAAAAGTCAAGGAACTGGTGATAGTCCAGAAGGGGTCAAGATAGGGAAACAAGGAGAAGGGATAGTGCAGAGATTCTGGCCTTGGAAAAACTGAATGGTCCAGGGATTATAAATCAGTGTATGGACAGAGTAGAGTTTGATATGGGAAGACAGATGGAGAGTTGAAAGCCAATAGCTTATAATCAGATAAAGGAATTTCAGAATTCATGATCGTGGAGGTGGTGCATTTGTGGGTGATGGCAAAATCAAGGATATGAGCCCATTGTTGTGTGTGACTGAGATGGGATGGGGGAGTAGGCCATGAAAAATGAGTTGGTTGAGGAATTGGGAGGTTAGGGTGTTTGAGGGAGTATCAGTGTGTATGTTGAATGGGACAGGAGTTGGGGAGAGAGGAATATGGTGAGCCCAATATCCAACTCATTGAGGAAGGAAGGGGAATGGCCTGGAGATCTGTAGACAACTACCAGGATTTTAATTGAGTGGAAGATATGGATTGTATGGATTTAAGAGGTTGAAAGGTTACTGAGTGAAGATGGTATGGGAGAACCTGAAAGTAGCCATGAGGAGCAAGAAATATTCCAACTCACCTCAACCAGTGAGCCAAGGAGAATGAAAGCAGCTAGTGCTAGAAAAGGTGGCCAAATAAATTGTATTAGAGGGAAGCCAGGCTTAATGATAGGTAAAAGATGGAAGGAATGGGAAAGGGAAAGATTTAACATGAAAGCAAATTTGTTGCCTATGGAAAAGGCATTCCAGAGAGTACAATGGAAGAGGTGGGTAGAATTTGGTTTAGATTTTGGAGTAAGAGGCGGCTAGGTGGTGCAGTGAGTAAAAGCGCTGGCCCTGGAGTCCAGAGTACTTACTGAGTTAGGTTCTGGCCTGAGACACTTAACACCCACGCAAAAATACTAGCCATGTAACCTTGGGCAAGTTACTTTACCCCAATTGCCCTCCAAAAAAAAAATTAAAAAAAAAGATTTTGGGGTGAGTAGGTTGAGGAGGATAGGAATAAAGAACTGGATAGTAGGAGATGGGGAATAGGGTTTGGATGGTGATCTACAGAAGTGCAGACTTACTAGGATGTGTAGAGTATGGCCAGGTGTGAATTTGTTGATTTTTAAGTGAAAGGGACCTCTTTTCTTCCTAGAGGAGGCTGTAGATTAAGCAGGAGACAGTGAATCAGCAGATGGAAGACACACCACTCCCACACTTTCCCAGACTTCCAGACACAGCAGGAGATTAAAGGTGCACAGTCAGGAGGTCCCATCTTTCCTTTCTATCTTCCAGAGACAGGCTAGAGATGGTGCAGCAGGTTCAGGAGGAGTGAATACTAGTGAGAATAGACTGATAGGATACTGTGATGAGGGGAGCATTTCGTAGCTCAAGATCTTGAAGGCAGGTCATTTATGAATGATAGTCAAGACTAAAAGTGTGATACCCCCTGTGGGTGACTGACGACTGTGTCTTTTTACCTCTTTTATCCTTATTTGCTAACATGGTGTCATACGCACATTGGAGTTGAGGAGATGATGAGTTCATGTTTGCAAATATTGAATTTAAGGTGCCAGTGTGGGTGTATAAATATTAATGTTAATGAAAATGTTTATAATTCAGTTCTACTAAGAGACATTAAGCACCTGCTATCTGTGTTCTAAGAAGCAGATAGTTTAAATAATCTGGACCCTGCTGACATGGTTACTTTTAATTTAAAAAAAAAATGTATAAATGCACCAGAGAACAAAATGTTATGTGAGATCCAAAGAGAAAATATCAGTGCTAGCTGGGAGAGGGGATCAAAAAAGATTTACTTATAGAGGTAGTCTATGAATTAGGCTTTAATGTATAGGTTGGTATTCAGCAGGTAGGATATAGGGAAGATCATTCCAGGTCTAGGGAGCAACAGGAACAAAGATAGAAGCAAAAAAGGGCAGAACGTTGATGGGGTTGGGGGGACCAGTTGAGGAATATTTTTGTTTGACTGGAGCAAAAAGCTATAGAAAGGAACCAGAGGAGATGACTCTGGAAAGACAGAGCTACACCAAGCTACTGAGGGCCTTGAAAACCAATCACTTGTAAGAGTTTGAACTTTATCCAGGATCAACACGAGTCTATTGAAGGGTTTTAAGTAGAAGTATGACCTTACCAAAGCTCTATGGATAGGGGAGCTTTGCTGGTAATATGTACAGGATGGATTAGAAAGAAGAGAGGAGAGGCAAGACCTATCAGGAAGTCATTTCAATAGTCCAGGCAATAACGAGGACTTGTGCAAGGTTGGTCATAGTGGGAGTAGAGCAGACGTTGACTTTGAGTTTGAGGTGGACCATTAAGAGTTGTCTTGTAGGTAGTGAAGGAGGCAGATCTGGAATTCAAAAGAACTAGAAAGATAGATTTGTAAGTAATCTTAGAGAAGGTGATTCATATTTATAGGTAGTAGTTCACACTCATTGGTTGGGCAAGCTGACCTGTTGTTATTACTGTTGTTTGTGTTTCATTCTCAAAGAGGACCATGACATCAGGAAGGTGATGCCATGACATGCAAGTGATTTGAGTGAGGGAGTCCTTTCCCTCACTTTCTCTTCTGGAGCCATCTGGGTCCAGTGGCAAGATATAGATCAGGATGACTGGAGATGGTCCATAGTAAATACAGTGATTGTCAAGTAAAAGAATAAGGAGATGTGCTTTAAAAAAAAAAAAAGAGGACTGGAGTAGGAAGAAAAACAAAAGGTAGTTGCTAAGACAAGGTAAGAAGTTAGCAGAAAAGGAAAAGAAGAAAGTGACTATCAAAGTTGTTAAAAAAAAAGGGATAATGAGTTAAGGAGCTGCTAATGAGTGATAATGATAATGAGCTAATAACTGAGTGATAACTCAGACAAGCAATTTGAAAAACCAAGACTTATGAAGTACTGAGAGCAAGCTGAGTATGCAGTAACTGAATAATCTGTAATTATGATTCTGTAATTGTTTTCCTGTCCTGGCCAAATGACCCTGGCTAAGTTAATTTACCTTTGGGAACCCACATTTCCCTATTTGTAAAATGAGAGAATTGGACTGAATGGCCAGAAAAGGCCCTCAGCTCAAAAACTATGATCTTAGGAGGACAATTAGATCCCAAATCATCATTTCCATCATTAATGATGGAAGCTCACATTTACATCAGCTTTAAAGTATACAAAAACACTTTCCTTACAACCCTAGAAGATATGCCTTACAAGTATTCTTGTAATTTTATATTTGAAGACTTTTGAGGTTCAGAAAGGTTAAGTGATTGTTAAGTATTGAATGAGAGAAGTGAAAACTTCTCAGGCTATACTCTTAAATCTAGTAAGGCTTTTCGTGGGAAACAGGCCCAAGTTCCCCCTCACCAGAGATCACATGATTTACAAGATTTCAAAACTCAGAGCAATAGTGAGTCACCACTCTCCTCAGTGATACCTCAGCATAAGATATGCCAAATAAGGACAGAAGTACTTTCTCAAATGTATATTGGGTGGTCTACTGTTTCCTTGTTCCAGTACTTGAGGTAAATTGCCATGCTTAGAATGTACACCTAACTTCCAGCCAATGGAAGAAAAGGGTCTGGGAGGGATGGGGGAGAATTCTGCATTAGGGCTTTTAACTTTGCCATTTCCTTTTGTAAACTGCTTTTCCTCCCTGACCATTTGTCAGGACGGTGGCCCTTTCTCGAGATCATAAATAAATCATTCTTTTCTGCTTCCTTGAAAACTTCTGAGTATTATTTGGGTAAGGATTTCTGTTGCACACAGTTTTTGGGATGCACAAAGTATACTACAAACAAAAATGGTTTCAGAAAAAGAAGGAAACAAGCATTTATTAAGCTCCTACTATGTGCCAGGAACTGTGCTGAGTGATTTACAAATGTTATCGAATTTGATCCTCACAGCAGCCTGTAAAGGCACGCATAAGCAGCTTTCCAGAGGACTGATGCTATGAACAACTTTCAAGGTTCTGATTACATAGTATAGCAAACTCTCTATTTATTCAATAACAAATCAAAGCAAAACATTCATAGAAAATCAAAATACAGCATTCACAATGTTACAACTTATCACAGAAAATCAAAATACAGCATTCACTGTGTCACAACTCAACAACTTATCACTAAAATGGCCACATAGTTTTCACCAAAGTAGTCACATAGTTTTAAACAAAATACATTCATTTAGTCAATCACAAAATCCTTAATTCAATCACAAAGTACAAAAGTCAAAGTTTTCCACCCCTAGGTCACAGTAAATCATAATCTTCTCAGTCAGTACACTGTATCCAAGTAGTCTTCTTTCAGCTTGACTCGAGGGGCTGGCTCTCAGCTTCCATGGTTCCTTTTCCATGGTCCCAGCTCCAATTGTCACCTGGGTTCAAGGCAGGTAGCTCCTGGTTCTTTGTCCAGTTCTTTGTCCAGTTCTTCATCCAGTTCCTGTTCCATATTGAAGTTCACAGTGTCCAGTCCAACTCAAGTCCTGCACAGTTCCTGTTTCTGGGAAGACAAAGCTTGACAGAGCCACAATAATATTCATATACATTGCTGGCACCATCATCTGCCTGTGAAATCAACTCAGACCCACCAACAAGGTCTGAGAATACAACACAAATCATCAACATAGAAATCAACACAGGCCCACAAACAAAGTCCAAGAGGTCAGCACAAATCATAAGTAAAATCCCAGGACCTCCAAAACCTTCCTCCAGAACTTCTGTAACTATAAAACCAGAAAATCCTCTTTCAGGGCTTCCAGTAAAGTCCCAGGGCTTCTATACAAAGTATCATAAACAAACATCAACACAGACAGAGCAGACAGAGGGCTGGGATACTACAAGTTTTCTTCTTGACTCTGCCACAAGAGTCCTCTTCTCAGTTCTGCTCTCTCTAGCCTGGGCCTCTCCTTAATTATAATAATTATATTATTATAATAATGATTATATAATCATTAGCTCCTCCCCTTCCTGTTGCAGGAGTTCATGAGTTCTAGGGTTCACAAGTTGTAGGGGTCACACATTCTGTTTCTTAACAGACTTGATACAAGGCTCATAAGAAACTTGAACTGAAACAAGGTGTTAATTCAATAGCTGAAACAAGGTGTGAACTACTTCTGTGCTTGCCATTACATAGCCCTAGGAAGTAGATGTTTTTATTATAGTCATGTTACAATTGGAGAAACCAAAGACACAGGGAGGCTAAATGACTTGCCCAAGGTCACATAGCTGGTAAATGTCTGACGCCAGATTTGTCCTCTTAACTACAGGTCCATTACTCTACTATGAGAAATCTACCCAGAGAAAAATGCAAAAACTTGTATGAACTGAAGCAAAGTGGGGTGAGCAAAGCCAGGAGAACAAATTTGTACAATATTATAAAGAAAAACAACTTTTTTTAAAAGACTTAAGAGCTAAAATCAACACGTTGACCTGGACTCCTTACTCCTACTCCCCACCCCACCCCTATCTTTACCCTAATCCCCTCCCCCCACATCCAATCAGTTGCCAAGGCCTGGTTTATTCTAGCTTTGCTCCATATTTCCCATATACCTCTTTTTCTCTGACACTGCAATCACCCTGATACAGGTCCTCATCATCTCACACTGGAGTGGTTACATTAGCCTGCTGGTTGGTCTCTCTGCCTCAAATCTCTTCCCATTCTAATCCATCCTCCACTCAGCTCCCAAATTGATCTTCCTAAAGCACAAATCTGACCACCTACTCCCTTATTCAATAAACTGCAGCGTCTACCTCTTACCTCTTGGATCAACTATAAAATCCTTTGGTTTTAAAGTTCTTCATCACCTGGCCCATTCCTGCCTTTCTAGTCGTATACCTTACTTTTCTCCATGGCCTCTGAGATCCAATGACACTGGCCTTCTTGCTGCTCCTCACATACAATAATCCATTTCCTGACTTTGGGCATTTTCACTGGGCATTTCCCTGAAATTCTCTTCCTCCTCATCTCCACCTTCTGTCTTCCCTAATTCCTTCAAGTCTCCTCTGAAGTCCCTGAAAGTTAGCCTGACTGAAGCAGTGGAGCATCCTGAGAGTAAGACAGGAGGCAGCATGTGTGAGGCAAGTCAAACTACCACCTTTGTCTCCCCTCAGGCCCTGTCAGAGTCAACCTAGGATTCTAAGCCTAAGAGCCTTGGGAATAGCAAGCAGTGTGCCCCAGGCCATGGACCTGCTTCTAAACCACCCCCTGCAGTCATCATTGAAGCAAGAAATCTTTGTAAAGAAGGGGCCCACCTTTCTCATTACCATCAGCAATAGCTGTGGTATTGTGGTATATGTGACCAACCACCACCAAAGGGCAGATAAGCAGAAGGAGCTCTGGGAGTGGCAGCACTCCTCAGACCCACTTGTCCCGCTTTCAGTGCAGATATCACAGACATCATCTGAGGAGGCAACTTTTGTGGAGCAGGGCCTGGTCATCCCAACCAATTGCCACTCACAGGGCAGGCAAGCCAGGCTTGATCAAATAGTGGGACATCCTAAGGAGGAAATAGGTGATGGCATGTGCCAGGCAAATCCAATCCCCTTTGACCACCAACTCCCCAGGAAGTAGTCCCTGTGGAGAGGCAGCCTGGCAATAGCTCCTGAAGGTGCTTGTGATAGTAATGGCAATTAAAGATTCCCCTGTATTGGCTTGGTTTTCAAATTGATTGTGTTAAAACCCAGAGTTTGTTAATCCCACCTGTGGGATGGGCTTGTTAATGTGAAAAGAAAGTCCTGAACTGGGAGGAGCTGGTGATGTAGATTTGGAGAGACACTAGAGAGAGACGGAAGATCTTTTTGGAAGCAGCACCTCGTGGAGAGAGAGAGACTAAGAGAATTGCTGGTGGCCTCTTTGAATTGCCCTGGACTTTTGAGACCTGCCCCCTGAGCTGCCAAGGACTGAGGAGACATGGCTGTTTTGCTGGTACTTTGTCTGTCTGTTTTGATGTTGTTTTGCCAGATTTGTCCACTGGTGAAAGACAGTCCTTTTGTTGAAGAAGTCCTGGAACCTGGCATTTGGTTAAGAAGCCCTGAGACTGTCCTGCAGACAGAGAGTGAATACTGTCCACTGGTGAGGGACGGTGCTGTTGTTGCAGGAGTCTGGAGACTGTCCTGCAGACAGAGTGAATACTGTCCACTGGTGAAGGACAGTGCTGTTGTTGCAGGGGTCTGGGAGCCTTTCTGTTGGTTCGGAAGCCCTGAAGAAGGATTTTCTTGTTGTATGTTTACAGAAATCCTGGGAGAGGGCTTTGCTAATGTGTTCAGGGGTTCTAGGACTGTTCTACAGACAGAGGATAAATTCATGAAGGGACTGGCAATGTATCTTATGGTCTTGCTAAGCCTTGTCTCCCCAGGAACTAAGATTGCTGAGAACTTGCCTCGTGTCAAGATGAAGAAAAGACCTCCATTTGGGTATTAAGTGCTGTGTTTAAACTTGATGTAACTCTGGGGTAGATTCAATTGTGATCCAGGGGTGGGGAACTTTTGACCTTATTGTGCTCTGTGATTGACAAATGAAGGTACTTTACTTATGTTTGGAAACTAATCTCCATTTGAGAAGAGGGACTTTGTGGTGGACTTAATTAAGGTATAGCCTAGGGGTGGAGTAGTATTTAGAACAGAGACTTTGTAATTGATTGAATGATTGGAAGGTCCTGGGGTGGGGTAGTACTTGGAGATTATTTAATCACACTTAGTAAATGCTGTATTTTGAATGATGTCATGTTTTGATCTTCTCTGTTCTGGGTTTGTTACTGAATAAAATAGAGAGCACCTATGCTGGTATTTTGAACCTGGGAAGTTGCCTTCTTTTGGCATTATATTACAGTGCTATAGCCACATCTATTGAAGACCTAGAAAAGAAAGTTTTTGTTACCAAAGTCTTTGGCACCGTCATATGGTTCAACATCAGAAACTGAGAAAGATTTTGTCAGTAGAAATGATATTAAAAAAGAGACATCATCATCTGCTTTGCTGCTGTACCTAAAGACCACAGACCTTTGCATCTACCCTTGAAGGTGAAACCTTTCATATGTACCATATTTCACCGCATAATCATACCACCATATAATTTTTGCATCCTGTTTTTTTAGTCCAAAAATTTGGTTTATGATCTTTCATTGTGTAACAATTGCCTGATATAATTATGTTCGTCATTTAAAAGGTAAACAGAGAAGCAATGTATTCACCAGTGGCATATAGATATGCATTTATCTCTCTTGAGTTGTGAACTGGGAGCCTAGAATTCTCAGCACACCCGCATCATCAGTATTCAATTTTAACATATATTCATGAGTATTCTGTGCATCCTAATCTTGCGCCAAAGAGAGTTTAGTAATAAATGTTTTTTAAATGATACCGGCACAATTAGAAAAAAAGCTTCCAATAATGGTTGCACTCCACTTTTTGGCAAACAATTTGACATAAGCCTGTGAGGATTATGCAGTGAAATACGGTATTACCTCCTCTCCTTAGAAAGTGAGCTCCTTGGGAGCAGGGACCGTCTTTTGTACTTATATTCAGAGTTTAAGCACAATGCTTTTTTAATGATTTATTCATTCATTCAAGAACAAAACCTTGGGTGATATCCACAGGAAGGGTGGGCAAAATGGAATTCTGAGGCAGTAAAGGAAAAGTTAGGTGGGAGCACAGCTAGAAGTTTTTTTTCTGAAGCCAGTGGAAGAGAAAGTGAATGCATCTGAGAATGGTCAGCAGTGCCCAAAACTTCAAAGGTCAAGGGGTAGAAGGCCTAAGTAACATAAAAAAAGATAATAGCATTTATATAGCACTTTAAGGTTTGCAAAGCATTTTACATAGATTTATATTATTTGATCCTCACTGCAACGTATGTGCTATTATCATCACTATTTTACAGATGAAGAAACTGAGACTCAGAGAGGTTAAGTAACTTTCACTGGGTCATACAGTGAGTAAGTATAGTGGTTAGGAGGTCACTAGTGTCCTTTGAGGGAGCAGTTTCTGTGGAATGATGTGAATAGAAGCCTTGCTGAAAAGGGTTGAGAAGTGATACTTGAGGATTTGGAGGCATTGGAGATTCACAGTTTGCAATCAAAGGGAGGAGAAAGATGCAAGGGTAGGAAGCAAATATTTTATGTCTGGAATATAGCACATACAAAGAGGTGGGGGTGTGGCACATAGCTCTGACCTTAGAAGAGGTCAGGCCTGGTCAGGTCTCAAGTATCCTCACTATCACACCTATGTAATCTGCATATATTAAGGGAATGTAGACTATATAGAGGGAAATAAAGTTAGGAGTTTGAGGAATTTGACCATGAGAGAGAGAGAGAGAGAGAGAGAGAGAGAGAGAGAGAGAGAGAGAGAGAGAAAGTAAGGAATTTGAGGAATTTAACTGACCCTAAATCTACCAGGAAGGACAGAATTTGTAGACCCTCACTCTTGCTTTTATATTGGTGTGGGTGTGCTCCCAGGGAACATTGCATTTGTTTCCTTGCCACAAGCATAACAAAGACCTTCCTCTGCACTCTCTGTTTCTGAGTTCTCTCCTGTGAGAAGGGGCTTACCATTCTAGTGGGGTAAATCATGTGGATCTTCTTGAAAGGAAAGCATGGGATAGTGGAAACTCATCCCAGGCTAATTCCCTGACTCTGCCTGGGAAGTCCTGTTATCCCCAAAGAGTGTGTTTCTCATAATTCTAACACTACCAAAGTCATTCCTGTGTATCAGATGTACTACTCAGAAGAATATCCTTTTCAATTTATTCACAGAGTATTTCTGTGTTGGTATTATGTTTATGTTTTCCAAACTTCTTGAACCTCTAACGTTCTGGCTAGGGCAAATAGGAGTTATATGGGAAAATGTCAATGCTAGACATATAGTGATAGTTGTTCCCCTCTTAAATTCAAAAAAACACAATTATATGTATATATGTACAACAATTATTCCATATGAAACAGGCTCAGTTTTCTCTATTTTGTGCAAAATATTCCTCCGTGCTTTTTTTTTCTTTTGGGAATAATCCTTGTCCTCTCTATTGAAGTCTTTCTCTACATGGTAACTCAAAGTGAAAACATGATTGGTCCCATCAAATTGGAAAGATTGCATATAGGCCTAGTAATAGACTGTGTGAGGGATAATTTGCAGTGAAGTTTTCCCATTCTGTAAAATCAAATCTAGAGTGGCTTCAGCATCCACTAGGCCTAAGTTTAGAAGTCACCTGACCTTGCAGGAATCTGGGACTTAGAGCAATGGAGACCCTCCTCAGTGCCACCTCAGCACAAAATATGCCAAATAAGGACAGAAGTGCTTTCTCAAATGTACATTGGGTGATCTACTGTTTCCTTGTTCCAGTACTTGAGGTAGGTTGCCTGACTTAGATTGTACACCTAACTTCCAGCCAATGGAAGAAGAGGGTCAGGAGTGGGGTGGGGGAGAATTCTGCATTAAGACTATAACTTTGCCATTTCCTTTTGCAAATTGTTTCTCTTCCCTGACCATTTGTCAGGAGGGTGGCCCTTTCTTGAGATCGTAAATAACCTATTTTTTTCTGCTTCCTACCTTGAGAAACCTCTGAGTATTATTTGGGTAAGGATTTCTATTGCACACAGTTTTAGGGGTGCACAGAGATGTGGGCTCACCCAGGATTTATCCTTTCGTGAGAAGGTCCCACAGACACTCCCTTAGCAAGGACCAGGCACCAAATGAGGTTTCTTGGAGGTCCTTGGGACTGGTCTGTGAGATCTGACTCCGACAGGGTAACAACCAGAAGCCAGGGACTAGCTATGTACAAAGCAGAAAATCTACTTTTGCTAGTGACAGAGGGCAAGAATCACACAAATTTGTGTACACAAACCCAGGTGAGCAAGTCCCTGGGTGATCCCTTCCCACCCTCGGTTACTAGACTTCCCACTCTCTGCTATGAGACTTCCCACCTATCAAAATTTCGATCCACCCTTGAACTGGCCTAGCTCACCATTGTCTGTAGCCTCCAGCTACTTTCCACCCTTAATTACTCATTGACCTCATTAACTCCTCCTGAAGACCCTCTCCAAACTCCTCTCCTAGAGCACCCCTAAATTCCTCCCACAACCTTCTGTATACAAGACTCCATCCTGTCTTCATGTTTGTGAGAGCGCCATAGCACAGACTTACTCTGTGTCTAATGCAAGCGAACTTTTAATAAATTTTACTTTTCTTTGGCTGAGAAAACCCGAGTTGAATTCATTCCGCAGGACCTTGCGTGTTGGTATTTTGGGGTCTCCAGAGCAACCCTAACCCTCTTAGTGGGTACCCTCTTTGAAACGTGGTACCAAGGGAAAAGAACAGAGACTACAAGACTGACAA
>NW_027187352.1:2907956-2977753 GCF_028583685.1 Petaurus breviceps papuanus
AATCAACATTTCTTCTTGCATTTCCTGATTTGGGAGGCCCCTTCTCACTCTTCACTAGGACTTTGGAAGCTGCTAAAGCTTTCCTTTTTGGGGAAGTCCTGCTGGCCCAGGGGATAAGTTATGTCAATGCTGGCTCCCTCCCCCAAATAGCACTGAAAGAACTTTTAAGACAGAAATGAAACAGTTAATTGAGGACCCTCAGGGATTGCTGATCAGGTTAATCAGTTTTTAGGACCTGATTTTTATACTTGGGGGGAATTATTAACAATCTTGGATATATTATTTATTGTGGAAGAGATGGGAGAAATTAGACAGGAGGCTATGCAGGCTTGGCATGAATCCCAGCCTATGGCTCAAGGGGGTCAGAGAGGGGAGGAAAATTTTCTTTCTGAGACCCCAACTGGTATCACAATAACCCCATACATAGAGGACACCTACAAGATCTTAGAAACATGGTGATCCAGGGAATTCGGAATTCAGTGACTAAGAACCAGAATTAAAAAAAAAAGTACAGGAAATACAGAAGGACAAAGATGAGGCCCCATAACTTCCTTCTAGATAGATTGAGAGAAAATATCAGAAAATTCTCTGGTCAAAATTTAGATGATCGTATGGCCCAAGGATGGTTCATTTATCAATTATGTATAGATTTGGTAATATTCAAACTTACTGTGAATTTTCTGAAGTTTCTAGAAGGGACCCTGGGATTTGGAAATTTCAGGTGAATTGCCTAAAGTGTCATTTCACATCACAGATCAGATTAAGAAGGGAATTTCACCACTCCCTACTAGGGAGAGGGGGGGAGGGGCAGCAGTTACTTCTTCAGCTTTTGAAGAAGTCTTACTGAGAAATCAGTCAGTCTCCAAACTGGCCTTTAAAGTTGGTAAAATTGATTTCTAGTAATTGGTCTTTAGTACAAATTTGGAATTTAGAATGAGAATTCTGGTAAATCTTTGTGGTATATTGCAATTCAATGAGAGTGAATTGATGTTGAGGTAGGGGGGTTTGGGGACTACACTGCATGCTTGGACGCTTTGTCCAATCAGGTCCTCCATTATCATCTTTTTGGCAGAGTTTGGTAATCAATGGAAAGTTAGGCATAATGCAAGTCTTTCATAAAGGTTTAGTGATTATTCCCCTTAACACGAGGATAAATTCAAACTCTTTTTAAAGAAAGGAAATACTTTTAGAAAAAATATTTTGCAGAAGAGATCTTGCTGTTTTAATCTGAATTTGTGGTTATTGCATGGCATAAGCAAAGTTAACATTCGTAATTGAATGTATCAATATTGAATCATTATCCCATGGACTGAGATTGGGATTATAAAGTTACTGTAGAAAAGTTGTATCTGTGTATATATGTGGAATGGGGTCCCAGTGTATTTCAAAGTGATGAAAGAGCAGTTGGGTGTTAATTTGACTGAATTAATTGTTGGGATTAAATCAGAGACATTTTTAGTTGAGAGAAAAGGAATTTTAGTGTGAGTTCAGATTAAGCATAGTCCCAGGAAGATAGGGAAGCTTGGGAAGTAGATGCAAATCTATTAGAGCAATAATTTATAATCCTGATGGGAGATTTGATTTTTATGAACAAGAATAAATACAGAAATGAATACAGGTTATTTGAGGCTCACTTTAGAGATGTTCCTTAACCAATGTGAGATTATAATCATATCTTAAACTGATTTTTGGAACTTGTTATTTAAGATTTGATGGGACCGTTAACTGACTTCCTCCGAATCTCACTGCAGGTATGGTTATTAAGAAAAGCTATCCAGGCTATCATGATGCCAGGCCTGTGAAGGACGGTTGGGTACTGTGTGCATCCCCAAACTGTGTGCACAGAGATCCTTACCCAAACAATACTCAGAGGTTTCTCAAGGTAGGAAGCAGAAGAGAATAGGTTATTTACGATCTCAAGAAAGGGCCACCCTCCTGACAAATGGTCAGGGAAGAGAAGCAATTTGCAAAAGGAAATGGCAAAGTTATAAAGTCTTAATGCAGAATTCTCCCCCACACCACTCCTGACTCTCTTCTTCCATTGGCTGGAAGTTAGGTATACAATCTAAGCCAGGCAATCTACCTCCAAGTACTGGAACAAGGAAACAGTGGATCACCCAATGTACATTTGAGGAAGCACTTCTGTCCTTATTTGGCATATCTTGTGCTGAGGTGGCACTGGGGAGGGTCTCCATTGCTCTAAGTCCCAGATTCCTGCAAGGTCAGGTGACTTCTAAACTTAGGCCTAGTGGAGGCTGAAGCCACTCTAGATTTGATTTTTCAGAATGGGGAAACTTCACTGCAAATTATCCCTCACAGTATGGAAGGTCAGAAGAATGACTGTTCCACATGAGCTGAGGTAGGATTCTCCTGACTCAGCCTTCCCAGTCATACCTGACAGACTTTGAGCGCGGCTCAATGCAGATTGCAGCCTGGTATACATTTTGGCTGGGACTGACATTCTGAAGTTGGGGACATGGTTCCCTCATTACAGTTTCATCTCTATCCTTGGTGAAAAGTTTCAATAATCAAAAATTTTGAAAACACAACAACAAATCTATTAAATACTTGATTCTGGAACATCTCAAGTTACTATAAGATACAGCTATCAGGCTTAGGATTTAGTATAGGTATTCCTGTGTAAGTCAGGGTCCTTTGGTTCTTTGTAATAGCATAAGGACGAATAGATTGAGGGTTTGTGGGAATATTATTCTGGTATTTAGTAGGTATCACATTTGTCTCAACTTTGTTACAATTGGATATTGTTAAAAGGAGGATAATCTTTGGACAACTTGGTAAAAATTTTAATTGTTTTAATTGTGAGCTTAATGTAAATCCCTTAGTGAAATCCCATCTTCCTGGTGGAGGAATTAATAATGGATTAATGCAAAATATAGTAAACTGGTTTTAATGTGTGATCATGAGTATTGACCAAGACTCCAATTTTAATTTTGTAAGAATGATAAGGGTTCTGGAGTGGTCATTTAAATTGGTTCCAAGGTTCCTTTTGTAGGTAAATGAATGAAGGAAGGTGGAAGAAAGAGAGGGTGGGATGTAGGACTGAAGATGGATGACCCTAAACCACCAGAATTGTTGCTTTTGCTCAAGGACAAAAATTTGAGCACAGAGAGAGAGAGAAGCAAAAGGTGAGAATGCTACCAAATTAGAAAGTATGGCAATCCTCTGTAACACAGGGAAAACCTCTTCCTAGCACCATCTTGAAGTGTCTTTTAGTTTTTTTCTTATTTCTGCCTTTCCTATTGAGGAGCAAAGAAATGACATGGGTCTTACAGTTGTTTTACCATCATAGAATTTCACAGCTAGAAGCAATCTATGGGATTAAATCCTTTCTTTCTGCACAGAAGAAAACTGAGGCCCAGAAAAAAGAAGCTGGTATGGTCTTCATTTCAGTCCATGACCCTGTTGAGCTAATGCAAGAAGATTGAATAGGAATTGTAGAATCATAGAACTTCAGAATTGGAAGGGACCTCAGAATTCATCTGCTGGATTGCTGAAAACTCTTCACATCTCTAGCAGGTTCTTCTCCAGCCTTTTCTTGAATAGCCTCACTAACATGGCATTTACTACCTCTAGAGACAGTTCATTCAGACAATTCTATTTATTGGAAATTCTTCCTTATAATGAGCTAAAATTGACCTTACTATAATTTACCCTTCCTTAGTTTTAATTATGCCTTCTGGAGCTAAGCAGAATGGAAGGCTGTGTACTATGGGTTGACAGAGTCTTCTCTCAGTTCAATTAAGTATCTACAATATGGAAGGCATTAAGTTAGGTCAGAGCTTGGAAGGGACCTTAGAGATTATCTAGTCCAACCCACTCATTTCATAGATGATGAAACTGAGGTCCAGGAAGGGAAAGTAATTCACTCAAGATCCTAAAGCTACCAAGTGTTACTTGGTACCTGATCTCTGTGACTTCAAGTGCAAAGCTCTCTATCTCTGAAACAGAGGACTGGACAGTCCTAGACACACAGTGCACTGCTTCATGCAGCCCCCTCTCTGAATGTCTCCCCACCCCATGGTTGTTTGGTGAGCCTGCTTCTAGACATTCCTAACAGACAGCCTCATTCTCCACTTCAGAGCAGGCCTAGATGTGCTAAGTCTGCTTCCTGTCCCATCAACCTCAGGGTGGACAGAACCTTTCCTCCACAATAATAACAACTTCATTTCTTCAGAATTGTAAACTTTTCTATACACTTTCCTTACAACAACCCTGTGAAGCAGGTGCTATACATATTATCCTCATTTTATAATTGAAGAAACTGAAGCTGAGAGATCTAAACTCACTTGTCTGTAGATAGTGTCAGAGACTAGATTTTAATTCAGGTCTCTTGGTTCCAGGTCCAAGACTCTTTTTACTATACCACCTTTACCCCCTACCTTGAAAATAGTTCCTTCAGTGATGTAATTGTCTCAGTTTTTCTTCTCCTTCTCCTCCTTCTTTCATCATCAACATCATCATCATCATTGAATTTTACTAAACATGCCAACATAGCCCTATA
Source organism: Petaurus breviceps papuanus (assembly GCF_028583685.1). Lineage (NCBI taxonomy): Eukaryota > Metazoa > Chordata > Mammalia > Diprotodontia > Petauridae > Petaurus > Petaurus breviceps. The sequence continues at coordinate 2,912,479 of NW_027187352.1, forward strand.
ATTCTTATTCAAGGAGCTGTGTTCTCATTTGGATGTGCCTACTAAATGATATCCCAACTCTGTCACAGACTGGTAAACTGTCTTCAGGAACTGCTGTGGCTGAAGAGATTTTCCTGGAAGCCAACGTTGAGGTGATATGAACTTCCTTCCCCTTAGCTAGGCTAGTTCTTGGATGACAGATATACAGTTTGTTATCAGACTTGTGCTTGAAACCTTTCCTGCTTGGTAGGACCTGCCAGAACTTATGCTCTGCTGTCATCAAGAACCAGGAGTTCTCTTTACTCCCATAGCACTGGAGAAGGAATTTAGCCCTAAATTCATAGTCTTTTTAAAAAAAATTTATATATTTTTAGTATTCAACATTCATTTCCACAAGATTTTGAGTTACAAATTTTCTCCCCGTCTCTTCCCTACCCCCCACCCCAAGATAGCGAGCCTACTGAACACCCTTTCCTCCAATCTTCTCTCTCTTATATCCTCTCCCATGCCCCCTCTAAACTTCTTGCAGGGCAAGATGGATCTATACCCCAGTGCCTGCATATCTCACTTCCCAGTTGCATGCAAAAAACAATTTTTTTTAAAACATTTGATTTCCATATTCTTTCTCTTCTTCCCTCCTCACCCACCCCCACTGGGAAGGCAAGCAACTCAATAGAGGTTGTACATGTGTAGTTATGCAAAACATTTCAATGGTAGATATATTGTGAAAGACTAATTATATTTACATCCATCCTATCCTGCCCCCCACTTATTCTATTCTCTACTTTGGCCCTGTCCCTTTTCAAAAGTGTGTGCCTCCAACTACCTTCTCCCCCAATCTGCCTTCCCCTTCATCATCCCCCCTCCTATCCCCTTTCACCCCACTTTCCTGCAGGGTAAGATACTCAACTGGATATGTATGCTATTCTCTCCTTAAGCCAAATTCAATGAGAGTAAGGTTGACCCATTCCCCTTCACCTTCCTGTTCTTCCCCTCCATTGTAACAGTTGTCTCTTGCCTCTTTTATATGAGATAAATTACCCTATTCTATCTCTCCCCCTTTCCTTCTCTCATCATATTCCTCTTTCACCTCTTAATTCCATTCTTTAGATATCATCCCCTCCTATTCAAATGATCCTGTGCCCTCTGTCTATGTATACATGTACACATATATACACACACTTACATATGTATTAATGCACACATAAGCCCTCCTGAATTACACATATATATGTATGTATACACATACATACATATATATTCCCTTCAACTATCCTCATACTGAGAAAAGTCTCATGAGTTACAATTATCATTTTTCCATGTAGGAATGTAAATAGTTTAACTTTAATAAGTTCCTTATGATTTCTTTTTCCTGTTTACCTCCTCATGCTTCTCTTGCTTCTTGTATTTGAAAGTAAAATTTTCTGTTCAGCTCTGGTTTTTTCATCAAGAACGCTTGAAAGTCCTCTATTTCATTGAATGACCATATTTTCCCCTGAAGCATTACACTCATTTTTGCTGGGTAGGTGATTCTTGGTTTTAAACCTAGCTCCTTTGACCTACAGAATATCATATTCTAAGCCCTTTGACCCCTTAATGGAGAAGCTGTTAGGTCTTATATTATCCTGACTGTGTTTCCACAATACTCAGAATTGTGTTTTCCTGGCTGCTTGTAATATTTTCTTCTTGACCTGGGAACTCTGAAATTTGGCTATGATATTCCTAGGAGTTTTCTTTTTGGGATCTTTTTCAAGAGGCGATTGGTGAATTCTTTCCATTTCTACTTTTCCCTCTGGTTCTAGAATATCAGGGCAATTTTCCTTGAGAATTTCTCAAAGGATGATTTTTAGGCTCTTCTTTTGATCATGGCTTTCAGGTAGTCCAATAATTTTTAAATTATCTCTCCTGGATCTATTTTCCAGGTCAGTGGTTTTTCCAATGAGATATTTCACATTGCCTTCTATTCTTTTCATTTCTCATTTCAATTTCTATTCATTTGTTTGGATCTGTTTTATAGTATTTTGATTTCTCATAAAGTCATTAGCTTCCAATTGCTCCAATCTAATTTTGAAGGAGTTATTCTCTTCAGTGAGTTTTTGAAATTCCTTTTCTATCTGGGCAATTTGGCTTTTTAAGGCATTCTTCTCCTCATTGGCTCTTTAGGCTTCTTTTGCCATTTGAGTTAGTCTATTTTTTAAGGTGTTTTTTTCTTCAGTATTTTTTGGGGTCTCCTTTATCAAGCTGTTGACTCGCTTTTCATGGTTTTCTTGCATCATTCTCATCTCTCTTCCCAATTTTTCTTCCTCTTCTCTTACTTGATTTTCAAAGTCCTTCTTGAGCTCCTCCATGGCCTGTAACCAATTCATATTTTTCTTGGAAGCTTTTGATGCAGGAGTTTTGACTTTGTTGACCTCCTCTGGTTCCATGTTTTGATCATTTTTGTCCCCCAAAAAGGATTCTATGGTCTCATTGCACTTTCTCTGCTTGCTCATCTTGCCAGCCAATTACTTGGCTTTTGAGATCTTTGTCAGAGTAGCACTCTGCTTCCAGAGTGGAGACAGCTTCATCCCAAATTGCTGGGGTTTTTGCCAATTTTGTCAGAGGTCTGAGGAGGGTGCCCTCTCTACAGTCACCACAAGCTCTGGCACACTGCTATTTCTCACTCCAGGACCACCACCCAAGACAGCGACCCGGATCCAAGCAGGTCAAAGCAAGAGTGATTACCCTCTGAATGGTTGCTTGGTTCCCCTATGATCTGCAGGCCACAAACTTTGGAGGTAGCCATGCAGCAGCAGCTGCAGCTGCTGTGCCTCCACCACCTCTTGCCCCAGGGGCAGGGGCTGGACCCTGCTCTTCTGTCACCCAATTCCAACAGAGTTTCCCACTGACTTTTTACTTTCTCTTTGGTGTTTATGGGTTGAGAAATCTGGAAACTGCCACAGCTGCTGCTGATTCACTCTCCTGAAGTCTGCTCTCACCAGTCTGGGCCAGGCTGCCCTGGGTCTCAGATAGCAAGGTTCATGCGGGACTGCACTTGGCTCCCAGATTGGTGTGATAGACCCTTCCTGTCGGCCTGCCAGCCTGCCTTTGGCAGATTTGTTTGTATCACTTTGTGGGTTCTATAGCTCTAAAATTTGTTTAGAGTCATATTTTACAAGTATTGGAGGTGGTTGTGGAGGAAACTCATGCTATTTCCTGCTTCTACTCTGCCATCTTGTCTCTGGCCCCCCCCCCCCGCCATAGTCTAAGGGCTAATATACAACATTACTTCTTTGGGCTAGGAAGCCCCCAGTTTTCTAGAATTTAGTTTAGATCCCATCTCTAGAGCAAAGTACACTATAGGTCCTGAGTGTTCAATAAAGCTTGTGGATGATGAACCATGTTGAAAGACGGTGTACAATTTGCCCAGGACTTTATTGAGGGGATTTCTGCTCAGATAGAGGTTGGATTAGATGTGATCTGACATTCCTTCCAGCACTGAGCTTCTGTAATTTTGATAAATTGACATCTATATCCTAGATTCCCCAGTGAGTAGAAACTTGAATACCTATTCATCTCTTCTTTTGCTTAAAGACTCTTGAACTGCTGTCAATTAATTTTCTAAACCAATGTCCAGGATACATCCACCATACCTCATGATTTTCCCAGATAGGTCTGTTTGAATTTATCTTCTCTTGCCTAAATATTAGGCATTAACCTTGATATGTTTCAAAAATTAATATAATTTATGATTTTATCTTGTCAATGCATGACAAGGTTGTTCCTAAGACACAGTATCCAAGGCTGGAAACTTCCTTCTTATCTACCTTTTCTTCTTCATTTCTTCAAGTTTCAATCTGTGAAAGGGTATTTCTTAAGGTTTGGCAGCAAGCAAACATAAATGTTTATATCTCTTTTTCTTTGTACATATATATACATATACATATATGTATATATTTATCAGTCTTATGATTTCTATATTTTAATAATCTTCTCTTTTTAGTTAAAATGAAGATTCCCAGGGCATCTGGAGTTTCATCAGGGCTCGTTTCAACTGTTCATATGTCACAAACATCATCACATTCCAGGATCCCAAACGAAGAAAGGAGGGAGTGAATCTAGAGTGAAAAGAACAAGTAGACATTTGAGTCAAATGGGCCTGGATATATTGGGCCTGGATATAATGGGCATAAGATATTGTATAGATCAGACACTTTAAACATGTCAGTTAATTGAACAACTTGTTCTTATGATTCTCTGAATAACTATTATAAGTTGGTAAAAGTCTAGGATTCTTCCAGTCTTGAATATTTAATCATAGACTCTCAGAATTGGAAGTACCCTTAGAGAGCATCTAGTCTGACCCAATGTAGAAATGTAGAATCCTCAATGCAGAAATCCCCTTTGCAGTCTTCTTAATGAACATGATCTATCCTATGTTTGAATGCCTCCATTGACTGGAACCTCACTCCTAGAACCTGTTTATTCTAAGTCAGATAGTGCAAATACTTAGAAAGTTCTTTTATATTGAATCAAAATCTGCTTTCTGGTGACTTCCACCTGCTGGTCCTAGCTCATACCTTTGGAGTCACATAAAACAAGTCTGTTTTCTTCTTTTCCATGTAAGTCCTTTAGATGTCAAAAGATAACAAGTGTATCTTCAGGTATCTCTAGAATTGCTAAGAAAGTCTTGCATTGTGCTTTTGGCTGGTCAGGGCATGGCACTGATTTCTCCTCTCCTCAATGTTCTCATCACAATTTTCTTGGACCACTCCTTTGTACTTATTTTTTTCACTCTCTCATGTATTATAGTTATTTGTGTACTTTCTCTTCCTCCTCTTGCATTTTAATTGGGGTTTGTGTAATTTCTATCTTTGTATCCCAGAGGGGCAAGCATCCCAGAAAGAGAGTTAGTCTTGAAGTCAAAAGATCTGTGCTAATATTAGCTCTCTCATTTGTTAGCTGTTTAGCCATCAGCAGATCATTTACCTTCTCTGAACCTCACTTGCCTGAATTAAAGTTCATGGCTTTAAAAGATGGAGGAACCAACTCTGGGGGACTGCTACTCTGCATCTGATTCTCATCAAGAAACAAGAACTGGGTGATGAAGTAGAAATGATGAGAACCTGGTGGTAATGATCATTCCAGATTAGAATTCATAGAAGTGGAGAGAAAAGCTGGATAATCTAGGAAATATCTTCAGTTTCTGAAGAATAGATTGTAAACGGCTCTGAGAAGGGATAGGATCCCATTGCCTAAAATTCTATAGTGGAAGCTAGCCCAGGAGGGATGGGAAGCTCTCAGGAATTAAATTTTGAAGAAAAACAATTTCTATGAATAGTTGTCTAAAGAAACAGATGTGGATATCTTAGAATTATTATTATTATTAGCTTTTTGGAGGGCAGTTGGGGTTAAGTGACTTGCCCAAGGTCACATGGCTAGTTTTTGTGTTAAGTGTCTGAGGCCAGATTTGAATTCAGGTCGTGCTGACTCCAGGGCTGGTGCTCTATTCACTGCACCACCTAGCCACCCCCAGATATCTTAGAATTCTCGAAAGAAGAGTACTGAAGTTGGAATTCAAGAGTAGGGGGGAAAGAGTGAGTAGGAAAGCATGGAATGGTCCTGCAAGACCATGAGTATAAAACCAGAATGAGCCAAGGCTGGCAAGGAAAGCTTAACATGGGCAAAAGCATTTTAAAAAGCTCCACTGGGACATGAGAGATATAAAGGAAACATTGTTCGGAGTGAAGAATGTGCTGAAAAGGAGAAGAAAGTAGAGTCTCTCAGCAATTATTTGGCTTCTCTTTCCTCTGTCAAGGAGAATAATTTTTGTACTGGAATAAAATAGAGAGCCGATGCCCAAGATAAGCAGGAGGATCATAAAAGAGCATCTGCTGCTCTTGGTGAGTTTACATCATCAGGCCCAGACAAACTGGATCTTAGGGTGTGGAAAGATTGCTAAGCAGCACTGTCAGGGATCTTCAGAACATCATGGAGACTATCGAGGGTGTCCCAAGACTGGAGAAAGGCAAATGGTCTGACTTTCTAAGAAAGGAAGAAAACAGAGCCTGCAAATGGTAGTCCATTGATCTTAATTTTGATTCCTGGCAAAATTCTAGAACTCATGATTGAAGAGATAGTTAGTAAACAGAAAATGAATCAGTGATTACAGAGAGCCAACATGGCTTCAATTCAATTCAACAAAAAATCATTAAGCACTGCTATGTCCAGGTCACTGTGCCAGGCACTGGGAACAGGTACAAAGATGAAAAACAAAACAGTCGCAGCCTTCAGTGCGTGAAAGTAATAGAAAATCATTTCAAGAGAGGGAAAGAAGACTTCATCAAAGAAGGGCCTGCCAGTCTAACTTTATTTCCTTTTTTGACATGGTTACTCAAATGAGAGGGCAGAAGAATGGCTGTTGATATAGTTTCCCCTGATGGAACTAAAGCATTTAATGAAGTCTCTTATGCTATCCTTGTGGACAATATGGAGAGGTAACAGCTGTGCTTTTAGATTAATTCAGAACTGGTTGAGTGGCTGGATCTAAAGATTAGTCACTAATGATTTGACCTCAACCTGAAAGTTACTGGAGTGGCCCAGGGATCTGTGTTTCACCCTGTAATAAGGTTTAATCACTTTTCTACATCAACCAACCATCAAGCTTTTATAAGCACTTGCTTTTTATTATGCAAGTTTAGGCAACGTGTTAGGGGCTGAGGATACAAGACCAAAAGAAAAATGGTCCCTGCCCTCAAAGAACTCAGTGTAGACAAGGGAGACAAAGTATACATATATAGGTAAATGTCAAATAGATAAAACATGGAAGATGATGGGGACAACACTATCAGTACTGGGGAGGATCAGGAGAGGCCTTGAGCTGACTGAGCCTTAGAGGAAAATATGGATTTTTAAATGATGGAGTTGGAGAGGGAGTGCATTCCAGGCATGGGACGGGGATAGCCAGTGCAAAGTCACAGAGATGGGAGACAGAGGGTTGTGAGGAACAGCAAGAAGGTTAGTTTGACCAGACTTTATGGTGAAAGAAGGCAAGTAATGGATATGAGAAGACTAGAAAGGCATGTTGAGACCAACTATTTTATCCTATAGGTAATAAGGAGGCACTGGAGTTTTTTGAGCAGTAGAGTAACAGTTAAACTTGCCCTTTAGGAAAATCAATTTGACAGCTGTATTGAAGAGGAATTGGAGAGAGGAGAGACTTGAGGCAGGGAATTAGGAGGCTATCACAGTAGTCCAGGGAAGAGATGATAATGGCCTGAGGCAGAGGGGGGGGAACCTGCAGCCTCAAGGCCACATGTGGCCCTCTAGGTCCTCAAGTGCAGTCCTTTGACTGAATCCAAACTTCACAGAATAAATTTGTTCAAGTCAAAGGATGCAGATGATTCTCAGATCTATAAGGTAGCCCTTGTCTCAGCATGTCCAACTACTTCTTGGACACTTCACACTGTACATCCTGTAAGCATCTCAAACTTAATATGTCCAAAACAGAACTCATTGTCTTTCCCTAAAAATCTTCCCCCCCCTTTTAATCCTCCCCTATTAAGGCATTACTGTCTTCCCAGTCACCCAGGCTTAAAACCTTGGTGTCATCCTTTCTTCAGGGCCTCTCATTCTATGTACCTGATCAGCTGTCAAATCCTGATACTTTCTACCTTTACAACATCTAAACAATAAATGTAGTTTTCTTCATGCAAAGCCACAATTTTAGTTCAGGCCCTCATTAGCTCTCACTTGAACTATGCAATAATGTTTTAATTGGTCTCCCTTCCTCAAGTCTCTCTTCTTTCCAATCCATTCTCCACTCAGCTGCCAAGGAGATTTTCTAACATACAGGTTTGACTATGTCACTCCCCTGCTCAATGATTTTTAGCGACCCCCTGTTGCCTCTAGGATCAAACATACCGTGTTTCCCCAATAATAAGACCTATCCCAAAAATAAGCCCTCCCCTTACTGTGTAAGATTCCTCTAAAATAAGCCCTCCCCCGAAAATAAGCCCTCTGGTGTTTTTCTGTCCAAAAAAAATAATAAGACAGTGTCTTATTATCGGGGAAACATGGTAGAATCTTCTATTTGACATTTAACGCTCTTCATGACCTGGCTACTTCCTACCTTTCCAGTTTCCATATACTTCACTCCCCTCTATGAACTCTGTGATCCAGCTACACTAGCCTATTTGCAGTTCTTGAAACACAAAACCCCATCTCCAGACTCTGCCTTTGCAATGGCTGTGCCCCAGGGCTGGAACATGTTGTCCCCGCACTTCTGCCTCCTAGTTTCCTTGACTTCCTTCAAGGCTCAGCTCATATTCAGCCTTCTGCACGAGGCCTTTCCCATCCTCCCGAAGTGCTAATGATTTCTCCTTTCAAATTACTTTCATCTACTCTGTATATATCTTCTATGGACCTAATTATTTGTATGTTGTCTTTCCTGTTAGAATGTGAGTTTCTTGAAAGTAGGGGCTATTTTTGTCCTTTCTTTAAATCCCCAGTGCTTACAATGCCTGGCACAAAGTAAGCACTTAATAAATGATTGTTGATCTACTAATTGACTGACACTAGAAAGTGCCATACAAATTGACATCGGCTAATGGCTACTTTTTTGGACTTTACTGAGCTGATATCCAGAGAGACCAAAGTACGTCCCCAATTTTTCACAGTGAATCAGTGACAAAGGTGGTGCTGACTCCTGCTCAATGTGGTATTCATGATGGGAGGCATTGTACCACCAAGACCCTTCTACCCTCTATTGACTGGTGTCCCTCCCAACCAATAATGTGTAAGTGCATGATGAATGCTGTGGTTAGGGATGTAGTCTGTGGCTATGGAACTGGAGAGTGATAAAACCTATGATCTCTGTGGGGTCGAGCTCTACCTGATATAACAGGTTATTGTTAATTCATAGTGGGAGGTCAAGGTCAAGACAGAGACTCCATTATACTTGGAGCCAAATAGTATCAAAGTAGGAATGATCCTTAGCGAATATTAAGGCCAAACCCATCATTTTACAAAGAAGGAAACTAAGGCCCAGAAAGAGGAAGGGGCTAGTACAAGATGACAGAACTACTGAATGGTCAAGTCAGAGCTGGAGCTCAAGTTTCCTGACTTCAAGCACAGTGTTCTGTCCATGACGCTATCCTTCCTGGAGTGTCCTGTCCACTCAAATGTGTAAGCTCGAAGCCAGGATCCTCATAGCATGGAAGGCATTGGGCAAGGGCAGCTCACCCCTTGTAGAAGGCTGTAGGGCCTTCCTGCCTCAGCGTCTTCAGCATACAGTTCATGGTACTACTGTAGCGGCCAGGAGGGGAGTTGATATAGCGGGTCTTCACAACATCCACTGGGTTTGCCACAACTGTGGCACAGAAACCGGCTGCAAAGGCTGAGACAAAGTGGCAGGGGAAGTTGTCTGCAGAAGAAAAGGGAAAGGTCACACTGTGGAATTATTCATCTCTCCTGAAGGGATCCAAGAGCTGTGGGATAGGCAGGAAGAAGAGAGTTTCCTAAGGTTGGGAATTTTCTCTCATTTGTTGTCATTGAATTTTCTTTCTGGCTCCACTGTGAAGCTTATCATATTCACCATATCAGATTCACCATGTTCACATTCCTAGAGCTGTGATCTTTCACTCTTTCCTTTCATCTCTCATATTCATTCAGCTACCCAAACTAGTTGATTCTCCTCTAATATCTTTGGTATTTCACTTTCTCCTTAGTTCTTAGCTCCTTAGCTTTTCATGGGCCAGTGCTATCGCCTCAGCTATTATGATGGACAACTTTAAACAGACTTTTATTTTTATATCACCTTTATTTCTTCTCCTACCCAGAGAGCCATCCCTTGTGACAAAGAATAAAAAGAGAGGGGAACAAAGCTAACCAACACATCAGCCAAGACTGACAGTATATGCTATATGCCACACTTATGGTTCTCCATCTCAGTGAAGAAGGGAAGGGGCACATTTTCTTTTCTGCTTCTCAGGGCCAAGCTTATAAGGTAGCCTTTTAACAAGTCTTCCCATTTCTGTTCTTTCACATGCTGACACACTAATATTCCAGAGGAATAGATTTGGCCTTGTCATTCTTCTGCTAATGACCTTTTGGTGACTCTCTACTGCCTACTGAATAAAGTTCAGACTTAAAAACCTAGTTTTCTAGGGAATACATCTCCTGGCACCAGCTTATTTGTCCATCTTTAGCTAATGCTCCACTGAGCATGCCCAATGCATGTCTCTATTCCCTAGACCTGGGACAGGCTACTTGACCTCTACCTGTTGATTCCTATCTATCCTTTAAAGCCCAAGTAAAATTCTTCCTTCTCTAGGAAGGCTTCTCACATTCCCTCATTTGGCAAAGACTTTTCTTAGCCATTTGTAGACTGAGGCACTTATGAATTATTTTACACTTATTTATTTGTATGTTTCTCAGTATCCCCTCACATGACTTTAAGTTCCATAAGGCAGGGACTTTTCTAGCACCACATATTAACAAGTGTGTGTTGAAGCTGTAGGTGTTAACCTGGATGGTCACTTAGGAAGTCCTGTTTACATGTGCCAGAACCCTTGACGCCTTCACATTTCATCTGCATGTGAGTGGCATCTCTAGAGTGTCCACGAAAGCAGCAGAGGAGAAATGCAGAAGCTGGGTCTGAAAAGGAGGAAGAGGAGGAGGCAGATGGAGAGAAAGAAGCATTAGGAGTGAGCACTTACTTAGCCTGATGTTTCTATGATCCGTTCTGAGAGTGATGAGAATCCTGGGTCTTGGTTTCTATTGTTAGTCCCAGTGCCAAGACTCTAGTGCACCTAGTCCCACTGCCAATTCTGAGGGCACCTTCACATTCTGCTGATGAGCTCTGGAAGCTAGGAAAAGTGGCTTCACACCCCCCTAGCGAGGGCTGGAGAGTGGCAGGAAGGAGAGTTGGGGAAATGGGTAGTGAGAATGCCGGATATTTAATTTTATTCCTCATTATTTTTCTTCCATTCTGTTTCAGTGTTTTCTAACCTCACTATTGTGTCTTGTAGTTAATTCCGGCTAAGTACAAAATGAGAGGTTAGGAGCAGTGGGTTTGATTAGATGATGAACTCGAACGGTTCCTAGGAATCTGAATATGGCATACTGCTGTTCTATGCAGTAGCCCATACTCTTCATGTGTGCAGCCTGCCCCACCCCCCCAATCTGAGGCAGCCAGAAAGCCTGAGTTCAAATCCAGCTTCAGACACTTAGAGCTGTGTGATCCTGGCCAAGTCACTTAATCTCTATTTGTTTTGGTTTCCTCAACTATAAAAGCACTTACTTCTCAGAGGTGTTTAAATATTTGTTTAAAAAAAAAAAAAAGCACTTAGCGCCAGGCACCAGTAGGTGCTATCTAAATGCTTGTTCTTTGGTTTCCCTTGCTTCCTTGCCCCATCCTTTGCTCAAACCCTCTTTTAATTCCTCTTTCACGAAAGTGACTCATCTTCTCAAAAGTGTTAACAGAAAAGATCCAGGAGGCCCACACCCAGCGGGGAGGGAAGGGGAGAAGGGAAGGCATAGGCCCACTATGTATGGCTATCGTCCAAGCACCGTTCTTGGTCTAGTTAGGAGAGGCTGACTTTCTGAACGTTGGTCAATCAGGCAATAAGCATTTAAAGTACCTATAATGTGCCGGGACTGTGCTGAGCAGTAGAGACACTAAAAGAGGCAAAAGACAGTATCTTCCCTCAAAGAGCTCACAATTCAATGGGAGAGATAACAAGCAAACAGATAAGTACAAACTATATACAAGAAAAATATGCAATAATTGAAAGAAGGAAGGCATCAGAACTAAGAGGGGTTTGGAAAGTTTTTCCACAGAAGATGAGATTTTATGTGGTTTTTCCTTTTGTTCTGATTCTTCTTTCACAACATGACTAATGTGGAAATATGCTTAATATGATTGTTCATGTATAGCCTATATCAAATTGCATGCTGTCTTGGGGAAGGGGAAGGAGAAGGAGAGGGGAAAAATTTAATACTCAAAATCTTATAAAAGTAAATGTTGAAAACTAAAATAATCTTTATTTTTTTTGCTTTTTTTTGGAGGGGGGAGGCAGGGCAATTGGGGTTAAGTGACTTACCCAAGGTCACTCAGCTAGTAAGTGTTAAGTGTCTGAGGTCACATTTGAACTCAGGTCCATCTGACTCCAGGGCCGGTGCTCTATTCATTGTGCCACCTAGCTACCCCAAAATAAATATTTTTTTTAAATGAGATTTTAGTTGGAACTTCAGGGAAGTCAGTAGGCAGAGATGAGGAAAGAGGGTCTTCCAGGCATGGGGAAAGCCAGAGAAAATGACCAGAGACAAGAAATGGATTGTCTTGTTTGTGGAACAGCAAGAAGGCTAGTGACACTGGATTGAAGAGGAATATGGTGAGGAATAAGCTGTAAGATGCTTGGAAAGGTACAGGGAGGTTAGGTTATAAAGGACTTTGAATGCTAAACAGAGGGTTTTGTATTTGAGCCTAGAGATAGAGGGGAGCCACTGGAGCTTATTGAGTAGCGGCGTGACATGGTCAGACCTACACTTCAGGAAAACCACTTAGGTGTCAGAATGGAGGAGGAATTGGAGTGGGGAGAGATGTGAGGCAGGCAGACCCACCAGCAGGCTACTGCCACAGTCCAGGTGTGAGGTGGCAAGGGCCTGCACCAGGCTGCTGGCAGTATTAGAGGAGAGAAGGCCTTGGCAACAAATTGAATATAGAGGGGTGAGAGATAGTGAGGAATCTAGGGTGATCCCTAGGTTGCAAGGTTGAGGGACTGGGAGGATGATGTTGCCCATGATAGTAACAGGAAAGATGGGAGTAGGGGAATGGTTAGAGGAAAAGATAATGAGTTTAATTCTATACATGTTGAGTTTAAGATGTCTACTGGACATCCAGTTCAAGATACCTGAAAAGCCATTGGAGATGGGAGAATGGAGGTCAGCAGAAAGGTTAGGGAAAGATAGGTCAGTCTGAGAATCATCAGCATGCGGATGATAATTAAATTCATGGGAGCTGATGACATGACCAAGTGAAGTAGCATAGAGGGAGAAGAGAAGGGGGCCCAGGCAGGACAGCCCTGTGGGACACCCATAGTTAGACATATGATCTGGATGAGGACCCAGCAAAGGAAACTGAGGAAGAGTGGTCTGATACATAGAGGGAGAACCAGGAAAGCGGTATCTCAAAAACCTAGAGAGAAGAGAGTGTCAGATTCTTGATAACTTTGGAGAGAAGAGTTTTGGTGGAATGATAAAGCCAGAAGCCAGTTCATGAGGCATTAAGCGAGGGAGAGGAGAGAAAGTGAGACACCTATGGTAGGTAACCTTCTCAAGGAGTTTGACCACAAAGGACAGAAGAGATATAGGAGAATAGTTAGTTGGGATAGAAGGATCAGGTAAGAGTTTTTTGAGGATAGGGGAGACTTGGGCATACTTATAGGCAGTAGGGAAAGAGCCAGCAGGCAGGGAGAGACTGAAAATAAGTGATAAAGAGGGCCTGACAGAAGGGGTAGTCTGCTGGAGAAGACTGGATGGAATTGATCTATTTTGTAGGTAGAAGTTTAGAGCACTTGGTAAAAAGTAAAGCCACTAGTTTTTGTGAGACAGAGGTGAAGGAGGAGATAGTGGTAGAGGATATCTAAGTAAAATGAGATGAGGAAGAAGGGAAAAGGAGGAGATCTTGGGGAATAGCCTCAATTTTTTCAGTAAAAAGTGAGGCAAGGTTCTCAGCTGAGAGAGTGGTAAGAGGGGAAGCCATGGGAAGTTTGAGAAGGGATAAGGTGTGGAAGAGCTGATTTGGAAAGTGGGATTAATAAAGGAATTGAAAAGGGATAGTGAGTGAATAAGGGAAGGATTGACTAGTGGTAGTGAGGACCCAGTTAAGTTTGTATAACATGAATTTGTAGTGGGCCTAGTCAGAATGGTTGTGGGTTTTTTTTTTCCTACCTACATTCAGCAGCATGTGTATAGGAGTGAAGGTGGCAATGGTGGGATCGATCCTCGGCCAAGGATTGGCAGGGCACAATCAGCAATATGATAAGAAGGTCAGAGACTCAAGAGAAGAGGACAGTGTAGAACTGATCTGGTTCACCAACGGGTCTAACCCATTGGGGAATAATTTTTTATTTATAGCAATTTAAGAAGTTAATCTACACGGAAGGTTTAGAACCTGCACCAATAGAGAGGAGTCCCTCAAGAATATTGGAAACATTTCAATTGAAGCACACAAGTCTCATGGCCGGTCTCCACATTTTTATCCTTCCAATTAGGCAATTTGACATAATTGAACATGCTACAAATCCAGTGCTTTGCTGTGCCTTTGAATGTTGATTTAACTTATGTGTCCTTTACATTTGTCTCTTTATCCATGACTGTCTCAGATTATAAGAGAGGATTTGTGTCTCTGGAATACATACAGGAAAGTGTGAATTGAATCTTTTCTAAATTCTAATAGATCAAATGAGAAAATGGATATTTTGTAAATCTTAGAGCCCCATCTATATGGCCATTGCTAAGAGGTAGTGTGGTATAGTGCAAAGAAAGAGTTCTGCACTCGGAGTCAGGGAAAGACCCTCTTCCTAGATTTATTAATTGTATGACCACAGGAAAGTTGCTGAACCTACATAAGCCTCAACTTCCTCAACTGAAAAAGGACATAATAATACTATGTACTTCACATGACTGTTGTGAAGATCATCTGAAATGATACACATAAAATGGGCAAACTTTAAAGCATCATGTAAATGACCTCTATCATCACAGATAATCTGACAATTAGCTTTCTCCTCTCTCCCTTCTCTTTTTTCCCAATTTCTTGGACTATGTGTCTATTAAGTAACTTGAATTTATATAACACTTTAAGGTTTACAAGCCTGTAAAGTAACAATTCAAAGACTATCATCCCTATTTCACAGATAAGGAAACAGGTACAGAGAGGGTGACTTGTCCAAAGTCACACAACCAAGAAGTCCCCAAAGAGGGACACCAACCCAAGGCTTCTGAGTCTTAGGCCAGTGGTCTTTCCATGAGTATTATGAAGTTAAATGCCTAATTATTTTCTGTTTTATAGAGAGATTGTAAACTCTTTGGAATGCTATGCGGTCCAGTGAAAGCATGCTGTATCTTGAGCCAGAAGGCCTGGCTCTGCTACCTGTGTGATCTTAGGAAAGCTATTCAACATTTCTGGGCCTGGGTTTTTTTAATCTGTAAAATGAGAGAATTGGACTAGATCACTCTAAATGTTCCTTCCAACTCCAACTCTACAATCCAGCGAGGGCAGAACCAACGGCTCATGCTTCTCTATCACCTTAGCATGGTGATTGTAACTGAGTGGGCTGCTCTGCAAATATTGGCAGTCACAGAACCACTGGCTATTAGAGTTGCAAGGAGCCTTAGAGATCTAGTCCAGGGAGTGTTAACCATTTTTGTGTCATGGATTCCTCTGGCAATCTGGTAAGGCCTATCCCTCATAAAGTGATAAATGCAATAAAAATTAAAAAGCATAAAATAAACATATAAGATTGCAAAGGAAACCAATTATATTGAAACATTAGTCATCAAAGTATTTTTAAAGAGTTCACAGTTCCCCAGCCCCGCCCCCCCAGGTTAAGAACCCCTGATTTTAGTCTGACTCTTTCATTTTGTAGAAGAGGAAACTGAGACCAAGAGGTAAGGGCCCTGCCCAGGGTCACAGAGCAAGTCAGTGCAAATCCAGGACTATAAATGCAGGACTCATGGCTTCCAGAGGAGAATTTTTTTTCAATGTGCTGGGATTGTTTGACATACTGGTGGACACACCACTGTATCATCTACTCTTTCTAAAAGCTGAGGCAGGTCCTAGCTGCCCTGAGGTTGACACTCATGCTGTTTGCAGTACTTGTTTATTTCCCTATTCTCTATTCACTAAAGGAGTCTGAGGTGGATCTGTGAAGGAAATGAAAGTTGTGTTGTTTGTGGAAAAGCTCCAAGCCTCACCAGTCATCAGATGGTGGTCTATCAGTGCCTCCTTTATCATGTCATAGGTCACCATCTCGGCACAGTTGACAATGGCATTTCTGGCGATGTTGGGCAAAGTTCCTGTTAAAGAGAAGGAAAGGAATGGGTCAGCAAGGATAGGAGCCAGTTCAATTCAGTAATCATTTGTTAGTTGCCTACTAGATGAAGAGCACAATGCTAGCCTCTGGGAGGAATGGCAAGTTTAGATGAGCCCTAGTGCCTGGCCTCACAGAGCCCACAGTCTATTAGAGGGATGAGACAAAAATACCGAGCTATGAGCTATATAAATACACAATAAGAGAATCCTTTGGATGGACTGGGGGAGGGAGTGTTAGTCATTTAATCCAGTCCCATGCTTTTAATTAGTACCTCAAATATTATAGTCATGAGATTCTGTCCAAGGTTTAAAACTCATGCTCCAACTCTCTCCCAGCAACAAGATGGTTAATGACACTGGAAAGTCTTTCTTCATATCTAAGCCAAGCCCTCAGTGCCCAAGGTTAAGGCAGAAAAGAAAAGTGACAGATAGAAGGGACCCTAGGACAGGGAGGAGTTCTTAACCTGGGATCCAGTGATGAACAGATCTGGGAAAAAATTTGGGAAAAATTGGGAAAGGCAAAAACATCTTTATTTTCACTCATCTCTAACTGAAATTTAGCATTTCCTCAAATTATGAATTTTTAAAAATTTTATTATGGGAAATCATCTAGACTGCTGAAGGTATCCATGACACACAAAAGGTAAACCACTATCTTAGAAACCATCTGGTCTAATTCTCTTATTTTCTAGATGAGGAAACTGAGAGACCTGCTTAAAGTCACTGAGTTAGTGGTAGAATTAGAACAAAAAAGGCAAAGCCTTCTGCCTTAGTCCTTCCTCTGACAGGGTCCAGGACTCTTCCCCCTATACTTGAACAAGGTGCTGAGGAGGTCTGACTGGGGCACAAGAGACTGTTGGCAAAAGAGCCCTGGCTTCTGGTCCTGCCTCTTCCCCTGAGATACTGCATGGGAAAGAAGTGAAGTCCCTAGATATACCAGCTGTTGTGAGCAAAGTGCTGTGCACATCCCCAAAAGGGAATAGAAATGGGAGCTGCTGTTACCCCTCATATACAGGTACACAGAACACCAGATCATGGAATCTGCACCTTATGCTGTGGCCGGGCCTGTCCTCTCTTCCAAATACACGCACAGGAAAATTGCTCCTGGCTTTGGGACTGCAGCTTTTCTTTAGGGGCTTGGAGCTTCCCCTAAAGCCGTGGCTCACACAACTTTAACCTGCCCAACAGTGCCCTTTAAAGAATAGAAATCCCACTGTTTAAGGCTGTGCTGTTGGGCACAGATCCTGAGTGTGGAGTCCACAGACTCCTAATCATTTTGTGGATCATGTTCAGTGACTCTGTGAACCTGACTGGGATAAAAACATTACATTTTTATTATTTCACCATAATTGATTTTCTTAGCAATCCTATGCATTGATTTATGTAAAAACATTACTCTGAGAAGGAGGTGGGGGGGGGTGTCTATCCGTAGGTTTCACCTAACCTGCCTGAGCTGTCCAGGTCACAAGACTTTAGGTCATCCTTCGAAGAGTGTGTTCTCTTTCCAACTTGGTTCTTTATAGAGTCCAATTGTTCTAAGAACCCAAAATACCGAAGCTAGAAAGGAACAGAATAAAGGACATCTGATCTGGGAGCAGGGGGACCTTACAAAACAATAAGCACTATTGTTGTGTCTCTTGTGAGCAGAGCAGAATGAAAGAGAAAGTTTAGATAAAATTCAGTCCCTTATCTCATGGAGAGATAATAGTGACAGATAATATATATGCCCAAGTAACTATGTTACATATTATAATTATATGGATTATAAATTATATTATGCATTATTATATATTACATATTTACATATAGGTATAGATGTTCAGTCGTTTCAGTTGTGTCTGACATTTTGTGACCCCAGTTGGGGTTTTCTTGGCAAAAATACTCAGGTCATTGGCTATTTCCTTCTCCAGCTCACTTTACGGATGAGAAAACTGAGGCAAATAAGGTGAAGTGACTTGCCCAGGGTCACACAGCTAGGAAGGGTGTGAGGCCAGATTTGAACTCAGGAAGATGAGTCTTCCTGACTCCAGGCCCAGTGCTCTGAGCACTATGGCGCCCCCTAGCTGCCCTATAGGCATAGATAGACAACTATGATATATAACATTACATGGCAAGCCCATTAGGAATGGAAATGAAGTGCTCTGCATGGGGAGTTCATTATCACCTGGGAGGATGGGGCGAAGCTTTCCAGAAGGAAGGAGAACTTGAGCTGGGATGTGAAGGATGATTCAGCATCAAAGGCTGGATGCAGGGGGAGGGGCATTTACTACTACTAACAACCTCCTCCAGTCCTCCAAGCTTTAAGGTTCACATAGCACTTTACACACAACATTTCCTTTGAGCCTCCCGAGAACTCTGGGAGGCAGGTGCTAGATACATAGCCTAGAAACAGGGGTACACAAATGGGATTTGTTCTGTGAAGTCTGGATTCAGTCCAAGGGCCGCACTCGAGGACCTAGAGGGCCCACATGGTCTCGAGGCTGCAGGTTCCCTACCCTTGGGCCCTAAAACATGTGTTATAGCTGAAAAGAACTTGATTTCAATATGTGAAGGTTCCATGATCTTTGTGGGCATGGGAACTCCTCCCTCTATCCATGCCATTCATCACTTCTCTACTAGGACTTAGCACAGGCTTTATGACTTGCTGCAGCCAAGAAATTAATCCTCTTGAAGGCAGCCTGGGGATGCTCCTAGACTGCAACCTCCCCAGTTTGGTAGGAGTTACCCGAGTTTGTGTTCTATCAGCAAATCTTTCAAGAACCCATTGATATCAACACACCACAATGGAGCAATAGAACAGGACTTAATTGCAGGAAAACAGCTTGTTGGGTCTGAAAGGACGGGAGGGACAGACCTGGAAGTCCCTTCCAATACCCCTTATTTTATTGGCAGGGAATAGATTCAGAGAGGAGGAGGGATTTGCTCTTGGTCACACAGGGGTAGAGCTGGGATCCAGGTCTTTTACTTAGAGTGATAGGTGGTATTTGTAAAGCACTTCTAAGCCTGCAACTTTACATATGTTATTTTGTTTGATCCTTGTAACAACTCTGTGAAGTAGATGCAATTATTATTCCCATTTTGTAGTTGAGGAAATTGAAGCAAAGAGACTTGCCTAGGGTCACACAGCTAATAAGTGTCTGAGGTAGGATTTGAATTTAGGACTTGGTGATACTAAAGCCATCTAGCTGCCCTAAAGGCATTCCAAGGTCCCCATTCTTTCCACTATATCTTGATCATAGTCCTAGCATGTTTTTAGTACTGGAAGAGACTTGAAAAGTAACCTAGTCCAACCTCCCCTTGAGTGCAGAAATCCCTCTGTAATCTTCCCAACAATCTTCCCATCCAGCCTCTTTGTGAAGACCTCAAGGGAGGAAAAGCTCTCTCCCTGCCACTGTAAGCCAGTGGGTTGGTTCTTGTTAGGAAGTTCTGCTGAGCTAAAAGTTCTGATTTCCTCCTCCCTACTTTAATCTGCCCCTTGAGACCAAGAAAGAGGATTCTGCTCCTTCTACTCTAGGATAGCCCTTCAGGTGTTAGAAAATAGCAACCATTCCCTAGGCTTCCAGAGCTTTAAGGCAAAGGATCTTCAGTGCCTCAGCTGAATCTCATCCATGGGTCACAGAATAGCCTCAGTAGTCAGAGACCTACTGAGTGATAAATTAGGGTCACTGTGGGAGATAATGGCTTCATAAGTGCTTGTTGACTGAATAGTCCTTCTCCCAGATAATATATGTTTTCAGTACTTCAGGAAAGAGCACTGAACTCAGAATCAGGCTTGTGTTTGAACCCTAGCTCTAACACTTCCTAGCAGTGTGATTGGAGGCAGATGATTCACTCCTCTGAGCCCGTTTCTTCATTTGTAAGCTAGGAAGACTTGTATGGCCTACCTCTTGGGGCATTGTGAGGAAGAAGCTTGGTAAACTTCAAAGCACCAGAGACATGGCTATTCTTATTATTAGGGGAACTATGGTCCCTGTGTCTGGATGGTGGGGCATAGTTGTTTTGGTAAGGGATGTTACTTTCAGGACCCTTAAAATTCACTACCTTCTCTACCCATTTAGGAGCTCCTGATTCTCTGGGTAGCACTGATTCTGCTCAATGCCCAGGAACTCCAGAACCAAGACCCACCTTTCCACAGGCCCCTGATCCCTTCCTCCTTGGCAATGGTCCTGTAGGCATCCATTGTCCCGCTGTATTTTCTGCTGCTTCCTGATCCCAGTCGGACACTGGCCTGGAAACGTACCTTCACCACATCTGTGGGTTGAGCACAGGTCACGGCCATGGCTCCTGTTGTGCATCCTGCCAGGATCCGAATCATGATGCTGGAGTCTGTTGTGGGGCAAAACATGAAGAGGAGAGAGAAAGGGGAAGGGGTGAGTCAGCATCCTGCCAGGTCTCTGACAGAAACTTTCCCAGAATCATCTCTTGCTATTTTGTTAGCTTTAGAGTTTGAGTGAAATCTGGATTTGGGTCCAGACTCCATGTTTAAAAGCACTGTGAATGGTATAAGTTGCTTCCTGTCTCCAGGGCTCACTTTGCTCATTAATCCAAAAAGGGCATTGGGCTAGATTCTGTGTGTGTGTGTGTGTGTGTGTGTGTGTGTGTGTACAGATATATGTGTGTGTATGTATGTATTTAGTCATGCAGCCTCCTGTCTGAAGACCTCCAGAGATGGAGAAATCATCATTTTCTAAGGCAGTCCATTCTACTTTGAAACAGCTTTGGATTGTTAGCAAAATTTTTCCTTACATGAAGCCTAAATCAGTGTCTCTGTAATATTCACTCACTGCTTCTATCGTTTTGTCCTGCAGGGCTAAGCAGAGCAAGCCTAATCCCTCTTCCATGTGACAACTCTTCACATACTTGATGATGTCACTCATATCCCCCCACTTAGTCTTTTTTTTCCAGGCTGAACATCCCCTCATATGATGTAGTCTCCAGTCCCCTCATTATCCT
The DNA here is from genome assembly GCF_028583685.1 of Petaurus breviceps papuanus. Taxonomy (NCBI): domain Eukaryota; kingdom Metazoa; phylum Chordata; class Mammalia; order Diprotodontia; family Petauridae; genus Petaurus; species Petaurus breviceps. Next base: position 2,933,489 of record NW_027187352.1, read on the forward strand.
TTCTGAACCAGGTTTTCCATCCATATCCATAGTTCAATGTTATGATTCCTGATCTAGTATAATCAGTCCTATTTCCAGAGTGCTTTTTTTTTTTTACAGAATAACTTTATAATAATTCTATAAGGCAGTGTAAGCAGGGTGACTTCTAGCATAAGGTGGATTTTAGTGTGCATAAAGTGAATTTTTGTTATTATTTCTAAAAGTTCAGTTTCCCAGGATCCATAGCCATAACAGTCTCTTGTTCCCAGGTATTAGATATGAGTTCCCACAATTATGGTTCAAAAAATCTCTACCATGCTTATGAAGTATTATATATTGATAAATCATCTAAACATCCACTGTGGCTGTGCAGTGAGATACAGGGATGGGGTGTTGTGAGGCTATTGTTGGCAATATGCCTTCTTCGTTACCCCTATAAAGCAGGTGGGCATTGGTCAGTGAATGGGGAAACTTAGGGTTGAATGCACAAGCTGGAATGCTGTGCATGCCTCAACTGGCCCCTATTAAGGCTTGAGGGGATTTAGGGGATGCACAAGTTGTGCCTGTCTTCATTGTCTCCATTCAGACGTAAGAGTAGTCACCCCCCTTCTTGCTGGCCCCTGTGAGAAGGGTGATTAGGCAATGTTAGTAGGAGTTATGCTCCCATTATCAGCAACCTCTTCTGAGAAAACTAGACTAGAATAAAGTAAGATTATTTACCCCTTCTTGGTGTCTTTCCTGTCTGACTAGATCAAGACTGAACCTGTGCCAGCAGCCATCCTGTGTGCTCTGTTTATCTGTCTTACAGGCAGACTGACCAAGAATCATTATATCCATTTTACAGATGTGTAAACTGAGACTCATGGAGAGTAACTTGGTCAGGATCAGACAGCTAACAAGCATTGGAGACAGAATTTGAACCTACTTTCAATCTCTCTCTGAATTTTAGGATTATAGGATTAGGATCATAGATTGAAATATACTTTAGTATTCCAATGTTTTTCTTATGGATAAAGAAATGGAAGCCTAGAAAACATAAGTAACTTGATTAAGGTCACATGGCTAGCAAGAGAGAGCTGGGATTTGGTATTTGCTCATCTTTATTTCAGAGCTAGTGATCTTGCTATTATATTCTACCCTAGCCCCTCTAGTCTTCATGCTCTAAGACCAGCAGCCTTACAGTGTTCAGATTCTACTGTTTCCTTTCCTCTCAAGTTTGTTTGCCTGGTGTACCACCTCGCCCCCCTCCCCTTTCCAGCACAGTGTAAGCTCCTCAAGGAGGCATTCAAGATTTTTCATTCTGTTATTAGACACCTAGCAAGTAGCACAGTGGTCTTTGCATATATTAGGGGCTTCACCAATGCTTGTTATACTGACTAGCACTGGAAATCAAGAGAGTCCTGCCTCTCACATTGGGTGCCCCCTCTATCCTGATCTGTTGCCTCCTGGGTCTAAGATTCATCTTTTCTCTAATTCCAGCACTTACTTTCTGCTCCCTTGGGGGTGTAGAACTGCTTGACAGAGTCATAGAGGCCAATTCGGATGGAAGCAAAGCTCATTTGGCGCTGTAGCCCAGCCACGAGGCCATTGTAGAGGCTGGTAGCGCCCTCCGTCTTCACCATGGTCCCGATGGTGCCCAGCACTCCTCGGTATCGCACATTCTGAATCGCCTGCTCTGTCTGTGATTCTCCTTGAATCTGAAGGACAGAAGAGACGGGTGAGGAGTCAGGGAAAGGGTGATCAGGATGATGATGGGACTGAGGATAAGCCCATATAAGGACTAGGTGAGGGAAATGGAGAGGTTTAGCCTAATGGTGATTTAGTGGGGACATGATAACTGCCTTTAAGTATTTGAAGGCCTGTCATGTAGAATATCAATTCATCTCAGAATCACAAAATCTAGAAATGGAAAGATACCTTGGCATTCAGTCTAGTCCAAGCTCCTTAATCTATTGGTGAAGAAATGGGCCTGTTCTACTTGGTCCAGAGGGCAGAACTAGAATAATGGGATGAATGAAGTTGCAATTAGACAGATTTTAGTTTGCTATAAGGAAAACTTCCTACCAATGAGAACAGTGCCAAAGTGGAAAGGGCTGACATGGGAGATAGTGAATTCCTCATCATTTGTTGTCTTCAATCAGAGATCAAATGACCACCTGACTGGGATGCTGTAGAGGAGAGCCCTTGCTCAGGTAGGGTTTGGACTAGATGGCCCCAAAAGTCCATTCCCACTCTGAGACAGTCTGTGAGCTGGGAGGACATATTATGTTATAAAACTCAATGCATCCCATCAAACTGAATGACGACCCTCACTGAAGGGGCTACCTACCTGGAGGCGAACTTTGGCTGTGTCCAATGGGAAGGTGAGGAGGTCAGCAAAGCAGGCAGCAGTGCCAGCCCCTAGGACCTTGACGGCAGTCGTGGGAGGTACATCTGTGGGCTTTAGTCCAGCCATGGTCCCAGACAACTTCTAGTGGGTTTGTACAGTGTTTAACGTGTGCTCAGAGGAGACTGGAAGCTTAGTAGACTTGTCCTTGGGTGTCTGAAGGAGGCTACAAGAGTTATCAGAAAGAAAGATGATGTTAAATGACCATTCCTCTCTAATGTTTGATTTTAGCTTCCCAGGACAAGTAAGGACCTTAGTCCCCCTTGAGTCTAACTCCCTCTTTTAATAGATAGGAAATCTGAGGCCCAAGGAAGTAGAAAAGGTAGTGTACAAGAAAGTGCAGTGGCCTGGAAGTCAACTTTGGTTCTAGTATTGGTGCTCCTACTGAACTCAAGGTGAGCTTAAAGCCTCCTAGGCTTTGGTTGGTTATATCTGTGTATGAAAACTCAAGAAAATATAGCAAGGCAGTTAAGAGAGGCAGGTGGCCTTGCCTCCTGGGGTTAGCATGATGAAAGGGATATAATAACAGAGTATAAGATGTTACTGTATTAGCAAGGGTGTTAACATCTGATCCTTCCTTTACAAAGTGTAAGTTTGGGATTGACTGGGTTGAAAAGTGGCCAAATTCTGGAAGCTTTAAAGTGGTTAAACCTGGAGACACTAAAAGCCGATGGAGAGATCTGGCCAGTCAGACATGAAGCAGTTGTAATCCCTGCTTCCCAATGCAACTGTATCAGAGGGCAGCAAGGTGAATGAAGAGGGGAACTTCCTTCATTTCTTCTCCTACAGACTATGCCCCTTTGAACCAGAGCTCTTCAACTGATAGGAGACACGATACCCTTCGAGGAGTAGAAGGACAAAAAAGGTCAGTTTCACCTAAATTCTCTGAAGTTATTTGGAAATCAATTGAGTGAGAAATGTTAACAAGATTGTAACATTAAAAAAAAAATTGAATTCCAAATTTTCTTCCTTCCATCACCCACTGAGAAGGCAAACAATATGATATTAGTTATGTATGTGAAATAATGCAAAACATATTTCCATATTAGCTATAGAAAAAAAGCAAGAAAAATAAAGTGAAGAAAGTATGCTTCAATCAATACTCAGTTTGTCAGTTCTCTCTCTGAATGTGGATAACATTTTGGAATTATCTGGGTTCACTGTATTTATTAGAGTATCTAAGTCTTTCACAGTTGATCATCATTACAATATTGCTGATCTCTTTCTTCTGCTCACTTCACTTTGTCTCAGTTCATATAAGTCTTCACAGGTTTTTTTTTTCTTTCTGGAATCATTGTGCTGTGTTGGTCATTTCTTATAGCACAATAGTATTCTATCACATTAATATACCATAACATGTTCAGTCACTCCCCAATTGAAGGTTACTCCCTAAATTTCTAATTCTTTGCCACCACAAAAAAGAGCTGCTACAAATATTTTTGTACATATAGGTCCTAATCCTTTTTCTTTGATCTCTTTGGGATACAGACCTACTAGTGGTATTGCTGAGTCAAAGGGTATGCAAAGTTTTATAGCCCTTTAGGTATAGTTCCAAATTGTTCTCTTAAATGGTTATATTAGTTCACAATTCTACCAACAGTGCATTAGTGTCCCAGTTTTTCCACATCCCCTTCAGCATTTGTCATTTTCCTTTTTTGTCATGTTAGTCAGTCTGACAGGTGTGAGTTGGTACCTCACTCACCTGTGTTAATTTTCATTTCCCTAATCAGTACTGATTTAGAGCCTTTATTCATGTGACTATTGATAGCTTTAATTTCTTCTTCTGAAAACTGACTGTTCATATCCTTTGACCATTTATTAATTGGGGAATGGCTCCTCTTTTTTTTTATAAATTTGACCCAGTTCCCTATATATTTGAGAAATAAGAACTTATTGGAGAAATTTACCCCCTTTCCCCTGAGCTTCCTACTTTCCTTCTAATTTTGGCTGAGTTGGGTTTTTTTTTTTGTGCAAAACCTTTTTAAATTTCATATAATCAATTTTATTTCCTGTGATCTTCTCTATTTCTTGTTTGGTCATAAACTCTTCCCTTGTCCATAGATCTAACAGGTAAATTGCTTCCATGCTTACCTAATTTACATATGAAATCACCCTTTATGTCCAAATCATGTAACCATTTTGACTTTATCTTGATATTCATTGTGAGATATTGATTTATGGCTAGTTTCTACCAAACTGCTTTCCAGTTTTTCCAGCAATTTTTGTCAAATGATAAGTTCTTGTCCAAAAAGCTTGAACCTTTGGCTTTATCAAACACTAGGTTACTATGGTCATTTACTCCTATGCATTGTGTACCTAATCTAGTCAACTGATCTACCATTCTATTTCTTTTTTTTTCTTTTAAATTTATTTATTTTTAGTTTACAACATTAAGTTCCGCAAGTTTTTGAGTTCCAAATTTTCCCTTTCTCCCTCTCCTCACTCCCACCCCAAGGCAACATGCAATTCAATATAGGTTCTACATATACCTTCATATTAAACATTAGTCAAGTTGTAAAGAAGAATTATAACTAATGTAATGAACCACTAGAAAGAAGAAACAAAAAAAAGAGGGAGCAAATAGTTTGCTTCAATCTGTATTCAGACTCCTCAGCTTTTTCTCTGGATGTGGATATCTCTTTCCATCATGAGTCTTTTGGTGTTGTCTTATAACCTTGCTTTGCCGAGAGGAGCCCAGTCTATCAAAGTCAGTCATCACAGATACAATATGTCTGTAATTGTGTACAATGTTCTGGCTCTGTTCCCCTCACTCAGCATCAGGTTATATAAGTCTCTCCAGGTTATTATGAAGTCCTTCTGCTTCTTATTTCTTATAGCACAATATTATTCCATTATATTCACATACCACAACTTATTTAGCCATTCCCCAATTGATGGGCATTTCCTTGATTTACAATTTTTTGCCACCACAAAAAGAGCTGCTATACCGTGTTTCCCCGATAATAAGACCTATCCCGAAAATAAGCCCTCCCCTTACTGTGTAAGATTCTTCTAAAATAAGCCCTCCCCCAAAAATAAGCCCTATTGAGATTGCTACTATAGTGAAGGTGATCCCCTGCGCTACACGCTACATTACGGTACCCTCTGTATGCACCGTTCCCCCCCTCCCTCCGGTGAAACGCACGCCACGCTCCGAGCTGCATCCAATCAGAGCTGCAGCAGTGAGCGCATCATCCTGTTCTTCCCCAGTGATTTGCTTGCTGGCGCCATTGAGAGCAGTGCCGCGGGGGAGAGCTGAGGCAGGACAACATAAGCCCTCCCCTGAAAATAAGCCCTCTGGTGTTTTTCTTTCAAAAAAAATTAATAAGACAGTGTCTTATTATCGGGGAAACACGGTAAATATTTTTGTACATACAGGTCCTTTTCCCACTTGTGTGATCTCTTTGGGATATAACCCTAGAAGTACCACTCTATTTCTTAGCCAGTACCAGACTGTTTTGATGATTACTGCTTTGAATTATAGTTTGAAATCTGGTGCTTCAAAGCCACTGTCTTTCCACATTTCTTTTTCATCGATTCCCTTGATATTCTTTTTTTTTCTTTTTTTGTTTTTTGGAAGGGGGAAGGTAGGGCAATTGGGGTTAAATGACTTGCCCAAGGTCACACAGCTAGTAAGTATGAAGTGTCTGAGGCTGGATTTTAATTCAGGGCCTGACTCCAGGGCCAGTGCTCTATTCACTGTGCCACCTAGCCTCCTCATTCCCTTGATATTCTTAATCTTTTGTTCTTCCAGATGAATTTTGTTATCATTTTAGTAGATTGATTGGTATGGCACTGAAGAAAATGAATTAATTTAGGTGGAATTATAATTTTTATTATATGGAGCAATTAATATTTCTCCAATTATTTAGATCTGTCTTTATTTGTGGGAAAAGTGTTTTGTTGGGGCGGCTAGGTGGTACAGTGAGTAGAACACTGGCTCTGGAGTCAGGAGGACCTGAGTTCAAATGTGACCTCAGACACTTAACACTTACTAGCCGTATGACCTTGGGCAAGACACTTAACCCAAATTGCCCTGCCCTCCCCCCTCCAAAAAAAAAAAGCAAAAAAAAGTGTTTTGTTTGTATTCATAAAATCCCTGGATTTATCTTGGCACATAGACTCCAAAATATTTCATGATGTCTGCAGTTGTTTTAAATGGACTTTATCTCTTCCTGCTGTGTTTTGTGGAAATATATAGAAATGCTGATGATTTATATGGGTTTATTTTATATCCTGCAACTTTGCTGAAGTTGTTAATCTTTTCAACTAGTTTTAATTGATTCTCTAGGTTTCTCTAAGTATACCATCGTATCATCTGCAAAGAATGATAATTTTGTTTCCTCACTACCTATTCTGATTCCTTCAATTTCTTTTTCTTGTCTCATAGCTATAGCTAGCATTTCTAATGCAATTTTGAATAGTGGTGATAATGGACATCCTTGCTTCACCTCTGATCTTAGTGGGAAGACCTTGTTTATTATAGATAATGATTGTTCTTGGTTTTAGATAGATACTACTTGTCATTCTGAGAAAAACTCCATTTATTCCTATGCTTTCTAGTGTTAATAGGAATGGCTGTTGTATTTTGTCAAAAGCTTTTTCTGCATCTATTAAGATAATCATATGATTTTTGTTGTTTTTGTTATTAACATGGTCAGTTATGCTGATAATTTTCCTAATATTTAACTAGCTTTACATTCCTGATATAAATTCCACCAAATCATAATGTATGATCTTTGTGATGTTGCTGTAAATTCCTTGCTAGTATTTTATTAAATATTTTTGATTCAATATTGATTAGAGAAATTGGCCTACAGTTTTTTTCCTCTGTCTTTGCTCTCCCTGGTTTGGATATCAAAACAATATTTCTGTTATAAAAGGAATTTGGTAGGACTCCTTCCTTACCTATGTTTCCTAATAGTTAATATAGTATTAGAATTAACTTCTCCTTAAATGTTTGGTAGAACTCACTTGTAAATCCATCTGGTCCTGGGGATTTTTTTTTGTCTTTATTAATTTGTTTGTTTACTTTTAGTTTATAAGATTCAGTTCCACAATCCCTTGAGTTTCAAATTTTCTCCCCCTCCTTCTCCCCTCCCTTTCCCCTGTGGTGGCATGCAATCAAGTATAGGATCTGCAAATACTTTCACATTAGACATTAGTCAGGTTGTAAAGAAGGATTGTAACTGATGGAATGAACAATGGGAAAGAGGAAACAAAACCAAACAAGAAAAAGAAAGAGAGCAGGTAGTTTGCTTCAATCTGCATTCAAACTCTGTTCTTTCTAGTTCTTTCTCTGAATGTAGACATCTCTTTCCATCATGAGTCTTTTGGAGTTGTCTTATAACCTTGCATTGCTCAGAAGAGTCCAGCTTATCAAAGTTGGTTGTCGCACATACGTTGTGTCTGTAGCTGTGTACAAATTTCTCCTGATTCTGCTCATCTCACTCAGCATCAGTTTGTATAAGTCTCTCCAGGTAAATATGAAGTCCATCTGCTCCTCATTTCTTATAGCACAATAATATTCCATTACATACATATACCACAACTTGTTTAGCCATTCCCCAATTAATGGGCATGCCCTTAATTTCCAATTCTTTGCCACCACAAAAAGAGCTGCTATAAATATTTTTGTACATATGGGTCTTCCTCCCACTTCTATGATCTCTTTGGGATATAACCCTAGAAGTGGTATTGCTGGGTCAAAGGATATGAAATTACTTATAATCCTTTGGGCATAGTTCCAGATTGCTTTCCAGAATGGTTGAATCAGTTCACAACTCCACCAACAATGCATTAGTGTTCCAATTTTTCCACATCCTCTCTAGCATTTGTCATTTTCCTGTTTTGTCATCTTAGCCAATCTGACTGGTGAGATGTGGTACCTCAGAGTTGTTTTGATTTTCATTTCTCTAATCAGTAGTGATTTAGAGCATTTTTTCATATGTTTATAGATATCTTTAATTTCTTCCTCTGAAAACTGCCTATTCATATCCTTTGACCGTTTATCAATTGGGAAATAACTTGTATTCTTATAGATTTGACTCAATTCTCTGTACATTTTAAAAATGAGGCCTTTATCAGAGACACTGGTTGTAAAAATTCTTTCCTAATTTCCCACTTCCCTCTTAATCTTGGTTACATTGGCTTTGTTTGTACAGAAACTTTTCAATTTAATGTAATCAAAATTATCCATTTTGTATTTTATAATGTTCTCTAACTCTTGTTTGGTCATAAAGTCTTCCCTTCTCCATAAGTCTATCAGGTAAACTATTCCTTGCTTTCCCAGATTGCTTACAGTATTAGCCTTTATATCTAGATCATGTACCCATTTAGACTTGATTTTGGTATATGGTGTTAGATAATGGTCTATGCCCAGTTTCTGCCATACTATATTCCAGTTTTCCCAGCAGTTTTTGTCAAATAGTGAGTTCTTATCCCCAAAACTGGGGTCTTTGGGTATATCAAACAGTAGATTACTATAGTCATTGACTGCTGAGTCTTGTATACCAATTCTATTCCATTGATCTACTACTCTATTCCTCAGCCAGTACCAAATAGTTTTTTTTTTTTTTGCTTTATGGAGGGCAATTGGGGTTAAGTGACTTGCCCAAGGTCACATGGCTAGTTTTTTTGTTAAGTGTCTGAGGCCAGATTTGAACTCAGGTCCTCCTGACTCCAGGGCCAGGGCTCTATTCACTGCACCACCTAGCTGCCCCCAAGTACCAAGTAGTTTTGATGACTGCTGCTTTATAATACAGATTAAAATCTGGTATGGCTAGGCCACCTTCCCTAGCATTTCTTTTCATTAATTCCCTTGATATTCTGGACCTTTTGTTCTTCCAAATGAATTTTGTTACTACTTTTTCTAGGTCTATAAAGTAATTTTTTGGTAGATTGATTGTTATGGCACTAAATATGTAATTTAATTTAGGTAAAATTGTAATTTTTATTATATTATCTTGACCTAGCCACAAGCAATTGATATTTTTTCCAGTTAGTCAAATCTGACTTTTTTTGTGTGAAAAGTGTTTTGTAGTTGTGTTCATATAGGTCCTGGGTTTGTTTTGGCAATTAAATTCCCAAATATTTTATAATGTCTACAGTAACTTTAAATGGGATTTCTCTTTCTATCTCTTGCTGTTGGGTTTCATTAGAAATATATAGGAATAAGGGGCGGCCAGGTGGCTCAGCAAGTAAGAGCACTGGCTCCAGTGTCAGGATGACCTGGGGATTGAATCTGGCCTCAGATACTTAGCACCACACCCAGAAATAACTGGCATTGTAACCTTGAGCAAGTTACTTAACCCTAATTGCTTTAAAAAAGAAGAAGAGAGAACATATATCCCATGGTAACTCTCTTCAGGCCTGAACTAGCTGTCTAGACATATTCTCTGAATTGCAAGGTCAGCATCACAGAACTAAATTCTCTATTGTCATTTCTAATTTGGGGCGGCCAGGTGGCTCAGCGAGTAAGAGCACTGGCCCCAGTGTTGGGATGACCTGGGGATCGAATCCGAGCTCAGATACTTAGCACCACACCCAGAAATAACTGGCTGTGAAACCTTGAGCAAGTTACTTAACCCTAATTGCTTTAAAAAAAAAAAAGAAATATATAGGAATGCCGAGGATTTATGTGGGTTTATTTTATATCCTGCAACTTTCCTAAATTTATTTATTGTCTCAAGTAGTTTTTTACTTGATTCTCTAGGATTCTTTAAGTATATCATCATATCATCTGCAAAGAGTGATAGCTTAGTCTCTTCTTTGCCTAATTTGATTCCTTCGATTTCTTTTTCTTCTCTAATTGCTACTGCTAACATTTCTAGTACCAGATTGAATAAGAGGAGTGATAGTGGACATCCTTGTTTCACCCCCTGAGGATTTTTTCTTAGAGAAATCACTTTTGCTTTTTCAATTTCTTTTTCTAAGATAGGGTTATTTAAATAATCTATTTCCTCTTTTGCTATTTTTGGTAATTTAAAATTTTGTAAATATTTATCCATTTCACTAGACAGTCAATTTTATTGACATGTAATTGGGTAAAATAGCTCCAAATAATTGTCTTAATTTCATCTTTGTTGGTAGTGCACTCCTCCTTTTCATTTTTATGCTGGTAACTTGGTTTTCTTCTTTCTTTAAAAAAAATCAAATTAACCAATGGTTTATCTATTTTATTGGTTCCCCCCTCTCCCCATAAAACCAGCTTTTAATTTTATTTATTAGTTCAATGTTTTTTTTTTTAACTTTCAATTTTATTAATCTCTCCTTTGATTTTCAGGATTTCCTCTTTGGTCTTTAATTGGAGATTTTTAATTTGCTCTTTTCCTAGTTTTTCTAGTTGCATGCCCAATTCATTGATCTGCTCTTTTTCTCTTTTTATTGATACATGCTTTTAGAGATATACATTTTTCCCTAAATACTATTTTGGCTGTATCCCAAAAGATTTGGAAGGTTGTCTCATTGTTGTCATTCTCTTTAATGGAATTATTGGTTATTTCTATGATTTGCTCTTTGGCCCACTCATTCTTTAGAGATGGATTATAATCTATGGTTCCACAGCCCTTTTCTGAATATAATTTTTATTGTATTGTGGTCTGAAAAGGGTTTGCTTAGTATTTCTGCTTTTCAGTATTTGATTGTGAGGATTTTTATGCCCTGTTAAATGGTTAGTTTTTTGTGAAGGTTACCATATAGAACTGAGGAAAAAAGGTATACTCCTTTCTGTTCCCATTCAACTTTTTCCAGAAGTATATCACATCTAACTTTTCTAAAATTATATTTACTTAACTTTTTTCTTATTTATTTTATGGTTAGATTTATGTAGCTCTGAGACAGGAAAATTGAAGTCTCTCAGTGTTATAATTTTACCATTTCCTTTTGCAACTCATTTAACTTTTCCTTTAAGAATTTATATACTATGATATTTGTATATGCCATTTGTATATGTTTAGGATCAATATGACATCATGTCTATAATACCTTTTAGCTAACTGTAGTTTGTTTCATTATTGCTTTTAATTAGATCTATTTTTGCTTTTGGTTTTTCTGAGATGATTTCTATCCACACTTTCCCCCCTTATTTTAACTCTGTGTGTGTCCTTTTGTTTCCAGTGTGTTTCTTGTAAACAACGTATTGTTGGATTCTGGTTTCTAATCCATTCTATTATCTTCTTCCATTTTATTAGTGAGTTCATCCCATTCATATTCAGGTGTGTGTGTGTGTGTGTGTGTGTGTGTGTGTGTATGTGTGTGTGTATTCTTCCCTCTTTAAATCAGTTCAGATGAGAGTGAGGTTCAAGCATTACCCACTCTCTTTGCAGTTTCCTCTCCATTGTAAAAGCCTTTCCTTGTATGTTTCTTTTATGTCAGATAATTTTCCCCTTTCTTCCTCTCTCTTTCCTCTTCTTCCAGTGAATCCTTATTTTTTCTTCCCTCCATTTTTTTGGAGATCATCCTAGTGTATGTGCCCTCTGTCTATAGAGACGCCTTCTAACTGACCTAATAATGATAAAGTTCTTAGGAGTTATAGGTATTATCTTTCCACATAGAAATGTTAACAGATTAACCTTATTGAGTGCCTTATAGTGTTATCTCTTCCTCAGGAGGAAAGTGTGTTCTTTCATGTTCTTTTGATTCAGAGCCAAAGGCTTTTAAAAAAACAACTCTTTTAGAAGATTAGCAAGCCTTGCTTCAGTCATAGAACCAAAAATAACCCTAAGGTTAAAAAACAAACAAACAGCTTTTTTCCTTTACAGAAGAGACTATCTGATCTTTTCCAGAGACTAGGTTAGATGGCCTTTCTGTCCTTAATAGAATATTATTTGCCCCAGGGGCCAAGATCATTAAACAAAAGAGCAGGGTCCTCTGGGCTGGCTCTCATGCTCTCAAGTTAAATCTTTTTTTTTGGACTAACTTCCTAGTTATTGAGCTTGGGTCTCTATGGGTGTCCTCATATTAATATATGGTGAGTATTCACTACGCCTCCCAATTTTTATCTCTGAAGGCTAGCCTCTACCTAGTTATCATCCATTCATGGGCAAGTTATTATTTGCTTAATAACTTGAGTTCTGGAATCCCCTAGTTTCTCATTTCTAAAACCTCTTCCAAAGCTCTAGTATCTATGAGGGAATGATAAAAGGAATAGAGACCTAGGTAGGCCCAGGGGGCTGGTCTGTTCAGGCCTTCTAGTGGCCTTGCCACAATCTTGGTCTATCAACCAAAGTCTAAGGGACTTGGAGCTCACCCTTAGACTGATTTGCTACATGTCTTCATCATTCATGGCTGGATGGTCTCCAAGAGCCCTTCTAGCTTTATGTCTAAGAGTCAGATGTGGTTGATGTGTTGACTGGTTTTGTTTAACTACTCTTTCATTTGTCTTTTTTATTCTTTGTTGGAAGTGTCTGCCTTTCTGGGTGGGTGGGGGAGAGATATATTTGGAAATGAAGGTGACCTGAAACAAAAGGTATCAGTAAGTATGGGAGGCTTCTCTAGCTTGGCCTAGGACAGGTCACATTCTACGTTCTGCCTTTGCCTTTCATGCCCAGGCAGGACAGACCTGTGCTTTCCCTACCTGCCCTTAAGTAGGAGAGTGTTATCAGTGTTGGTTATGACCCAGGTATCTGACTGAATAATTCCAATTGTAATCCTTGCATCTGGAGCAGGCCCCAGGAGGTGCAGGAATGTCTTCCTCAGATTCACTGCCAAGGAGCCATCCAACCTCTGGTTCCAAGCTTCCAGGGAGCTCTCTTTTGTGTATGTCAGTTGCTGGCCCTCACTGTTCTGTTAGCAGGGGTTACCTCAGCACATTCCACTTTTGAATAGTTCTGACTGTGAGATGATGGGAACTATTTTAATTTTCCTGTTTTTATTTCTGTTTGTCCCTCAGTAGAGGAAAGTTGAATGAGATAACTCATTAACTCAGGGGTTACTCACTGCTGTGTGCTGAGCACCACAAGCCTAGCAAACTATTGAGAGGCTTTCTAATTGGCTTTAAGTGTGGCTGGGATTAGAAAAATGGACCAATGAGGTTGGTCTCTTCAGATAGTTGAATCCTAAATTTAGATTCTTAGCTGGAGCCTAGGGTGGAGCAACTGGTCCTGAGTGGGAATCAGGATAGACTAGTGAACTTAGCTTAGTAGAAGAGTCCAGAAGTTTAGGGTTCCCTAATAAAAGACTAGAGAGTTTTCTTATATCTACACATCTAATGACCTTTGTTCAGTTGCTTTGTTATTTCTGAATGAGTGTATATGGAAGCAACGGGGAGAAGATGATGGCACCAGGAATACGGGGATGGTGGTGACGGGAGTGGGGAATGTCAGGAGCCTTAGATCCCCTATCCCTATCAGATCCCCCAGATCAGGGACATTTAGTGAAAGTGACAGCTGAAAGCCTGAAGGATGAAGGCAAAGGCTCTAGATTGGCTCTAAGAGAGGGAGTTAGGACTCTGGGAAGCTGACTCAGGTCAGGGCGTCTGAGGCCCAGCCTTGAGCCTTGGCATCTGTCTGAAGAGTACCAGGAAGGTTGAGATCTGTCCTTGGCCTGGGAGGCTCAGCCTCAGGACAGGCAGGGTCAGTTACACCCTATATCTGACAACCATCTTATTTTTTTCTGGTCATTAGAGGAATGGCTTTGTAGGGCCCTGAAATCTCAGAGAAACTTAGCTCATGGCCTGGTTTCCTGAATATAGGCTTAGTCCCCTCATAAAGGGACATCTCCCTGGCTTCTGGGTTAGAGAGTATATGAGCTATAAGGGTCCTTGGGGAACCAGGCCAACCTTCTCATTTTACAGAAGAGGAAACTGAGGCCTAGAGAGGGAAAGGGATCTGCCCTTGCCTTTGTCACACAGTGAGGCAGTGCCAGAACTTGTGCCAAAACCCAGGCTGCCCATGTAGAAGCCAGGTATTTTGCACCCCCCACTCCCCACTTTAGTTTTATACTTAATTGCTCTGTATACTTCCTCATGTCTGGGTTTCGTCAGTCTCTTTATAGGCATGAACCAGGCCTGCCCTTCATTTCTAGCCTTGTAGATAGATTCACTGGTGGCTGATGGGCCCTAATCACTTCTCTCCCCTCACCAGCACCACTATGTTAGGAAGCTTAAGCCTGGGAATGGAGACCTAGGACCTCTGTGGAAAACCTGGTCCTGCTGTTAACTAGCTGGTGGTGACCTTGTGCTAAGAACTTCTCTCATTCCTTGTTTCTACTTCTGTAAAATAAGAGGAATAACCCACCTTAGTGACTCTGAGGAAAATTCAGCTTCCTGAGTTCAAGTCTGTTCTCAGACACTCACTAGCTGTATGACCCTGGGCAAGTCACTTTACCCTGTTTGCCTCAGTTTCCTTATCTGTAAAATGAGCTAGAGAAGGCAATGGCAAACCACTTCAGTATCTTTGCAAAAAAAAAATCCCATATGGGATCACAAAAGAGTTGTATGCAACTGAGCAAGAAATATAAGAAAAAACTGCATCTTAAAGCTTTGTAGAAATCCCCATTGTGATTACTATTGCTATTATAAGTTTTTAAACCTGAAGCTCCAGGGGACTCCCTTATGCTGCCTTGATTTTACTTGCAGCCCAGCCTGCCCAGGCACATGGCTTGGTTAGCAGCATTCAGGGTCCTTGTTTCCCCTTATCTCCCTTCTGTGCTCTCACTCCCCCTCCCCCCATATGCTCTGGGATCACAGAGCAGTGGCCCTTAGGGGTTAGCACAGGGAAACCATCCTTCCAGAACAGCTTGGAGCACTAGAAAGAACCTTGGACTTGGACACACAAGAGTTAAATGGTTGAGAAGTTAGTAGGTGGCTGTGCCATGAACTGTGATCTTGGTTAGATCACTTCCCTTCTCTGAACATTTCGGGTGGAACTGGCATTCTCTAAGGCTCCTCACAGCTGGTAACATTGTGTAATGCTGTGAGTGGATCAGGCAGGTCCCCCCCCCCTTCCCCAACTTAGGGCTCTGTGGCTCTGGGCTAATCGGCTCCCAGTCCCTTGGCCACAGAGGCCAGTGAATTCCAGCACCTCCCTCCTGCCAATAGCAACACAGGAAACTGGGACAGAGAGACATGTAGGAGAAAGAGCCCCAGAGTCCTAGACATTTGGGGTCTGCCATTCTCTCTCCATAGGTAACCTTGGGCAGGTCCTGTTTCCTCTCTGGTGTTCCTTTTCCTCTGTCAAATGAGGCTATCAGACTCAATCTTTAAGCTCCCTCCCAATTCTAGAAGTCTCCAGACCATGGGTCTTATTTAGCCCAAGTCTCTCCCAGAGATTAATAACACCTAGGTGGTTCTTACCTGTGAGTAGTCTGTGTGGATGGGGCCTGTTTCCTGGGGCAACAGCAGCAGTGCCCTGCTCTGTGCTCTTTGCCATCTGTCTGTCTCTGGGGGCCTGTGGGTGGGCTGTGGCCTGTATTTATAGACTACGGCAACCTTATCCTCCAAGAGCCAGGTGACAGCCACAATCATCTGATGACAGGCAGTGAGGAGGAAGGAGTGGGATGGTCAGGGCATTTCAGAGCAGAGCCTCTCCTGCACTGCCTGGTACCTGCTGGCACTGGCTTCTTGTCACAAGGAGCAGGGGTGGGGGTAGGGGAGAAATCTATCTGAATGGGAGTGGGGAGGGAAGAGGAGGCAGGGGCCATGTTGATTCATGGAAAGAGCATGGGGCTTGTAATCAAGAGACCTGGGTTTAAGTTCACATCTGAAATTTAGTAGCTGTGTGACTCTGTGTAAGTCACTTCTCTTTGACAGCTTTTTTATTTGTAAATTGGGGATAATAATATTTGTACCATTTCCTTCACAGGGCTGTAATGGGAAATATGTTCTATTAACTAGAGAGTAATAGAATTTGGGCCTGTCTTTGTTATCTGTGTTTCTGGGCACCAGAGCCATCAGGGCACAACTAGGAAAAAAAAATTTCTTGGCTGAGAGGACAGAACATTTACTTTTTGTTCAGTTAATTTAATTTAACAAACATTTATTAAGTACCTGTTGTGTTCAGTGTTTTGTTCTTAGTGCTAGGGATACAGGGATGAAAAACAAACCTCTGTTCTCAAAGAGCTTCCTTGCTACTCGGGGATGGGGTTTGTGTACAAATAGTCATCTACCCCCCTGCTCCCTAGGTTCTTCCATCCTCCTGCTTTGGAAGGTAGGAAGCTGCTTATCACTGAAGGGCTTCAAATACAGGTTGGATGGCCATTGGCCAAGGATGCCACAGAAGGGGTTTATGTTTCAGGCACAGGTTGCTGTCCTTAGAAGTTCCTTCTAGCCTGATATTGTGCAGTGTGCAGAAAGCATAGTGCTATTATTTTGGAGGAAATACACAGGTTAGTAGTGCTTAGTACCTGTCCTCATGGAGATCACAGTCTAGAAGATCTTATAGGTTTGAATAGAATGATATGGAGGACAACATGTAGTCAATCAAGCTGGATCCGGGCAAGTGGCAGGCATTGGGTTGAGGCAGCCCATGGGACTTGGGTTGGGGTCTGAGGGGAGAAGAATTGGTGAGGCCAATCAGAACAAGTATAATCCCTCTTTCGTAGTTACTCTGTCCCTACAAGTCTACTATTTTCCAAGATAAAGATACCCAGTACCTTAAAATGATCATCCTATGGCAGAATCTCAAAGCCACATGTAGCTCTTCTTTATCCTGATGAACTTTCTTCTTGTTTTTAGTTCACCACTGGTTCTTTCCAAATCAAGCAACACTCGATATCGTATTTCATATAAGATCTGATTAGGGCAGAATTCAGAGTGGCTGCCTTCCTAATGCAGTTACTTAAGATCGCATTAATTTTTGCTCCATTACAATCAATCAATCACATTGTGATTCAAGGTAAGTTTGCAATCCACTAAAAACCCAGAGCATAGGTCTTTTTCAGATGAACTGCTATTTAGCCATATCTTTGCCTGTGAAGCTGATTTTCTGAACACATTTAGTTTTATCCCTATTTTTCTTCTTTTTAAAAATATTTTTATTGATTTTTATTTCTTACATCAGCATAGTATTGATGCTTTCTCTGTCCTTGATACCTTCTCTGTTCCCTCCCTGAGAATTATTCCATATGATCATTAAAATTTTATTACATTGACTTTGTTTTTTTTTTGGTGTGTCATTGTTTCAGTTTACATTATTGTAGTTAGTGTATATTGTTTTCTTGGTTTTGCTTACTTCATTCTGCATCAGTTCATGTAGATCTTTCCATGCTTCTCTGTATTCATCACATACAATTTCTTACAGCACAGTAATATTGCATTACACCCATGTACTACAATTTGTTTAGCCATTCCCCAATTGATGGGTATCTACTTTGTTTCCAACTCTTGGCTATCAGAAAAAGTGCTGCTATAAATATATTGGAGGATTAGAGAGACTTTCCTCTTATCGATGGCTTGCTTGGAGTATAAACCCAGTAGTCGAGTGTCTAGTTCAAAGGGTATGTGAATTTTAGCAATTTGATAATTGTGAATGGCTTTTCAAAATGGTCATACCATTCCACAGCTTTACCAACAATATATTGGTGTGCTTATCTTCCTCTAACTCCTCCAACATTGATTGTTGCCATTTTTGTCAATTTATGTGGTGTGAGCGGAAACCTCAGTTATTTTGATTTACATTTCTTTTATTATTAGTTATTTGGAGCATTTTTGCTTGTGGCTGTTAATACTTTGCAGTTCTTTTGAGATGTTTGTTCATATCCTTTGACCATTTATCTATTCAGGAAGGGCCATTTCTTTCTCTCTTTCTCCTCTCCCCTCACTCTGGCCCCCTCTACACATTGGACACTAATCCCTTATCAGAAAAATTAGAGTTTTCCTATTTGACTATTGCACTTGTCATCCTAAATGCATTAATCTTATCTGTGCATAAGCTTTTCAGTTTCAAGTAATCAAAATTACCTTTTTATCTTTGATATCTCCTGTTTAATTAAGAATACATCTCTTACCCATAGCTCAGAGAGGTACATGGTCTGTTTTTCTTCTAATTTTTTTTTTCTTTTTGGAGGGCAATCAGGGTTAAGTGACCTGTCCAAAGTCACATGGCTAGTGTGTCAAGTGTCTGAGGTAGTATTTGAACTCAGGTCCTCCTGACTCTAGGGCTGGTGCTCTATTCATTGCGCCATCTAGCCGCACCTCTCTTAATTTTTAAATAGTATAATCTTTAATATTTTTTTATTTTTATTTTTTTGCTTTTTGGAGGGGGGAAGGTAGGGCAATTTGGGTTAAGTGACTTGCCCAAGGTCACATGGCTAGTTTTGTGTTAAGTGTCTGAGGCCAAATTTGAACCCAGGTCCTCCAGACTCTAGTGCTGGTACTCTATTCACTGCACCACCTAGCCGCCCCTATAATCTTTAATATTAAAAGTCACATATCCACTTAGAATGTATTGTGGTTCCCTATTATATTTTCATCTTATTAAATTTGGTCCAGTGTTCTAGCCTGCCAAAATCTTTTTGGTTCTGAACTGTGTTATCCAATGTGTTAGCTAATCCCACCTGCATTGAGACATTTAAAAATTCAATATACCAGTTAGCCATGCTTTTATCTGACTCACTGATAAAATTGTTGGCACAAGGCCAAGCATAGATCTGAGCTCTATTAAAACCCTCCTTCCAAGTTGTTCTTTGATTCCAGACAAATTCACATCACATTTGTATCATCTAGCTAATGTTTCACTCACCTCTTCTATCAGAATAGCACAAGAGACTGCCCAAAACTGCTAAAATCTCAGTCATATGTTCAGCATTCTACTGATCTACAAGTTTAGTAATCATGTCAAAAAAGGGAAGTGAGGTTGGTCTTGAGTGACCTGCTGGCTCTTTGTGATCATGTGTTTTTATATGTGATGTCTAGTGCCTTTCTAGATGTTCAGAAAGTATTCCTTCAGTAAACTTTTCCCAGACATCAAGTTCTTTGTCTTACAGTTTATAGACTTTTTCTCCTCCTTTTAAAAAATTGGCTCGCCCATTTGTTCTTCTCCAGTCTTGGGGTATTTCCCCCATTCTTCTTGATCCTTTAAAGATGACTGTCACTGACTTAGCAGTAACATCCTTCATTCAGTACCCTGAGATGTGGAGACTTGAACTGATGAAGGTCATTTGGGTGTTCTCTTATTTCCTTACCTGACTTGAATATTCATCACTTCCTTATTTTTGCTTCATCAAGAAAGATGAGAATTAGGTAATCACACCTTCTGCCCAACATTTTAACATTACCCTACCCACCTGGTGTATGTCTTATGCCTTCTCTGTCCACCCTCTTTGCTTTGTTGTGCTTAGTTTTCCTCACCAGCTGTGGTTCATTCTGACTCAGAGCACTCCTAACTATTCCTACAGGACAGTGCCATGACTTTGTATTCACTGTCTATTAACTGATGTCCTTGTTGCCACCTTCTGTACACATCTTACTAAAGTTGTCTAATTGAGGAGTTCCTTGTGCATCCACATCAATCTCTCTGCAACTTTCCTTTTTCGTCCTCATTCAAATGATTTGCTTCAATCTTCAGGGTTTTAAGCTGGAGTGTAACACCCACCGTGAGCATATCTCCACTGTATAACTTTTTTTTTTGCTTTTTGGAGGGGGGAGGGAAGGGCAATTGGGGTTAAGTGACTTGCCCAAGGTCATATGGCTAGTGTTAAGTGTCCGAGGCCAAATATGAACTCAGGTCCTCCTGACTCCAGGGCCAGTGCTCTATTCACTGCGCCACCTAGACGCCCCGAATCCACTGTACAATTTTAATCCATAAAACACTACTATTCTTCCTCTGAATCTTTTGAAATCTGCTCTTTCAAAATTTAGGGTTCACGTCAGAATACATACAACTTTCCTCTCTATCCCAAGTTCCAAGAGGGAATAGTCATTTTCCCCCAAGGTGGTCATCTTTTCTATCTCAGCAACAAGTTCCTCCTCGTTGTCAAGAACCATATCCCGAATTGTTCCTGTTGTTGGCTCCTTCACCATTTAAAGCATGAAATTAGAGTGAAGGCAAACCAAGAAACTTACAAGCTTCGTTTTGTGCTGAAAGCTCCATCAGACTCCTGGATAATTCAAATTCCCCATCATCATTTGACCACCTTTGTCATTTTTTTTCCTGAACTTACTTATTTCTTCCCTCTCTCCGGGTTACCTGTAATAAGCATGCCTGACTCCTGACCTCTCTCCTGCTTTCATTGTTCTTTTCCCGCTTCTGTCCTGTGTTTTGGATTTCTTCACAAGCACATCCTTTTAATGTTACAATGCTCTCCTCCCCTCACTTCCCTGTTTTACTAGGCTGTGACATTCTAGATACGCAGTTCTTCCTACCAAGTCTCAAGTCTGTCTCTGCAGTAGGATCGCTAGTTTGCCATGCTTGTTGCTCAGACGTTGTTCATTTGTGTACAGATATCAAAAGGCCATGGATTTTATCTTACATGAATTTTTGTCCATTTCAATGGCTTTCCTTCTTCCTATGCTGCAGCTGTTGTATGGTATGCAGACTGCTTGGTGTATGTATAGGTCTTTTCTCCCTTTCCTTTGTCAGTGAGAGCTCTCTGGAATAGATTTGCAAAGCACCAGTGAAATATATTGTAACCAGTCCTTGTAAAGTCTATTCAACTCCTGGCCAGGAGGCCACTGTTTCTGTGTCTTAAGCTATGGTCGCTCACACCCAAATCTCATGCACAGACACCATCTTCTTAACTAGCTATTTACCTCTTGAAGCCTATGCCAGTGGAACACAAGCTTTGGCAGGTCTTAAGTTGGAAAAACTTCAAATATGGGTCTTGCAACAGACTATTGTCTGAGTGCCAGCCCAACTGCAGACACACTCCTTAGCAGTGCACTGGCCACCAGATGGATTTTTCTAGCCATAGCAATTGATGTAATTGTCTAATAGGGCATAGGGGGCTGGAATCTGCATTGATATAAGGAGGATACACAGAGATGTGATCTTTAGCAGGATTACAGTCGAAGCATTGGCTATACTTTCTCTTATAAAAATCCATATTTTGGGAAAAATAATGACCTTTTTTCCCCATTGAATTTTCAGTTTCCAGACCCAGTGCCCTCTCTAGGAAGTTTTCTCTAACTACTTAGCCTAGTGATCTCTCATCCATCCTGTGTGCTCCTATAGCCCTCCAGAGTATGCCCCTTTATTTGGAATTTAACATGGATTGCCTAACATTGTTATTCCTTGTTGATGCAATGGAAAAAAACATGACTGCATTTAGTTAGGAAGCCCAAGTTTAAATCTCACCTCTACCATGTAATAATAGTGTTCTCACTTTGGGCAGTTCTTTCCCTGCTCAAGACCTCTATTTTCTGTTATGTAAAATGAGTGATCTTTAGGGTGCCTTTCAACTTGGGATTTTTCTGCTTCTTATCCCCTTTTGAGGGTATTAACTCTAAAAAGGCAAGGAATAGGTTTCACCCATTTTCACAAAAGACTAGGTCTGGGTAGGGAATCTGTGGCTTTGAGGTCACACGTGGCCTTGAGGCCACAGGCTCCTTGCCCCTGCCTGGACTAGGTTGTCTGTGTTTGGGAGAGTAACTGGTTGTGTAGTATTATGAACTGTGAGAAGCCTTCAATACTTTGATGGCTCCTTCATCTCTTCTCTTCAGATGCTCCTCCCAAAGGAGCATATTGCAGCCTATCCATACCATCTCATCTTGGGCTACTCTTGTCCATGTCATATCTATAATCCATCAAAGGGGATCCACCTAATATCCATGATTTCATTGGCATAGGGAATTCTAGCTATGGAAACCCCTTCCACCAAATGCAGATGCCAACTCACATGGAACTTGTAGTCTTAGAATTCCCTAGGCCCAAAGAAATTAAGTGATTTGTGCAGTCACACACCTTGTGCTAAAGGCAGGATTGAATTCAGGTTGTTTTGACTTTAAGACTGGTTCTTTACTATGCCAACTAAAAAGAGCCTTTTTTTTTTGGAGGGCTATTGGAGTTAAGCGACTTGCCCAAGGTCACACGGCTAGTTTTAAAAGCTTTTATTTATAAATTATACCTTTGGCTCAGTGATAACTCTTTTTATATGTAGGAATGATTACTAGGGAGAGGTCACCTAGTTGGGGAAGGGAATAGAAATGTCAGTGAGACTACCCTTTACTGTAGCAAGCATTCCTAAAACCGACTCCTAAGTTAAAGGGGCTATTAGTTTGGTATATTTAAGCAGCATGACCAATTCATTTATTGTTGATACGTATGAACATTTACTGCACTATTGCTCTGTCACCTCTGTACAACCTGTGAAACCCCGCCTCATCGGAGGGGCTTCAGGGTAGGCAGAATGACTGTCTGGTCACTGTGTTGTAGGGTGGTTCTTTTTTGGTTATGGATTAGACTAGAGGAGTGCTCAAGTTCCTTCTTACTTTGAAATGCTGTACATGTGCTCTTCCCACTGGAAATACAGTGCTCACTCCTGATCAAATAGTTTATGTCGGAGGTAGGGTTTTTCTGATTTCAAGGCAGACTTTTTTCTTTGAGGGGGGAAAGCAAGGCAATTGGGGTTAAATGACTTGCCCAAGGTCATATGGCTAGTGTCAAGTGTCTGAAGCCTGATTTGAACTCAGGTCCTCCTGACTCCAGGTCTGGTGCTCTATATTCACTGTGCCACTTAGCTGCCCCAAGACCTTCTTATCTATGCCATGTCTCTGTTTCCCTTAGTTATCTTTAGAAAATCCTACCTTAGTCTTCCGCTAAGCAAAATGGGAAGAGGGCATCCATGAAAAGCGAATCCCTAAGGCTGGCTGGGAAAGGCCAATGTGGTAGAATGCAGCCTAGTATGCTAGAAAGATCTTTACAACTTGATATTCTAACCCCTTGGAATCAGGAACCTTGAATTTGAATTCTGGCTCCATTGTGTGTTAGCAGGCTATTTGTTTTCTTCTCCTTTGTTAATGGACCTATCTCACATGAGGGTTGTTTTAAGAAAAACACTTTGTAAACTGTTAGAGAAATGGGCACTGTTATTAAACACTCAAACCCTGGTGGCACTGGCATCTGGCTTGGTCTCTTTCTCCTTGCAGAACCTCTCCCTTCCATGGGCATTATTTTGACATGGAGCCTAGGTGATCTCTGTGGTGAGGGCCCCAAATTCAACATTCTCTTAAGAAAAACCAGAATCTATCACTGGGAATAGTAGTGTCCAGGACACAAGTACAAAGGGCTTTATTGAGACAGGCTGAGGCTCCTCTGAGTCCAGACAATAAGTTAAAAGCATGGTTTTTCATTTAAGACAATTTCCTAAAAAACAAACAATCAAAAAACCTTTCATGAAGGTGATTTTTCCCTTTCCCCATTGGTTCACACAATCTAGTTAAAAAAAAAAGTCTAACAAAATGATTCCATTCCTACCCCTTCCAGTAAAGTCTAAGCAGACTGTGAGCTGTGGGTGGGTACAGCATCTAAGGGGCAGAGGTCCCATCCTGACTGGGCTCACTGCCATGGCCACTCCATGAAAAAGAGTTCTGTGAGAGGCTTCCAACTCTGATTCTTGTTCACAGAGGAGCTGCTCTCGCTGTGGTACATACATCCCAGATTGTCATCCTCACCAACCTCATGAGGGATGGTTGGGATCCTTGGCTTAGAGATTCCTTGCCTGCTATGTGGCAGAGTGGTTGCCAGAGGCAGGCTTCATTCCTGAGGGGGAGCCATCTGCCCTCTCCTTTGTAGACATGCTTAGGGTGCATTAGGGAAGGGGATGAGGGGTTGGGTACAGTCTAGTCCTTCTGGGAATACTGGGCAGAGAAGATCTTGGCAATCCTCTGTGCCTCTTTTCTGGGCAGATCTGGTGGAAGTAGGTTTGGTCTGGGTCGGCCAGGCCTTTGGTAATGGATGCTCTTTGTAGATTCACTTACTCCCTGGAAGGAAAGAAGAGAATTTGGTTATAAAAGAGGTATGAGAATACTTATGGCACAGGCACTCAGGAAAGAAGGTGGGCTGCAGAAATCAGAACAGACTTGTTTAAATTTCATTGTTCTTGAACATAGGACAAACTAATTAAAGCCTTGGTTTTCAAGAAGAAGCATTATCTTTATCCTTTATAGACAGGATTAACATAGTGGAAAAAAGGTCTAAGAATTAGTTCTAATGCAAAGTCAAAGATTTGTTGTGTTTTCCCTTCCCTTCTCTGGGCCTTAGTTTATTCCTTTGAGAGAGGAAGAGGTGGGACTAGATAATTTCTAAAGTCCCTTACACCTTTGATATTCTACTTTCTTCTAAAATCCCTCCTAGCTCTAAGGCTCCTTATTCTATATCCTAAGGCTATGACACCCCATGATCCATATCCAGTATTTCACATTGTTTAGTGGATGAAGGGCTACCATAGAAGTAAAGAACACTGTTGGTTCTTTTAGCCTCCCAAAGTCTGAGCAAGGCAGCATCACCTCTACTTCCCCCTAGCTCAGGGGGCTTCCTGCAGGTCCCAGAACTGGGCACAGCACTGCGCCCATACAAAACCCCAAGGGACAACAACAGAGAAAACACCAGATGGGTACTGAGTTTCTACTGTTCTAAAAGAGATTAAAAAACCAGAGGAATGGAAATTGCTTTTGAGCTTGTTAGGAGAGTTAGCCCAAACCTGCCAGACATGTCTACAGAGGGAGGGGACCAGACTGGGTGTTCCAAGCCCCAGGCTTCCTGCCTGTTCTGCAGACCTGGACAGCTGATCTTGGACAGACTATTCAGCTGCCCTTGTACTTCAGTTTCCTCCTTTTAAAAAATGGGGACAAGAATCCTCTTGTTCCTATTGGACAGGGTTGGGAAGAAATACCTGTATAAACTCTGAAGTGCTAATAAACGTAAGCTACTATTGGAGATGGATGGGATCCGTGGTTATTGTTCCTATGGCACCAGGGTCTTTCTTGGGGGCAGTGTAGTGTAGTAGACAGGGCACTGTGTCTAAAAATAATAATAAAACCACTTAACAAACTTTCTCATTTGATTCTCACATTAATATTAGGAGGTATGGACTACTGTTATCCCCATTTTATGAGGAAATGGAAGCAAACAACAGTAAAGTGATTTGCCCATGGTAACACAGCTAGTCAGGGTCTGAGATCAGACCTGAGACTCAGGTTTTCCTGACTGCAGGCCCCAGGTACTATCCACTGCACTATAGTGGTTTTGCTATTTGTTACTTCTGACCTTGTAAAACTTTATAAACTTTATGAGAGATAATTAGTATTACAGTATCTATGGCCTGGCAGGGTCACCAGTGAGAGACTTGCTCTCTCCCCAAGGGAATGGTGTGACCAGTTGGCTTTTGACCGAGATGTTTTTGTAGCTTAGACAATAAAGAAATTTTTGCATTCCCCACCCTAGTCCTGACCCAGCTTTCCATCTGAGAGCTCCCACTTATTCCACAGAAAAACAAAAAGTCAAGGTCAGGGCAAAAGATTAGTGCTCAGCCAAAATCTCTTCTATGCGGAGGGAGTGCATAAAGTCCTTAGTTCTATTCTCAGCTCCATCCCTGACATGCTATATTGGTTTGGAGAAAATCTATTCTGTCTGTGCCTCAGTTTTTTCACCTGCAAAATGAAAGGGAGAGATGAAAAGGTCCATCAGCTCTAACACAGTACTATCAATAGGATTTAGAGCTAGAGGGGGTCTTAGTGATCACTGAGTTTAATAGATGAGGAAACTGAGGCCTAGAGAGGGGAATAACTTTTACTTAAGGCCACACAGGAACTAAGTGGCAGAATTAAGAGTAGAACCTGCAACTCCAAATTCAGTTTTTCAGTACAGTGCAACTTGTGTATTTAAATCCATTTTTAAAAATTAAATTTTATTTTCATATACTTGCTTTCTCAATGGGAGTGGTGTGGGGAAGGAAAGTGAGGAAGAAAAGAAAAATGAAACCGTTAGAAACATGTATAGTCAAGAAAACCAAATTTCTACATAGTGGCCTTAATTTTTAACTACCCTGGCCCTATTCTCCTGGGAACCAGACTGACAGTCCAGAAATGAGAATTGAGGGCCAAGGACAGTAATAAGAACATTCCTGGTTTCTTAACTCCCTCCCCCTTCCCCCATGAATGGGCAGTTCATCTGTCCCATGTGACACACTTTGCACTGCTTCCCTCCCTGGCACTGGGCCCATGGTCAGTGACTGACTTTAGCTGCCCTAGATTGGCCTTTGCCTTATTCCCCAGTTCCCTCTCCTAGTTCCTCATGCAACTTGGATGGTTTTCTCTTTCTCTCAGTGTGTTTCTTAAGTTCCACAAATGCTGACTAAGGAGTCAGAGGATGAAAACAAAGTAAATAAGGAACCGAGTCCTCAGGAAGAGACTCAGCTTTATTTATGAAATCTAAATATAGCTGTGCCTGGCTCACCTTTCCCCTACTTGGCATCTCCATTCCCTGTGGAAACAAGGGACTCCTGGGAAGCAAAGAGGGAATGGAAACAATTCACCAGCCCCTAGGGAAGGAGGAGGTATAGCTGAAGAAAAGGAGTGTGGAGAAATAAAATTTTAACTTGGCATACAATGCTCTCGCCCAGTTAGGTAGTGGTGGTGTATTGAAAAGAATGCTGCATTGGTCCCAGGAGGGTCCTGGGTTTTGATCTTTTTTTTTTTTTAATTTAAATTTTATTTCTCTGGGTTTTGATCTTTGTCATTTACAGTAACTATTGTGATTGTGATCAAGGAAATTTACTTCTGTATCATTGTTTCTTCTGCAGTGAAATGATGATAATAATCCCTGACAGACTCCCTATACAGAATTGTTGTGAAGAATGTACTCTGTAAAACCTTAAAGAGATGAGAAATTCTGTTTTTTCTCTGCATCTCACCTCCTGTGTCTAACTCCTCTTTCTCTCTGGGAAGGCCCAAGCTCCTTTCTGAGTTCTTGAACATGCCAGGGTCATTTATAAGTCCCTGTCTTTTGCTCAGTTCCTATCTCTCATCTCTTCTCCAGAATGCCTGTTTCATCTGTGTCCTATGCTCCCTCTGCCCCCAATCTTCTTCACAATTTAGGATTCAGCTCAGCCTTACTTTTTCCAGGGAGTTTTAGAATCACAGAATTTCAAAGATACTCTGAAAGGAAACCTATCTACAATTCTGACAAATGGCCATTCAGTGTTTCCTTAGAGATCTCTGTTGAAAGGGAACTCCTTGTCCTCCAGAATATCCCTTTGGGGCAGCTCAGTTTACCAGTTTTTCCTTATCTAAAGCTAAAACTTCTTTATGTAACTTCCATCTACTGTTTCCAGTGCTGCCTTCTGGAGCTGAGCAGAACTTCTTCCATACAATCCTGGTGCCTCAGGATGGTCATGTTCATGCAGACTTCACCTAGCCACACCCTCCTCCAAACCTCTACTTGGTATATTTGATTTGAAATGAAGTGAAGGATTTAAAATTTATCACATTTTACTGAAAACACCACCTTTCCTCCCAAGCCCTCCTCCCTTCTGATATTCCCTATTGCTGTTGAGAGTAAACATCATTCTCCCATTCACCCAGGGCACCAACCTAGGTGTCACCCTCAACTCCTCACTTTCTCTTAACCCCCTCCTGTTAGGATCTTGTTACTACCTTTGTAACAATGCCAGCATATGCCCCCTCTCCTCCTCTGACACTGCCACCACCTGGTCCAGTTCCTGCAGACTCTTCCCCACTCCAATCCCCCTGTTCATCTCAGCTGCCAAAGTGATCTTCCTAAAGTCTAGGTCTGACCATGTCACACACCCCCTTCCCCATTCAATAAACTCCAGTGGCTCCCTATCACCTCCAGGACCAAAGAGAAAATCCGCTGTTTGGCTTTTAAAGTCCGTTAGACGATGACTCGACCCCCTTCTGGTCTTTTCACTTACATCTGACTCCCTTCCCCCTCCACATACTTTGACCCTCTGAGGCCCAGCAACATTGGCCTCCTTGGTGTTCCAACTCCATGAATCTTCCCTGGCTGGAATACTCTTCCCCCTCATCTCTGCTTCTTAGCTTCAAGTCTCACCCAAACCCTACCTTCCACCAGAAACCTACCCTCCTGCCTCTTAGTGCTAACCCCTCACTTATTATCTCCAAGGGATGGATCCGGGTCGATCCTGTTTGTTGGTACAAAGGTGTTCCCGTTCTCTCCTCCACTGGGCTGGAAAATGCCTCGAGGGCAAGGAAGGTCTCTTGGCTTTCTTTGTATCTCCAACGCTTACTTCAGTTCCTGGCACATAGCAGGACTTAAATACTTACTGACTGACTTAATGAGATTCAGTATAATGTTCTAGCCTGTCAAGAAACTTTTGGATCCTGTTCTGTTATGTAACACATTATCTCTATCTCCTGGCTTTTTTTAAAAAACTTTTTTGGAGGGCAATTGGGGTAAAGTGACTTGCCCAGGGTCACATGGCTAGGGTTTTTTTTTTTTTTGGTTGTTGTTGTTGTTAAGTGTCTGAGGCTGGATTTGAACTCAGGTCCTCCTGACTCCAGGGCCGGTGCTCTATTCACTGTGCCACCTAGCCGCCCTATCTCCTGGCTTTTAAGAGGCAGCAAGGTGACACAGTTCATAGAGTGCTGGACCTGGAGTCAGGAAGACCTAAGTTCAACTATGTCCTTAGACACTTATTAGCTGTGTGACCCTGGGCAAATCATTTAACCTTTGTCTTGTCTGTTACCTCATCTGTAAAATGGGGTTAGTAATAATAGTGCCTACTGCCTAGCATCATTTCAAGAGTTAAATAAAGAAACATTTGTATAGCTCCTTCTAAACATTACTACTATATAGATGCTGCCTATTATCCCCATCATGATTTTTATTATTAATAGGCATTGAAGCCATTGAAAAAGTACAAATCTGAAACACTCCACCAGCGACAGCCTTCTAAAATTTCACTGATGCACTAATGACTACTTTTCAGGGTCTGGTCATTCCACTAGTTCTAAATCCACCTAACTATATGTAACTATCATCTATGCTGTTCACAAGGATACAATGGTTAGTCTATATTGTCCAGATTGTTTAACTAGATTGAGGTGTACAACATTTACTGAATTAACAAACAGTTCTTGGTTGTGTATGTCTCTAGTGGAGACAGTTATGATGAATGAGGAGCCTGAGGGCCAGAGAGGTTAAATGATTTGCCCAAACTCACAGCAATTAAGTGTCATAGGCAGGACTCAAACCCAGGTGTCCCTGTTTTGAAATTCAATACCGAATGCACTGAACAACTGAGTTCCAGGGATGTTAAGTGATTTCCCCCAAAGCCACACTGCTAACAACCAGCAAAACTAGATGAAGAATCATGTGACAGAGTAAAAATTCCCTTACTTTTTAAAAATGGGAATTTAAAATTTTCACAGCTTTTTGTACTATCTTATTTTGCCCTTACAATAGCCCTGTGATATCCTGCAAGGCAGGGGCTATTATCCTTATTTTACAGAAGGAAAACTGAAGAAACAGACCTATTGTGGGGAAGAGATTTGCTTGGTGTCACACAGTGGATCTGTGCAGAATGGTAGAGCTAGGGCTAGAACCTAGGACCCTTTGAGATGACTGATTCCCAGAGATTTTTCTAACACCTCTCATGTAAAGGCATATTTAAATGTATAAAGTTTCTCCCTATGCTGCTTTTCACTAGGCTGGGGCAGTATGGGGTCTCAGAACCCTCAAAGTCAATCCCAGAATGTCAGCTCAGCATCTTTTGCCTCTATGCCCTTTTCCAGGGAGGCATCTAGGTAACAGCTGCTGCTGTGTTCATGTTTTAGTAAGCTCCTCTTTGGCCTTTATACACCCTTGGACATGGGGCATATGTGTTTGCTATATTCTTACAGGATGTCATGCCACAAGTATCAAAGATATTTTATTTTTTACCAAAAACATCTCAGCCTGCAAACCTATATTTTTCTTATGGGCTGGGTTAGCCCCAATGGTGAGGAGGACAGTTTTGCTTATGGCACTTGTGCCAAATGTGCTTGTCAAGGCTATAAGAGGGAGAAAAGAGAGGTGGCTAGGTGGCACCGTGAATAAAGCGCCAACCCCAGAGTCAGGAGGACCCGAGTTCTGTTCTGGCCTCAGACACTTAACACCCACACGAAAAAAACTAGCCGTGTAACCTTGGGCAAGTTACTTAACCCCAATCGCCCTCCAAAAGGCAAAAAAAAAAAAGGGGGAGAAAAGAGGAGGGGAAAAAAGGGGCCCAACAGGAAAGAAATCAGGTTGTGCTGGAAAGAAATCTGGATGTAGGCAAGGATGACTTACAACCTCAATTTCAAACCTTGACCTTACTGATGGCTAAACAGTTCTGTCAGATATTGAATCATTCCAAAGAGGAAGAGGAAGGACTCCGCTAATAACAGCAAACAGTTAACAGCTAACATTTATATAGTACCTACTATGCGTCAGGCACTATGCTAAGGACTTGTATAAATACTGTCTCATTTGATCCTCACAACAGTCCCAGGAACTAAATGATGTTATTATCCCTATTTAACAATGAGGAAATTGAGGCAAACAGGGTTCACTGTGTCACACAGCTAGTAAGTATTTGACGTCAGATATGAACTCAGGTCTTCCTGAGTGCAGGCTCAGAACTCAATCTAGATGCCCTCGCTGCAGGAATACTTTAGTCCTTTGTCCTTGGGACAAAGGCAGTGATGAACACAGGAATGAGGAACACTCAGGGCAAAGGAACGGATGAGAGAATAGGTACTAGAGTGCTCCTCTGAACATTCTATGGCCAAGTACACATGGGACAGATGGTTGTAATTTGTGATTGTTCAATGTGTCATACATAAGACAGGCTCTTAATAGATGTTTGCTAAATTTAACTAAATGGGTCGTGGCCAGATAGAACAAAGAACAGAAAACAGACAGATAATATAAACACAATGATCCCCCCTCAAGCCTCCCTCCTTCTCCTTCTCTCTGACTTGTCTGATCCTGCTAGACTCTCAAGGTCCTATAGCTTATCTAGGAAGCCTAGTCCAGACAGACTCATTTGAACATCTGGTTATCTATCCATTCTTCTTTGTTCTAGTTTCATGGTTCTAGGGCTGCTTGCTAGTGGTGCTGGCATTTCCTGATTCCAGCCATCTTGCTGGGTGACCTTGGTCCACTTATCTGTCTGATCCTCACTTATCTCAGGAGCTAGAGCTGGAAGGAACCTTGGAGTCTATATCTCCTAATTTTATGGATGAGGAAGCTAATGTCATTTTTGGAGTAAGGAGTTGAGATTTGAATTTGTTTTATGACTCCAAAACTCTGCTTTTTATACTACACCACATCATTAAATACTTTTTACCGCATGGGGCGGTATAATAAATATCTGTGGAAAACAGCTTGCAGATACCCTGATTAAGGAAGGAGACAGCAAGAAAGCACCTAGCTGTCCTTGCTGAGTTCAAGGCACTTGGCCCAGATGAACCACAGCTACAAACAGAGCTGGCAGATGTGATTGCTGAGTCACTGTCTTGATTTTTCAAAGATTTTGGAGAAGGGTGAATCTAGTTCTCCACAAAAGAGAAGAAAATCAAATCTACCAACTGTGTGCCAGCAAGCCAAACCTTTATTCCTGGCAAATCTTAGAGAAAAGAATTTTTTTTTTCCAAATGCTTTATAAACTTCTGATTTACATCATTCATTTCTGCCAGATTTTGAGTTACAAATTTTCTCCCCATTTTTCCCCTACCCACCCCCACAAATAGCAGTCCCACAGGATATCCCCTGCTCCCATCTGCTCTCTCCCATATGTTCTCCCATTCCCCTTTCAACTTTTCCAGTGGATCTCTATGCCCCAGTGCCTATATATCTTATTTCCCAATTACATATAAAACAGTATTGATATATACATATATATATATATATATATATGTATTTGTACACACACACACACACACACACACACACATATTTGAATATTTGATTTAAAACTTTGAATTCCAGATTCCCTTCCTCCCTTGTCATCCACCCATACTGGGAAGATAAGCAGTTCAGTATAGGTTGTATATGTGTGGCTAATGCAAAACAATACATAGTAGATATATTGTAAAAGACTGACTATATTTCCCTCCCTCCTATCCCACCTCCCACTTGTTCTATTTTCTACTTTGATCCCGTCCCTTTTCAAAACTGGGTGCTTCCAACTTCCTTCCCCACACAGCCTGCCCTCCCTTCCATCATCCCCTTTTCTCCCTACTCTCCTGTAGGGTGAGATACCCTATTCAGTGTGTATTTCATTCCCTCCTCAAGCCAAATTCAATGGGAATAAGGTTGACCCATTCCCTTTTGCCTTCCTATTTTTCCCCTCCATTGTAACCATTTCCCCTTGCCTCTTCTGTATGAGATAGTTTACCCCATTCTGTCTCTCCCCATCTCCTCTCATTATATTCCTCTCTCACCTCTTAATTTCACTTTTTAAGTATCATCCCTTCCTGTTAAATTGGTCCTGTGCCCTCTATGTACACCTGTAAACATATATACACACATTCACATATGTATTCATATGCCCATATACCCTCATATATAGACATATATAGACACACACACACACATATATATACGCATTTCTATTCCTTTCAACTACTGAGAAAAGTTTCATAAGTTACAATTATTGTTTTTTCATGTAGGAATGTTAATAGTTCAACTTTGATAAGTTCCTTATGATTTCTTTTCCCTGTTTACCTTCTCATGCTTCTTGTATCTGAATGTCAAATTTTCTGTTCAACTCTGTTTTTTTTCAACAAGAATGCTTGAAAATGCTCTATTCCACTGAATGACCATATTTTCCCCTGGAACAAGATACTCAGTTTTGCTGGGTAGGTGACTCTTGGTTTTAATCCCAGCTCCTTTGACCTCCGAAATATCATATTCCAAGCCCTTCGATCCCTCAGTATAGAAGCTGCCAGATCCTGGGTTATCCTGATTGTGTTTCCACAATATTCAAATTGTTTCTTCCTGGCTGCTTGTAATATTCTCTGCTTGATCTGGGAATTCCGGAACCTGGCTATAATATTCCTAGGAGTTTTGTTTTGGGGATCTTTTTTCAGGAGGTGATTGATGGATTCCTCTATTTTGCCCTCTGGTTCTAAAACATCAGGGCAGTTTTCCTTGAGATTTTCTTGGAGGATGATTTCTAGGTTCTTACTTTGATCATGGCTTTCAGGTAGTCCATTAATTTTTAAATTATCTCTCCTGGATCTATTTTCCAGGTCAGTGGTTTTTCCTATGAGATATTTCACATTTCCTTCTATTCTTTCATTTGTTTGGATCTGTTTAACAGCATCTTGATTTCTCATAAAGTCATTAGCTTCCATTTGCTCCAGTCTAATTCTGAAGCCATGATTCTCCTCATTGAGCTTTTGAGATTCTTTTTCCATCTGGCAAATTCGACTTTTTAAGGCATTCTCCTCCTCATTGCCTTTTTGAGCCTCTTTTGCCATTTGAGTCAGTCTGTTTTTTAAAGTGTTATTTTCCTCAGTCAGGCTGTTGACTCTCATTTCATAATTTTCTTGCATTGTTCTCATTTCTCTTCCCAATTTTTCCTCCACTTCTCTTATCTGCTTCTTAAGGTCCTCTATGGCCTGTAACCAGCTCATATTTTCCTTTGCAGCTTTTGGTGCTGGAGTTCTGACTTCACTATCTTCCTCCTGTTCCATGCTTTGCTCCTTTTTGTCCCCAAAATAGGAGTCTAATGTTGGAATCTTCTGTCTGCTTTGCTTCCTTTGCCTGCTCATTTTGCCACTCAATTACTTGACTTTTAGGCTTTTTGCCACAGTAGGACTTGGCCACCAGACAGGGGAGCTTCATCTCAAACGCTGGGGTTTTTGCAGCTGCCGGAAGTATTAGATGGGTGCCCTCTCTGAAGCATCCACACGCTGTGGCAAGCTGGTCACACACCCCAGGACCTCCACCCTAGACTGCAATCCAGATCCAAGCAGGTTAAAGCAAGAGCGATTACCCCTCAGACTGGTCACTTGGTCCCCCTACACTCTGCAGGCCAGGAGCTGAAGCTGCCAAATGGTGCTGGCTGGCTGTGCCAGCGTCTCAGCAGCTTATCGCCCCAGGGGCAAAAGCCGATGTACTCCCACTTACTGGGTCCCAAAGTCCAGACTGCACTGACCTCTCACTTTGTCCTTTGCATCTATGTGTTGATAATTCTGAAAATGGCCACAGCTGCTGCTGATCCAGAGTCCCTCCGGTGGGCAGCTGGTCAGACCCGCCCTGGGGCTCAAACTTCCAGCTCACAGCGCGTTGCGCTGGCTGATTCCTGCTGGCCTGCCAGGCTGTCCTCAGCAGGAGGTTAGCTTCTCTATGTCATTTTGTGGGTTTTGCAGCTCCAAAGTTTGTTCAGAGTCTCCAAGTCCACTGCCTCTTTCTATCATGTTGGGGTCTACAGACTCATTGGATTCTGGGTGGTCAGACTCCATCTGAAGTAAACTTTCTACAATGAAAGCTGCCCCAAATAGGAAGGGGATGTCTCAGACGAAGGAGCAATCCTTGTCCTTGATATCTTCAAGCTGAAGTTGAGTGTCTAATTGGCAGAGATATTCTAGATGGGATTTTTGTTAAGGAATGGGTTGGCCTACTTGATCTCTGAGGTTTCTTCTACTTCTGGGATTCTGTGATCAATCTTCAGGTTTTTCAAAGGGTTCTCCTTGTGACTCTTGTTGATACTAAGGTCATGCTTCTTTCTGTCATTCATTTTTATGTCTTAAGACTTTCAGGAGGGCAGTTAGGTGGCACAGTGAATAGAGAACTGGCCCTGAAGTCAGAAGGACCTGAGTTCAAATCCAGCCTCAGACACTTAACATTTATTAGCCATGTGACCTTGGGCAAATCGCTTAATGCCAACTACCCTGCCCTCACCCCCTCCAAAAAAAAAAAGACTTTCAGGTCCTTGAGTACTAGGTCTATCTTTGTACCATCACCATATAGCCTAAGTCCTGCACAGAAGTACTTTATTAGCATTCTGCTGAACTCAACTTGTTGGATGGACTATCTAACATACTATCTAACATCACTGGCTTATTGAGAGAATTTAATGACAATACATGCAAAATGCTTTGTAAATGGTAAACTGTTCTACAAATGCAAGGGCTTAATACAAAATGTCAGCGCTTATAGGCACTTTAGAACAAAGAGCATAGGGTTTTGCATATAGCAGGCACTTACCAAACTTTTTTGAGTTGAAACATACTTGCATTGACAAAAGCAGAAGAGGCCTAAGAACATAACACATCATAGCTGTAAGGGCCCTTGGAAATCTAAACCACTCATTTTACAGATAGGGAAACTAAGGAGGACTTGTTTAATGTCACAAAACAAAACATTGGGGAAGTTGGAATCCTGAATTCAGGTCTCAAGATTTTTAAGTTTCCCAGAACTGGGCATACAGGAGATACACATGAACTATTTATTAACTGGCTATTTTCTCTGCTGAATATGGTAAAGAAGAAAATGTGGGAGGTGCAGGTTAATCAAATGGGTACATCTCTTAGAGGGGAGCCCATGACTCGGCCAGAGTAGACTCAATGTGTCTTGTCTGGACAGAGGCGTGGTGGATGTGGGGAGTCACTTGGTGCCTGTCTTGAAAAGATAATGTGCTGCTCTTCTTCAATTCAACAAACACTTATTAAAGAGTCTGTTATGGGGGGCGGAGTCAAGATGGCAGAGTAGAAACAGGACCTTGGCGCAGCTCTGGCTCCCACCATCTCCAATTCATGTAAAAGGGGACTCTGAACAAACTTTGGAGCTACAGAACCCACAAAATGACAGAGATGCTAACCTCCCACTGAGGACAGCCCGGCAGGCCAGCAGGAGTCGGCCAGCACAACGCTCTGGGAGCTGACTCCAGCCCCTCACTAGCAAGAGGTTTTAGCCCCAGGTGGGCCTCACCAACCACTGGCTGGAGGGACTCTAGATCATCAGCAGCTGTGGCGGTTTTCCAACACATAGATGCTAAGGACAAAGTGAGAGGTCAGTGCAGTCTGGACTTTGGGACCAGTAAGTGGGAGTGCGGCAGCTTTTGCCTCTGGGGTGAGAAGCCTCTGAGGGCTGCTGTGCAGCCACCGCCACATGGCAGCTTCAGCTCCTGGCCTGCAGAGTGTAGGGGGACCAAGCACCAGTCTGAGGGGTAATCGCTCTTGCTTCAACCTGCTTGGATCTGGATTGCAGTCTAGGGTGGAGGTCCTGGGGTGTGTGACCAGCTTGCCACAGCGTGTGGATGCTTCAGAGAGGGCGCTCATCTAATACTTCCGGCAGCTGCGAAAACCCCAGCGTTTGAGATGAAGCTCCCCTGTCTGGTGGCCGAGTCCTACTGTGGCAAAAAGCCTAAAAGTCAAGTAATTGAGTGGCAAAATGAGCAGGCAAAGAAAGCAAACCAAGTAAAGCAATCCAATATTAGACCCCTATTTTGGGGACAAAAAGGAGCAAAGCACGGAACAGGAGGAAGACAGGGAAGTCAGAACTCCTGCACCAAAAGCTTCCAAGAAACATACGAGCTGGTTAACAGGCCATAGAGGACCTTAAGAAGCAGATAAGAGAAGTGGAGGAAAAATTGGGAAGAGAAATGAGAACAATGCAAGAAAATTGAGAAATGGGAGTCAATAGCCTGACTGAGCAAAATAACACCTTAAAAACAGACTAACTCAAATGGCAAAAGAGGCTCAAAAAGGCAATGAGGAGAAAAATGCCTTAAAAAGCCAAATTTGCCAGATGGAAAAAGAATCTCAAAAGGTCACTAAGGAGAATCATGGCTTCAGAATTAGATTGGAGAAAATGGAAGCTAGTGACTTTATGAAAAATCAAGATGCTGTTAAACAGATCCAAACAAATGAAAGAATAGAAGGCAATGTGAAATATTTCATGGGAAAAACCATTGACCTGGAAAATAGATCCAGGAGAGATCATTTAAAAATTATCAGACTACCTGAAAGCCATGATCAAAGAAAGAACCTAGAAATCATCCTCCAAGAAATTCTCAAGGAAAACTGCCCTGATGTTTTAGAACCAGAGGGCAAAATAGAGGTTGAAAGAATCCACCGATCACCTCCTGAAAAAGATCCCCAAAAGAAAACTCCTAGGAATATTATAGCCAGGTTCCGGAATTCCCAGATCAAGCAGAGAATATTACAAGCAGCCAGGAAGAAACAATTTGAATATTGGGGAAACACAATCAGGATAACCCAGGATCTGGCAGCTTCTACACTGAGGGATCGAAGAGCTTGGAATATGATATTTCGGAGGTCAAAGGAGCTGGGATTAAAACCAAGAATCACCTACCCAGCAAAACTGAATATCATGTTTCAGGGTAAAATATGGTCCTTCAGTGGAATAGAGGACTTTCAAGCATTCTTGCTGAAAAAACCAGAGTTGAACAGAAAATCTGACATTCAGATACAAGAAGCATGAGAAGGTAAACAGGGAAAAGAAATCATAAGGAACTTATCAAAGTTGAACTATTAACATTCCTACATGGAAAAACAATAACTGTAACTGATGAAACTTTTCTCAGTATGAAAATAGTTGAAGGGAATAGAAATATATATATATATATGTCTATATCGGAGGGCATATGGGTATATGAATACATATGTGAATGTGTGTATATATGTTTACAGGTATACATAGATAGAGGGCACAGGACCAATTTAATAGGAAGGGATGATGCTTAAAAGGTGAAATTAAGAGGGAAGAGAGGAATATAATGAGAGGAGATGGGGAGAGACAGAACAGGGCAAACTATCTCATATAGAAGAGGCAAGGGAAAATCGTTGCAATGGAGGGGAAGAATAGGAAGGCAAAAGGGAATGGGTCAACCTTATTCTCACTGAATTTGGCTTGGGGAGGGAATGACATACACACTAAATAGGGTATCTCACCCTACAGGAGAGTAGGGGGGAAAGGAATGAGAGTGGGGATGATGGAAGGGAGGGCAGGCTGGGCGGGGAGGGAAGTTGGAAGCACCCACTTTTGAAAAGGGATGGGATTAAAGTAGAGAATTGTACAAGTGAGAAGTGGGATAGGAGGGAGCGAAATGTAGTCAGTCTTTTACAACAACATCTACTATGGTAATGTTTTACATTAGCTACACATGTACAACCTATACTCAATTGCTTATCTTCCCAGTAACGGTAGGTGACAAGGGAGGAAGGGAATGAATCTGGAATTCAAAGTTTTAAAATAAAATGTTTTAAAAAAATATATATGTGCTATTATTAATACTATTTTACATGTAATTGGGAAATAAGATATACAGGCACTGGGGCATAGAGATACACCGTGCCCTATTGTACAAGTCAAAGGGGGTATGGGAGAAGATATGGGAGACAGCAGATTGGAGGAGGGGATATCCTGTGGGACTGCGTGGGTAGGGGAAAAATGGGGAGAAAATTTGTAATTTAACATCTGGCGGAAATGAATGATGTAAATCAGAAGTTAATAAAGCATTTGAAAAATGAAAAAAAAAGTCTGTTATGGGATAGGCTCCTTTACTGGGCACATGGAACATAAAGATTAAGGGCAGAGCCCCTGTCCTTAGAGTGCTTACACTCTCCAATGATCAGAGGGTTTATATGGCATGTATACAATATGTATGATAGAAAGTCTAGCATGATAGGTTTGCAAAGGATGATGAAGAAAATGTGCTTTATGCAACTACAAGGAAGAGAACACTTTGCTTGGGGGAGAGGCAATAAGTGGTTACCCCTGAGCTCCACTTCAAGGAAGAGAAGGGCTTTAGCTGGCAGGTATGACGAAGGAGTTTATTCTTGGCACGTAGGAGGATGAAGGACAAGACTCAACAACAATAAAGTGTCCAGTCTGGCTAGAACACAAAGTGTGTAAGGGGAAGTAGTATAAAATAAAGATGGAAAATCTGAGTTGGGTAGAGCACTCTGGGCTGCAGCATCCCTCAGAAATTCAACTGCAATTGTTCTTAGAACATTTGAACACTTGATTATAGAGTATTCTGGTTATATGACTATTTCTAGTATGAGACTACTTTGTCTCCTCAGTCAGTGTGGGAGCTCCTGAAGAGCTCATTCTCCCATCTTCCCCCTAACCTCTCAGCAGAGCTGTGTGTATTTTCTTCTTAGCTTGCATTTTATTCAGTTAAGCATTCATGATAATTTTATATTTAAAAAGTAGCATAAAAGAAAAAATAATCACTGCTAATAATAATAGTACAAGTACCTGATGGCCCCTAATGACCACTGGATGGTATCCTCCAGTCCCACATGCCACATAGGGAATAACTGGTGGGGAGTATCCAATTAGCTTTGGCAGCCACAAGCAGAGAACCCTTCCTTCTGGTATAGGGTCTGGGTCCTTTCATCCTGTAGCAATCTAGTCCCTGCATACCATCTAGGTCTGGACCCAGTGCCTTTTGCCCTACAAATACATGTTCACCTTCTGCTGCTTCTTAATAGTTAGAGACAATTTGATGATAGTTTTACATTTGTAGATCCTGATTTGAACCTTGTTTTCTAACGACAAGTCGATTTATTTACCCAAGAATTGTACTGAATATCCACAATAATTTTGGTCACCGCTGCAGTTGTACAGATGGATTTGTCCCCATCAAGGGGAGACATCACACAATTTGGAAAACTATGTTCTTATTTTGCCAACTAGATTGTAAACTCCTTAAGGACAGGAACTAGGCTTCTTGCTTCTTCTGTATCTATCCTATTTTAATGCAGTGATAGGCATACTATTTAATACAGTGATAGGTATTCAATAAAGAACTGCTTATTTGGAATACTGTTTATGCTCTTAATCTGCTTGGCAAAACCTTTCTTTGCAGATAATGTCAGGGTAGTGTAATTTACTTGTCCAATTCACCATAAATTATCAATCAGTAGAACTGAAATAAATAATTTTGCTAAAATAACAATTATTTCTCCAGATCTCAATTATGGTGCTTTAAGTATGTGTTTCTACAGCTTTCATCCAGGAAGACTTGAGAGATTCAGAAACATACACAAGTAGGCATTCTGGCCTGACATGCTGAGTCACTGAAATCATGTTTTCTTGAGATGTCCAGCCTCAGGCAACATAATCATACCCAGAGTTTTCCAAATGTCAAATCTAAAGCCTCCAATAAAGTCAGTATCAAGTATCATTAAGCTATTCTGCCAGTTAATTCCCATTAACAGGACCTCTCTCTCCTCCAAACTGCTTACTCAAATCCTTCTC
The DNA here is from genome assembly GCF_028583685.1 of Petaurus breviceps papuanus. NCBI lineage: Eukaryota > Metazoa > Chordata > Mammalia > Diprotodontia > Petauridae > Petaurus > Petaurus breviceps. The sequence continues at coordinate 2,973,974 of NW_027187352.1, forward strand.
TTTTCTTTAGCTCTCAGCCCAGGTGCTATCTTCACTGTAAGTCTTCCCTCATCTCCTTAAAGGAAAGTGATTTCTTTTCCTTTTTTTTTAATTTCCCCAGAGCCTACTTACTGGTTCCTTTTACACCCTTCTCAAGTCCTTGTATTCTCTGGCTTCTGACTTCATCACTCAACCGAAAATATGCTTTAAAGTGACCAATAATCTCTAAATTGCAAAATCTGACGGCCCTTTTGACCTTCCTGCAGCATTCGGCTTTACTGACCACCCTTCTCTCTTGATGCTCTCTCCTCATAGGTTTTCATGAAACCACTCTTAGTTGCCACCCACCTGTCTGACCATTCCTTCGCAATCTCCTTTACTGGATCATTTAAACCCTATTCCCAGCTGTAAATGTACCCCAAGGTTCTGTCCTGGGTCCTCTTAGCTATTTTCTTCCACTTATTTCAATTATTTATTTAAGCTGACCTCACCAGCTCCCATAACTATCATCTCTATACAGAGGTCTCCAAGATTTGTATATGCATCTCTAATCTCTCTCTTGAGTTCTAATAACACATCACTAACTACCTGTGGACATTTCAAACTGGATTTCCTGTACATATCATATAGCACATATCACTCAGAATGTTCAAAACAGAATTTATTATCTTCTCCTTCTGATTTCACTTTTATCATTTCAACTTCCCTATTTCTGTCAAAGCTTCCACTAAACTTCCAGGACCCAGGTTTGCAACTCTGGATTCATCCTAGACTCTTCCTTGTCCCTCATTTCACATATCTAAACAGTCTTCCTTTTTCTCTCCCCTGCCCCACAGCCACTCCCATGGTTCAGGCCTTCATTACCTCTTACCTGCACTACTACAATGTTCTTCTAATTGGTGTCCCTGCCTCAAGGCTCTCCCCTCTCCAATCTATGCTTGCCACAGATGTGAGAATGAGATTCCTGAAGTATAAGTCTGACCATGTCAGTCTGAGGTCTCTCTCACTCAGTAAACTTCAGTGGCTCTCTCTTACCTCTAAGGACAAATACACTCTCTGTTTGGGCTTTAAAACCTTTTATAATCTAGCCCCAGTTTATCTTCTCAGTCTTATTACACAGGGTGTCTCAAAAGCGTGCGTGTGGTTTTCAGCTTCCAGAGTTTTAACACTGAACTGTGGCTGGAACCTGTGCATGTAACACTTCTTCTGGCATTCTAGGGTGCAGTTGAAAATGGCCCACCTGTTCTTCCTCACACCGAGGCCTCAACCTACTGTGTCTCTCTACTTACGTCCATCTCAGAATTCCTAGTTTCCTTCAAAGCTCAGCCACCTCTCACGTAAGGCCCCCACCCCACCAGGAAAGTCCTGCCTAGGCACCTGGCATTTGTTTTGTATACATTCCTAACCACGTACATGTTTTCTCTCCTGATAGAAAAATACAAATTTCTCAAAGGCAGAGACTGTTTAATTTTTGTCTTTATCTCCAGAATCTAGCATAGTCTGTGGCACAGAGGCAGCATTTTGCTGATCCCTTCCAGCTCTAAATTTATGATGCTACAGATAGCTACTTGAAATCACTGACTATATACAGAGCACTGGGCTTGGTGCTGGGGAAATCAGACAATTTAGACAAGACATAGCATAACAAAGAAAACTCCATCATAGAGTTCACTTTCTAGTAGGAGGGAGGTTAGGAAGTTTTTCTTTACATTAGTCTACTTCTGGGCAATGCTCATCTATTGATCCTACTTCTGCTTTCTGGGGCCAAGCAGAAACACATTAACTTATTTTATCCCATGATAGATACTGGAAGAGAACTGTCAGATACTCCCTCCCCCACTTCCTAAAACATGATGCCAAGAACAGAGTATGTCAGGTGTGATCTTACCAGGTCCAAGGATAATGGGGCTATTACCTCCCTTTTCTGGGCATTCAACCTAATTTTTGTAGTCTAAGATAAATCCAGTGGCTTCTGAGTTACAATATTTAACTCATGTCAAGATTATGGCCTATGAAACTTACAGGTCTTCATATCTATGTCCCCCACTGAATATGAATGCCATGAGGACAGGTAGAAAACAAGTTTTAAAGTTATTTTGTGCACCCAAGCATGGCAAACATGGGGCTAGACACAAAGAAGATGCTTAATTCCTACCCGATGACTGATAGGCACCATATTAGGTGGACTGCTGGGGGCATATTGTCTCTCCAGGTAAGAACTTTGCTTTGCTCTTACCTGATGGGCTGTGATTGATGGTGAAGCTGCAGAGAGAGACAGCATCCTCATTGACTCCTCCAAGTGCTTGGGTGAAAGGAAGAAATTAGGAACCACCAATGGCTCTGGTCTGAAGGAAGGAGTGAGGGAAAAGTATGTTGAGACATTCGCTCTTCCTAACCGTTACTCCTGTCAAGTGGGGTTCCTTGTTGTCCCCCCAGGTACATCATGTTTATTCCTCCTCCTTTGTATTTTGGTTCATTCTATTTATTAATAGGGCCACAGGATCTGAAACTAAAAGGATCTGAAGAGATCTTTTAGGCTGCTTTTACAAAGGAGAAAACCGAGGGCCAGAGAGAGGTAAGACTTTAAACTTCTACTCTACTAAAACATGAAGGACCTTTTTCACATGGCTTTTTGTCTAGCCTCGTTCACATGTGTAAAAAGTACCACAGAATCTGAGCTGCAAAGGACTACTGATCCATAGGCTACTTTAAAAAAACTATAAAATCTCTGATACTACTTTCTGCATGTAATTAGGGTATCCTTGATGATGATATAAAATGGGAACAGGCAGGTTTTCATAGTTTTCTACAGCAGAATATCTCTTCTCAATCACACAATTAGCTGACATATGTAGAAAATAAAGCATTGTGTTGGTTGTTAATTATAATAAAGCATTTGACTCAGTAGAGCAAATTAAATTGGTCATCAATGCAAATGTTAAGGCTTCCTGATAGAAGTAACCACAGAAATAACTTTGCTTAATAATTCTCTAATTTCCAGTTCCATGTGAGGCATAGAACAGAATGAGACTTGCTTGCCAAAGGTGTTTGCCAACATCAAAAAGAATGCTCTGCACAAAGGCGAAATGGGAAAGGGATTCTCTACATATGGTGAAGTTCTACAGATACTCTTGTTCATGAATGGCATTGATGGAATCCACTAAGCACCATAAAAATACAAGACACTCTCAGTAGGATTCCCTGGCAGCTCCAAAGGTTGGCCCAGTGAACTCTAAAGGAGAAACATGGTGATGAAGAACACATATTCTCAGATTATGATGTATAATGAGGTGGTCAGCCACTTGAGCTGGACTCTCAGGACAGATATCATTACTGTGAACAGGTATTTTTTCTGGATAAATGAGCTGGGCCCAGAATCAAATGGAAAGAAACTGGATAGGACTGCAATTGGAAAGATGACTTTCAATGATGCCAAGTTGCCCACCAATGTGATCCCCTGTTATAGTAAGGGCCTTGAGGGTCTGTCTTTTGGGCCACTTTCTAGCTTATCCTGCCCTCTTCCACAGTCTAGAGCATTTGGAAGTCATCTTCTTCTAGGAATTATTCCTATACTTCAATTACCCCTGCCCCAAAGAAAGCAAATATTTTTTTCTGCTGATTTTTCCTGTAACTTTGCCTACCACTCTCTTTTGCACTTAATCTCACTCTACTTTGTATCAGTTTGTGTACTTTTCTACACTAATTCAATCAAACAAGAATTTATTAGGTACTTATTCTGTGCTAGATACTGTGCTAGGCTGGAGATGCAAATAAAAAATATTAAATAATAAGCTCAAGAAC
>NW_027187352.1:2977763-3001997 GCF_028583685.1 Petaurus breviceps papuanus
CCCATAAGCAGCACTTAGGTGTATACTGAAGTGAATTAACACAAACCTGCTGTAAGCCCAGGGGGTCCTCTTCCCTCTTGGGAGTGATCTCTTAGTTATCATCTTGGACAAAGACAAATCCTAAATCTCTAGGACAGGTCCACCTGGCAGGGGAGGTGAAGGAAATGTTTGGGGGCACCCCAACAGTGACAGTGTGGCAGTGGACGTACTAGGTTGGGAGCTGGAATATCAGGTTGGAATCAGAGCACTATGAATATGACAGTCAGCAGGTCAATGAACCTCCCTTGACCTCAATTTCCTCCTCTGTAAGATGGGGGCACTTTTCAACTCTAAATCTTCTGGCATCATAGGATGTTGGTGACTCACTTTTGACATTCATTTATATTTGGCCCTGACTAGAATCACAGACAGAATCTTAGAGCTGTAATGGATATTAGAGGACATAAAGTCCCATTCCCTGAGAAGTGATTACCTTAAAGGAAGACCATCAAGGTTTCTTAATCTTGGTTCTGTGCAGTAATAAAATTTTTTTTTTCCAGTAACTATTTCAATATAGTTGGTTTTCTTTTATAAGCCCATGTATCTTATTTAATGTATTTAAAAAGGTGATTCTGAGAAGAGATCTACAAGTCTCCCTAGATGGCCCAAGGGGCCCAGGACAAAAAAAGGGTAAGAACCCTTGCCATGGATAAAGTGGGGGGTCAGTTACATGGAGAAGTTGCTTGTAAGACACCAAAAGGATACAGGCTGAGGCTCTGCCTTGGGGATTTCTCTGACTCTGCCAAGAGGACGTCAGGCTTTTCACTACTTCTAGATGATGACAACTTCGAAGGCAGCTTCTTATCATCATTGCTGTCCTTGTTTCCACAGTTCTCATCTAAACTGGAGGTTCCAGCTTGGGGAACTAAGACAGTTTGATCAAGAGCAAAATCTCCACTGTCTGAAGAGTCACTTGACTCACTGGCCTCCAGCTTCTCTTCCTGTGCTGCTTCAAGGACCAGAGAAAACCTCCTGCCCTCGCTAGTATCTCCTTTTTGAGATGAGCCTATTGCTTTGGAGTTCTTTTGATGCAGAGCCATATCTGTACTCAGTCTGCAGACACTGTCTGTTTCTGCTATAGGACCAGGGGAAGGCTGGGTCCTGTTGGGCGCATGCTGGCAGCTGTCCTGCTGCATCCTGGGGGGGGAATCATTCTTGCCACTCTCATCTTCTCTGGGGGAGTGTTTTGAAGTTAAGGTAGAAAGGTCATCTTTCTTTACCATTCTTGGCAGAAGGTCAATGGCCACATCTTCTTCTGATGTAATACTAGACCAAGGACTGGTCTTATCTGTCAAGGTTGTAATTTCATTGAGGGTTCTGGGCTGTATGAAATCTTCTTCATAATCATCATCACTGGAGTTTTGGGTCACCTCAGAATCCTCTTCAACTTCAATCACTTTCAAGGCCAATGGAAGGTTATTTTCTGTTGCTTCTTGGTCTGGGAACTTACCCAGTGTTTTCTTTCCAAGTTCTGGTATTTCAAGAGGGACAGGGGAGGGTTGGTCTTGGTGTAGAGCATTTTTCTCTTCTTTATCCTCTGCTTTATGAATCCTTAGGAGGCTCTTGCCTTCAGGATTTTCACTCTCTGCCTGATGAATATTCAACAATGATGGAGAATCCTTGGTTAGAGTTTGCAGATCTGAAGAGTAATAAATATAAAAAAACAGAGTTAGAAGACTTGAGTTTGAATTCTGGCTCTTTGACTTACTATCTGTATGACTTTTGGGCAAGTCACTTTGGTCTCTCTGTACCTGCTGCATTTGTAAAATTAGGAATTAAACTAGATGATCTCTAAGGTCCCTTCCAGCTCAAAATCTTAGTATTCTCCATGGAATCCTCACAATTACTATTTTCCCAAGCTACCAATTGTTACCAATGCTAGTCACTAGTCAGAACAGTACTTATTTATTTACAGGTTAGTGAACCCCATGAACCAAAGACTTATTCAATCTGGTAACATTTCTAGCCCTTTAATATGCCTAATATCAAAGAATAAGTTCTCATCTGTTTTTATACTACAGATAGAGCTCAGCTGGAACTTTGGTCTACTAGTAGTGAGGTATCACTAGGCAAATCACTTGATTTCTCTAAACTTCAGATTTCTCTTCTGTAAAATGGGACTGAAAATGCTTGTAGTATCTGCCTCAAAGAGGCAGGTCAGGCTAAAATGAGATAAGGCATGTCAAAATGTCTTTGAAACTATAATAGCTACAATCTAAAGGAAGAAACTATAATAACACAGTGTTCATTTCTTCCTTTTATAAAAAAAGTTTTATACACAAAAGTTTGTGTCTTTATTATGAGAGAGTAATTTCTAGAAAAGACCTCCAATTCCCAATTCAGAGTGAATCTTTCCTTTTAACAAAGAAGTATAGTCAATAATCTGACAACAGCATCAGGTTATACAAATTTAGCTCCCATTGTAATAGCGTTTTGTAGTTTAAAAAGTGACTTCCTCAAACAGTCTTTTGAGGTAGGTTGTAAAGTGCATTATAAATGTGAAGTATTATTTCAACAGAGAAAGTAGAGCATAGTGGAATGACCTAGATTTTAAATGGCTTCCTAATGTAAGAAATCATCTTTAAGATTCAAGTTAGACGCCATCCTCCCATAAGAATGTAAGCTCCCTGACTGCAGGTTCCCTGTTGTTTTTTATTTCCATATCCTCAATGTTGAGAAACATGGCCTTTCAGAGTAGGTGCTTCATTAATGTTTGCGGAATTGAGTGGAATAATCAAAATGCCAATTATGAACTGAAAATAAAACAGGAAAACTCAACCTCCACTAAAAAGACAAAGGAATGATTCTTGAAGAAATGTCAGTTCCAAGTTTGATGGGGAAAGGGTAGTTAAGAGCACAAAAAGCTCATTACAAACCCCCGATGGCAGGCACTGGACTGTGCACAGAGGTGTTCAATCAACATCTGCTGACTAAGTGAATGAACTGTCTCTAGGCAGAGCAGGGGAGCAAGTAAATAGTGAAACCTCTGATTCACTGACAAGAGCGCATTCCCAACCATAAATTTTTTGCTCTTTTAAAACAGCCTTGTGAATGACGTAGGGCCAGGAATATCATCCCTATTTTACACAGGAAGAATTCGAAATCCTAGAAAGAAGGGCCTGTCTTACTTTTTCATTTGTATCTGCAAGTGTTTTGCATAAAGTAGGTGCTTATAAACGTTTCATTCTTTCTATGTATTTCATTCTGCATAAGGCAGAATAAAGGAAGAAACTGAGGCACAGAGAAGGAAATAACTGGCTTAATGTCATATAGTAAAAGCCAGGAACAGAAATAGGACTACAACCCAAGTCCGAACACTCCCAGCACAGGCCTGTTTCTTTTACCTTGTGCTTTTCTAAACTGTAAAGCCAACCTTTGTATCCAGGCTCAGGAGTGTTTGGAATATTTGGAAGGAAGTGAACACAGTCACTGAAAGCTCAGCACAACAAAATGGAGATATTAACTGGAGAAGAAAAGAAAAGGCTTTGGCAGGGGCATGAGAGCTATCTAGAAGAATATAAAGGGCTATCCCAGAAAAGATGGCTTAGACTTATTCTGCCTGGGCCTGAAGGGCAAAAGCTAGAAGCCTTCCTCCTAGGGGGAGCTGCCAAGGCAGATTTGAAAGGAAGTGCTTCCTAATAAATGAGAATTTCTCCAGGTGGAATAGGCTACTTGAGGTGGTCATGGATTTCCCTTCAGGGGAAGTTAATGCAAAGTCCAGACCACTACTTGTGAGATGGTCTAGAGGGAATTTTTTTCAGGTATAGACTGCATTAGATGGTCATTGACATTCTTTGCAACTCTGAACTTTTTAATTTTAGCACCTGGGAATGAATTCCCACTCTCCCACTTCTTACCTCTGTGTTCTAGGACAAGTTACTCACTCTCATTCTTGTTTTCCTCACCTGCAAATTGATGGGGGTTGGACTAAATAAACTTGAAGATCCCTCCATAAGAAAATCTGAGGATCTCATCCACACCCCCCACACTCCTAAACCCAACTCTTTCTCCTGAACTACTGTGCTTTACCTCACAACTTAGGCCTATCCTAGAGGGAGGAAAGTTTTTGATTCCTTTTTGTTGTTCTAGTTAAATTGGAAATATCGATCTCTACTATCCTTTACAATCCGCCCCTTTTCTCTTCCCTTCTCACACAGATGGGCTTTTCTCAGTAACATGAAATCACCACAAGGGCCACCAGCTTCCTACCAGTAATCAGGGTGCTGACTTGAGATACCAAGTAATTAGATTTTTCTAAAATGTGATGGCTCCCTAAGTCTGGGCTTCTTGTTTCAGCACTCTGAAGATGGTTGCTGCTCTCCTGGGATGGCTGGGCTGAGTGGCTGAAGGTAAGCTGAGGGTAAGACTTTGTTAATTTCTGGTTGAAATACTTCTGAATCTGATCCAGTTCATTTAAGTTTTTCCTGTTAGAGAAAGGGGAAGGAAAAATGAGAAAGAGGTCATTGAATTTTATAATCTCACAGCTCAAAGAGATCTCAGATATCATTTCATTCAACCTGTGCCTGAACAGGAATTGCATTTACATCCCAAACAAATGGCCATCTAACTACTGTAAAGACCCTAAGTAACATGAAGCTTATTGTCCTATGAAAGAACTAGTTCCAACTGGCAGAAAGTTCTTCACTACACTTTCTACTCATTGTTTGCTCTTCACTCTATCTAGGTACGCCCAATTTTATATCTATATTAATAACACAGTATTTCAGTCAGTTTTCTCAGTTCCAGTCTTGTCCTCCATGTTATGTCCCACAAGGATTACTTGCTTTGGTCATCTCCTTTCTACACTCAAAAGGTCATCAGTGAATGGCTGTACTAAATTTGAGCTTGACAGCAGGAGCTGTCCTGTGTCCCATGTCTGTATCACCAGAACTAAGCAGAGGGCTTTGCACACAATAGGCACTTCATAAATACTTTTCATTCATTCTTGCTTATAGGATAAAGTCCAAATTCCTAACCTAAGCATCATTTAAAGGTCCAAGTCAAACGTCAGGACTTAAGAAGTCTTCCTCTCTAGCCTATTAATAATAACCATCACAAAGCACTCTGTACCCCTCATGTGCATGTACTATATGATACTATGTATTACATATAATATTGTATATTGTTAATTATTTATATTTTCCTCTTACTGAAAGGCAGCTTGGGGCAATGGAAAGATGGCTATATTTGGAGCCAGGAGAGACCTGAATGAAAATCTCAGCTCCCATATTTATTATTGTATAGCTATGGGCAAGATACTTAAGCTTTCCATATGTATTTCATTATCTATAAAATGAGGATAATAGTATCTGTGGTACATAGCTCAAAATAGTAGTTGTGAGGTTCAAATGAGAAAATGTATAGAAAGGTCCATGCACTGCAAGTCTTAAAGCACTGTATCATCATTGTCAGCTATCATCACTGCTGTCATCATTGGCTTACCAGACTGTTCTAGGAAGGCAGGAAATATATTTTATCCAAACTGTGTCTTCCCCAGCATATAACACAGGGCTCTCTGCACACAGTAGGGATTTAATAAATGAATGAACAAGTATAGCCCTACCAGATCGCCAGTAATTTACCAGTAATCTCCCTTCTTTGTCCTCCACAATAAGAGATCCTGATCCTAGTTGGGACAGTATTCTCAACATTCCTGTCCTCGTGTGCCTGCTATGCTCACAACTGCCTTCATTACTCAATGCAGTTCCCTAAATCCAGAATGTCTCATCACCGCCCTCCTTGTCCACCAGTCTAAATGCATGTAATGTTAATGGGATAATAAGATCTTCCCCACCCATTAACAGGCCTCACATGGAGCCCATTGGTGGAGGGACTTGCCTAAGAAGGAGCTTTCTTAGGGGGAGGCCTGCTTGTAGTAGGCTTGCACAAGTTTTGGTACTATGTTGGTTAGGCATTGAGTCGTGAGGGTTGTGATGCGTTCTGGCTCTGAGAAGTGTACATATACTCTGAGTTGGTATTTTGCTTTGGGGTTTTGCTTATGAGAAGGACTGTTTGATTTCCTGGTCAAGACTCTGAGTATGTATGTTCAGACCCCGAACTGCTCAGATGTAAAGGCTCTCTTGATCCAGTGGTGTATGTAAAGTGCACAACAATATTGCTTTGATTCAGGCAGTAACAGCTCTGTCTGTTGGTCTTTATGCTAATTTCTCTGCTTGTATTTTCTCTGATGTTCAGTGTGCTGACCTTTCCCCTGAATGTAATTTATAAAAGTAGGATTGTTAACCCTTTTTGAGCAGTCTTTCCTTTAAAAGTAGATCAATGAACCTGTGCTAGCAGGCCATTCAGGGTGTGTTAGGGTGCTTTCTATTACAATGCTGCTCTGTCCTTCAAGGTCCAACTCTAGAACCCCACAAAGCACCTGAATACAGTGTCTTATATTCTCCACTTCACAAAACCTAGGAATTTGAGAGTCCCTTGGAGTTCACATAAATATTTCATAGAGGGATTCAATCATTGTCCCAGTGCCTTGACCCTCATCATTAGCATAGGTGCACACAGATTTTCTGGGTGGTTACAAGCTTCCAGTCTTGAGATTTGATTTATGCTTTTTTCTTTGGAGGGCAATTGGGGTTAAGTGACTTGCCCAAAGTCACACGGCTAGTAAGTGTGTCAAGTGTCTGAGGCTAAATTTGAACTCAGATCCTCCTGACTCCAGGGCTGGTGCTCTATTCACTGCGTCACCTAGCCACTCCAATTTATGCTTTTTAAAAAATGGCTATAGGAGGGCAGTAACTTTGAGATATACTGTGGTACTCTCTGAGGTCTAAGGGAGAATCTGCCCCATGGTTTCTTTCTTTTTTTTTGTTTTGCTTTTTGGAAGGCAATTGGGGTTAAGTGACTTGTCCAAGGTCACATGGCTAGTTTTTGTTTTAAGTGTCTGAGGCCAGATTTGAACTCAGGTCCTCCTGATTCCAGGGCTGGTGCTTTATTCACTGTACCATCTAGTTGCTCCATAACCCATGGTTTCAATCCCAGGACTGTGAAACTGGAAAGAACCCCAGTAAATCACCTTTTTTACTATTTGAGGTATTGCTAGTATGCGGAAAAAAAAAAAAAAGGAGATCAGTGGTATTACCACTCACTAGCTAAATGAACCCAAGGAAATAACTTAACCTCTCTGAGTCTTGGCTTTTTCTATAAATGAATCTACAAAATAAGGATAATATTATCTATAGGTTTAAAACTTGATAATTTTAATGGATGTGACTTACGAACTATAATGTGTTATATTAAGCATAAGGTATTTATTACTGTTATTATCATCACTATTATTAAAATGTGACAAGGAAACTTGTATAAAATAATTTCATCATAAGGGCGTGTCTTTTGCCTTTTTTAATACTCCCAACACTAAGTATGGTGTTATATATAGAAGGTACTTAATAAATGCTTACTGAGTGACTACAATGACCCCTGGATAATTTATGTAAAACACCTCCAACTAATTATGGGACTGTGTTGGGCAATGTTCTGACAGTGCAGACCTGTCCACTGAGAGAAGGGCATTAATAGCTCCATAGGTTCATGTTCAGTCATTTCATTTACTAAGAATTTAGTTTCTTTTAGTTAATATTCTTGTAGTCATGGTACATAAGAATTTTCTCTTGGTTCTATTTTCATCCACTGTATTAATTTATACCACTTTCCTCATGTTTCTGATTTTTTCATGTTATAATTTTGCTGCAATAAATAACCTATGATTACATTTACATGCCACAGTTGTTCTACCAGTCACTGATTATTGGGCATCCACTTTGTTTTCAATTCTTTGCTACCAAATGATGTTAAAATGTTCTGGAGAACACAGGGCCTTTCTTTTTGTCTTGATTTCCTTGGTGAGTTAAGTCCAATAACAGAATAACAAAGTCAAATATCCCAGATAAATTTTTTTTTTTTTGCCTTTTGGAGCACAATTGGGATTAAGTAACTTGCCCAAGGTTACACAGCTAGGTTTTTTTTTTTGTGTGGGTGTTAAGTGTCTAAGGCCAGAACCGAACTCGGGTCCTTCTGACTCTGGGGCTGGCGCTTTACTCACTGCACCACCTAGACGCCCCATCCCAGATAATTTTAAAAAGAAATCCTCACCTGAGAGAGGTCAGGAGTGAATTATGGGATGAAAAAGCTAGTGAGTCCACTTGGTTGTCACTCTGAATAATCCCTTCAGCTTGCTGCAAGGATTCATGGAATCGGCGAACATTCTGCATATGCTCTTCATGACGAGATGCCTGGCTTCTCAAAGGTCCACTTCTAAAAAAAATTGATTAGGTCCTTCCTTTGAGAAAAACAGTTTGTACACAAACATAAAATGTGTATACCTAAGTGGATGGTAAAACGATAAAAATACAGACTGCATAAAAAAAGAATTTTAAAAAATCAGAAAAAGGAATAATATATTTAGTTCAACTATGGTAGGGAAATAAAATTTTTATGTATTAAACAGAAAAAATTACAGGAAGTAACAAGTTTGACTTCATAAAAAAAACAGCATAAAAAGAAAAATAACAGTTGGAAAAATATTTGTAGCAAATAAAACAGAAGAAAAACTTGTCATTTAAACTGTATAAAGAAACACAAATATTCAAAGGAAAAATTATTTCCTAATCCAGCACTCCTCTCTCTCACTAGGCTATATCGTCTCACTATATATGCTAAATACAAAGAGGTAAAAGGAAACACGGACACACAGACACAGACGGTAAAGGTAAAGAAACAGGAGTGACAGATGAGAAAGGTACATTAAAGTGGTCATATTAGGTCAGTAGTTTGAGATATTTTACAGTTTGTCTTATATAGAAATAGGGATAAGGTAAATATAAAAATAAAAAATGATGCCCAAATTCCTATTCCTATGAAAGACAACAGAACAAAATGAAAAACCAAACCCAAACAAAAATCACAAAATCTGTAAATTTATTCAGATAACATCCTTACTGAGGATGAACAGAACTCCCATGTCTATCACTCCCTCATCTCAAACCTAATCAGGTACTCACTTGGTCCCAAAATTTAGTTTGCCCTTGATCCATCTAACACAATAGGATGTTAATAGTGGAACAGAACAGAGAATATGGAATTCTAATAGAAACATCAGGACTGGAAAGGCTCTTTGAACGCAGAATGTTAGAGACAGATGAGACCTTGGAGATCACCTGATCCAAGAGAAACATGAGGCCCTAAGGAATTAACAAGCCTCAAAATTATCAACAATCTCAAAACTGCTAAATCCATTGGCTTTTTCCTCAGTCCAAGTAAACTTCTCTGCTGCTGCTGACCATCCCATCCTCCTAGACACTTTTCTAGATGGCTTCTACTACACTGCTCTTTCTCTTTTCCTCTTCAAGCAGCCACTCTGTAGTGTTCCTTTGTTGAAGCATCATCCTCCTCTCTTGCCCATGAAGCCTACATAGCCCTTATAAGGTTCTATCCTGGGCTCTCTCCTCTTTCTATACCTCTCTGTCTCCCTGGCTGTTCTTCAAACAAGACATTCTATCCCTCAGCTCCAGACATTTTCTCTGGCTGTCCCCCATGTCTGGAATTCTCTCCCTCCTGTAATGGGAATGCAGATTTGGAAGATCTTCCCTGCCCCTAGGCTAAAGTACACCTGGAGCCTGGGGTGGGAGGCTTGTTTTTCAGTAGATACTTCTTGATTGGCCAGTGAGTCAATAAGGTTGTTACATTCTCTGAGCCAGGGGAAGGCTATATAAGCCCTGATGTGTAGCTTTGTTTTGGGGGCTCACTTTGAGAAGTGTTCTGTGATTTGATCTGTATTCTGGGAAGCCGTTGTCCAGGCCCCCCCCCCCCTTTGAAAAACCCAGATGTTGATTGGGTATGGATGTAATGGCTGGACAGTTTGTAAAGCTGTCTACTTGATCTGTTTCTGTCTTGATAATTCTGCCTGTATACTTTGATGTTCGGGGTGCTGACCTTTTTCCCCTGAACAAGGTAAACGATATATGTCTGACTGATTAAAGTAAGCTTGTTAACCCATTTTGAGTTGCTTTCCTTTAACAAAGCAGATCCAAGAACCTGTGGTGGAAGCAACCCTGAGGACGCTTGGGGTGCTTGCCGATACACCTCCTCATCTGTACCTCCTGACTTCCTTAAAATCTCAAATAAAATTCTGTCTTCTATAGGAAGACTTTCCCAACTTCTTTTAATTCTAGTGCTTTCTCATTAATTCTCATTCCCACCTACATATAGTCTGCTTATATATATTTGCTTGTTGTATCCTCCATTAGATTGGAAGCTCCTTGAGGCCAGGATTGGTCTTTTGCCTCTTTGTACCCCCCAGTGTTTAGCACAGTAGATGCTTAATAAATGTTTACTGATCATATCAGCTTCAATAGGTTTAATCTGTGAGGATCATTCCCAAATTTATAGATCCAACCCTAATATCTTTCCTTAACTATGATCCTGCCTTTCCAGCTGCCTTCTGGATCCCTTTACCTATATGTCCTATAAACATTTCAAACTCAACATGTATAAAATAATCAGCTGTCAACCTTTCCAATTTTATTCCCACAAAAATCTCTTTTATCTGTCCTTCCCTCTCCAATTACATACGTAGCCACTATTCCACTTTAGGCTAGTATTACCTCATTTGGATTATTGCAATAGCCTTCTAACTGGTCTCTGTACTTTTAGGTTCTTCCTTTTTTTGGATATATTCTCCCCATAGTTGCAAAGTTAATATTCCTTAGATAAATGTTAGACCATATCATTCTCCTGCTCACTCTTGGTGAGCACTGCTCACTCCCTATTATATTGCTTCTAGGATAGAATACAAAATATGGAACCAGGCATTTCTAAAGCCCTTTGCAATCTAGCTCCTACTTAACTCTCCAGATGTTTCATATTACTTCCCTTTCACATATTCTGCTTTTCAAACTGTAGCTAAGTTGACTTCTTAGCTGCTCCCAAATTGAGTATTACAGCTCCAAGTTCTATGCCATTTCACAGGTTCTTCCCTATTCCTGAAATGGGTTTCCTCTTCATTTCTACTTCCCATCTCCTTCAATGCTTGACTCTGGTGTCACCTTTTCCATGAAAATTTCTTCCCTCCCCCAGTTGTTAGTGTTCCCCTTCTCTAAAAACTATCTTGTTGTGAATAGAGCACCTCCTGGAGCCAGGAGGACCTGAGTTCAAATCCAGCCTCAGACATTTAGCACAAAAACAAGCCTTGTGACCTTGGGCAAGTCACTTAACCCCAATTGCCCTCCAAAAAAAAAATAACTTGTATTTATCTGTCACACTCTCCCAGGAAATGTAAGTTCTGTAATGTCAGAGGAGTTTGTTTTATCTTAGTACTCCACACCTCATTCAGTGGCAGATAGGAGATGTGATTCTTGGCCTCTTGGGCCAATCAATGGTGCTTTCAAATGATGCTCCTCCTCCTCTTTTTCACCATCTTCTTCATCATCATCATCAAAATACACTAATCCCCATACACTCCAAGGTGGATAAAGATGTGATGCTTATGGTATCTCATAGGGAAAAAAAAAGTTGGTCTGGCTTTCAGGAGGTAAGGAGACTTTCAGGGTTTCCATTTTTTAAAGCAAAGAACTTTAACCAAAGTAAAAACTACCAGGCAATAAAAAACTAAATGTGGCATTTAAAAAGTTTGAGAGACATAGTTTCTGGGTAATTTAATTATTCTATTAATAAAGTCAGCATGTTCATTAATAAAAGGGTGGCCATTTGGCCATCTCTCTTAGACCCAAGGACCCTCATGATGGCGGGCTAACAGCTTATGTGCTCTCCCAAGAATAGGTGTTCCTGAGAATGGCAATCCAGTCTGACTGCTTAGTAATGAGTGAGAAAACGATGATTACAATGAGGGTCTTGGGGCACATGACTTGGATCATGGACCAAGCACCCAAATCTTGATCAAAGAGACATTCATTTTATTATCACCTGTCTAACAAAAGGGGAGAATCAACAATTTTTTTGAGATAATACAATGAGCAGCCTAAATTTAGAATTTCTTTTACTGTCTGATTAGATCTTGGCCTGAGTAAATCTTTGACAGAGATTTCTTTTTTATTTTAAAGCAATTGGGGGTTAAGTAACTTGCTCAAGGTTACACGGTGTAATGGAAATGCAAATTTAAAGATCTTCCCTTCCCCTAGGCTAAAGTGCACCAGGAGCCTGGGGTGGGAGGCTTGTTTTTCAGTAGATACTTCTTGATTGGCCAGTGGGTCAATAAGGTTGTTACATTCTCTGAGCCAGGAGAAGGCTATATAAGCCCTGATGTGTAGCTTTGTTTTGGGGCTCACTTTGAGAAGTGTTCTGTGATTTGATATAGATTCTGGGAAGCCGTTGTCCCGAGTCCCCCGGCTTTGAAAAAACCCAGATGTGGAAACCCAGATGTTGACTGGGTATGGATGTAATGGTTGGACAGTTTGAAATCTGTCTACTAGATCTGTTTCTGTCTTGATAATTCTGTCTGTGTACTTTGAAGTTCGGGGTGCTGACCTTTTCCCCTGAACAAGGTAAACGATATATGTCTGACTGATTAAAGTAAGCTTGTTAACCCATTTTGAGTTGCTTTCCTTTATCAAAGCAGATCCAAGAACCTGTATGAGCAGCCACCCTGAGGACGCTTGGGGTGCTTGCTGCTACACACAGCCAGTTATTTTTGTGTGGGTGCTGAGTATCTGAAGCCGGAACCGATCCCAGGCCTCCCGACGCTGCCGGCGCTCTTACTCACTGTGCCACCTGGCCACCCCGTCAGAGATTTCTCATACTGTCTGACTTCTAGATGAAGAAGTAGGAAAAGTTTCGTTCTGATTGAATAATTAGTTATTAGTACAAGAGTGAAAAAAATCATTTCTCACACTAAATCATACTTGAACTGAAGGTTTAGTTTTTCTTATAACATTCGAGTGACATAGAGACCACAAATATTAGTTTCCACATGAAAGTGAGGAAACTGAGGCTCAGAAAGTTGAGGTGGGGGAACTGCTTCTTCTTTTGTGGTGTAAACTAGAAGGGTTCTAGAAAGACTGTTGTGATAACAGGTAGATGAAATCACTGCAAATTAATTAATAGCCATGTATCTGTGGGCAAGACATTTCTACTCTTTTAGTTTCCTTATCCATATTGTGGAGCTGCTGCTACCGCCACTGCCCCCCCTCCCCAGTTACTTCTCTTTAGGCTTGTTTTCTTATGTTTAAAAGGAAGAGGCTGAACTAAACAACCTCTAAGGTCCTTTCCAAGTCCTTTCATACTCTAAGGCCCCTTCCAACACTATGTAGTAGTCTAAGTTCTAAGTTCCCTTCCAGTTCTAACATTTTATGTTCTAGTCAACATTTATTAATATACCAGATTCCTTCTCATCAGCTCCCAAAGCTCCTTTAACCTCTGCCATTTTATGTTCTAAGGCCCTTGGAGCTTTGACATTCTACATTCTAAGATTCTTTCCAGTTGACATTATGTTTTGGAAAAAAATTGTGCCTATCCTGAGGTAAGTGAAAAATGGCTAGAAAGAAATGTAGATGGGTCTTTTCTTGAGCTGCTAATATAATGAAATGAATGTGGCTTCCTATTCTTTTACTGCGAAAACATGCCTTACTCCCAAGTGTCTCATGCTGAGTTGGATAGGTGCATTCCTTTTCACTAACTGGCCAGGGTTTTTAGAGGGGAAAGGTCATGAGAAGTACTTAATATACAGTTGCTGTTTTTAAATGTGGAGCTAAATAGCAACAGAAAGGAAAGAGGGCAATCTTTGCCCCTGAAATGTTGAATTCTGTAGCTCACAAAATCTGCAAATTTACAAGGCCCCTCCTTCCTAAGACCACAGGGTTGAAGGGATTATATAACAGGTCAGTTAATGTCTCTACATCTTTCTTTTCAGAAAGGAATAACAGAGAGCGACTCTAAGTTCTCATACTTCTTTTTCCTAAGCCTTGTTAACAAGACATTTTACTCACCTCCTAGGGGAAGATACATTATTATCTTTTGAACAGCCATGGGCTAGTTGATCCAGGGTATATCTTCCCATGCAACTAGGAAACGCAGAGGTAGAGAAGGAAAATGGACTATACTTTGGAATCTGCTAAAAGAAATAAGATAAAATTTCCCTTAAAAAAAAAAAAAACAGATAGAATCATAATTTTTTCACGTGTGATAGTTATCTCCCCAACTCAATACAATTAATGTAGCTCTCTATAAAATTCTCCAAACTCCCCAACCCTGATGAACCTAGTAGGGATGTGAATAAAGCTATGTGGCCTTGTGTAATCACTTGGTATCTCTGGGCCACAGTTTACTCTTAGGAAACTTATAAGAGGCAGTTTACTCTCAGGAAAACAAAAGGCATCTAAGGCATCTTCCAGCTTTAAACTCCTATATTCTAAGATCTCTTTCAGATTAGAGATTTGGAGATTCTATAAATATAATCTCCTTGAGAGAAGGAACTATTTTTTTTTTGGGGGGGGAGAGAAATGATACCATATTAGGCACTTAATGAATTGTTGATTTATCAATTGAATGGGTCACAATCAGTAAGTACCATAACTGGTTTGTGTGGGGAAACAGGTTACATACCGATAAGTCAGGTACCTTGGCCCCTTGCCTAGCTAGTCTTTCTTCTTTTAGATGAATGATGCTTTCCAGGGGGGAGACAGCAACTTTAATCTGCCCCTGGCATTGTCCACTGAAGTCTGCAATGTTGTACCAGCCACAAACAAACTGGAATCCGGACAGAAGAGGTGAGAGGTCCACAGAGGCAAAGCCGATCACCCGTTCCACAGCTATGGCAGAAACAAAGAGAAGAAGGGTAATTAATATAGCTATGGGAGCTCTGGTTAATAAGATCAGAAGTTTCAAGTAAGGAGGTTCAGGGACTTTAAAGGATAGAAGACAGACTTATGATGAGAGATGGGCAAACAAAGACTTCTTTTCCTGTTATCAACTCCTCTTTCTATTTATCAGGAAAAAACAGGCAGAAAGCCTGAGTTTTGTTGGCTTTGTGAAGAGGAAACCAGAATGTACACCCAAATCTCTGGGTGTCTCACTGCCTCTGGAAGATCCTTCCTGAGCCCAAATTTCTCAGTCAACTTCCTAGGACAGTTTCAGAAAGTTGTTTTGCAAGCATAACTCTAGTCACCTTTGAAAAATCACTGTCAAAGGTAGAAACTACAGAAGAGTGTGGAATTGCTTTTATTCTGCAGAACAAGAGGCTGGAGATGTTTGATCTCTGAGGGCTATTCACTTTCTTAACATTCTCTAAGGTCTCGTCTAGCCCTAACATTTTACGATCTAAGGTCCTTCCCAGCTCTAACTTTCTATGTTCTATGTGAAAAGGAAACTTGTTCCTGCTCTGTCATTAAACAACCTGTACCTTAGGTTTCTTATTCTAAAAGATGAAGATTATCATCTTGGTTCTACCTTCCTCACAAGTGTTGAGAATAAAAATCATATAGTAGAAAGAACAATGGAACTGAAGTCTTAAAAAGACGTGATTGTGTTTCTGCTTTGTCATAGTTCTCTAAGTTAATCACTTCCATTTCTAATTCTCAGTTTCCTTTTTTGTAAAATGAGGCTGGAGCAAATCAAGAGTATTTAACCTTTATTATATCATAGATCCCTTATCAGTGTGTTTTAAATGCATAAAATAAGATTCACAGGAATAAAACCAGTCCTCTCCTGGCTATGGTTCTGACTCTAGACTCTATCACTTTACTTCAGCTCCCTTCTTACCCTGGAAGTTACTCCCTCCTGCTCCCCCTAGAACACAACCTTGGATTCTGCAGCCTGAAGCCCTCTTCTCTAACTGGCAAGTTCTTTTTGGAATTTCCGTTTTGAGGAAGGGCCCGGTACAACCATCCTTCTTTCCTCTATGCTTTGGACTTCTCTCTGAACTCTCCAATCCTATGGTCACTTTTCAGCTCATCTTCTTCCAATACAATGTAAATTCCTTGAGGGCAGGGACTATCTAATAAATGCTATAGACTTGACACTGAAATATATTTTAAAAAACCAAGTTCATAGACCCTATGTTAAGAACCTCTGGCTTAGGGGCGGCTAGGTGGCGCAGTGAATAGAGCACCAGCACTGGAATCAGGAGGACCTGAGTTCAAATTCAGCCTGAGACACTTGACATACTAGCCATGTGACTTTGGGCAAGTCACTTAACCCCAGTTGCCATCCAAAAAGCAAAAAAAAAACCAAAAACCCCAAAATAAAACAAAACAAAAAAACCTTTGGCTTAGATAAGTCTTGAAGATGCCTTCTAGCTCTGACTGTCTATATTCTAATGTCCACCACCTTTGATATTTTGTGTACTAAGGTACTTTTACAGGTGCCTTACATAGATTTAGAACTGGAAAGGATCTCAAAGGTTATCTGACTTTTATTAGAACTGGAAAAGATCTCAAAGATTATCTATTTATTTATTTTTTGCTTTTTGGAGGGGGAAGGCAGGGCAATTGGGGTTAAATGACTTGCGCAAGGTTACACAGCTAGTGTGTGTGTGTATGTGTGTGTGTTAAGTGTCTGAGGCCAGATTTGAACTCAGGTCCTCCTGACTCCAGGGCCAGTGCTCTATTCACTGCACCACCTAGCCGCCCTTATTTTTTTTTTTTTTAACAGATGAGGAAACTGAAGCCAAGAATGGTTAAGTGATTTATCTAAAGTTAAAAAGGTTAGTAAGTAGCAGACTAGACTTGATCCTGGTTCTCTGAATGCAAATCCAGTGTTCTTTCCACTCATCTGTGTTTTCTTTCCTAGATATTATCCTTTGTTCTTTGCTATCTGACTCCAGGCATATCAATAAGTCAAAAGTTGGGACGGTAGCCCAAAAGATTTAGGGTAAGAGAGGCATAAGCTTTTACTATTAGGAAAGGGGATGGTTCTGCTGTACTCAGACCTAGATTACTAAGTTCTGTTCTGAATATCACATGTTAGAAGTACATTGATAAAACAGTATCTTCACAGGAACGAAACCAGCATGGTGAAGAGGTTTAAATCTACATCATATATGGGGTGGCAAGGTGGCGCAGTAAATAGAGCACTGACCCTGGAGTTAGGAGGACCTGAGTTCAAATCTGGCCTCAGACACTTAACACAAAACTAGCCATGTGACCTTGGGCAAGTCACTTAACCCCAACTGCCCTACCTTTCCCCCTCTAAAAAGCAAAAAAAAAAAAAATAACATGAAAAGGTTAAAAAAAAATCTACATTATATAAGGATTGGTTGAAGGAAACAGGGATGTTTAGTCTGGAGAAAAGAAAGTCGGGAAGACAGGATAGCTATCCTCAAATATTTTAAAGATTGTCTCATGAAACAGGGATTAAGTTTCTTCTGCTGGGCCAGAGGGCAGAACTAGAATTAGCATCCAGAAAATGCCAATTTAGGCTGAATCAAATGAAAACATGCTAACATTCAGTCATCCATAAATAGAATGGACGACCTCAGAGGCAGTGAGTTCTCCAAGCAAAGTCTATCACTTGTTGGGCATACTACAGCAAGGATGCCTTTTTGTGAATGCACTGGACTAGATGGCCATTAAAATTCTTTCTGACTCTAAAATTCTGTGATCATGACAAAGGGGAAATCCTAATTCTTCTTTCTAGCTTCAATTCTTTGGTCTTGTAAAGTTTACTGACCTATGAGTCAGAAAGATCAAGCTTGAAGCTTAGAGGTCCACTGACCAAATTGTATGACACTTCATAAGTCACTTTCTCTGAGACTTGGGTTCTATACAAAATGGGAACAATATTCATAATATCTATTTCATAGAGTTATTGTGAAAAGTGCTTTGCAAACCATAAAGTGTTATATAAGTGGAAGTTATTCTTATCATTAACTGTCCCACTGTATAATAGTGCCTACCAAAGAGAACATGCCTAGAATGTCTAGATTTATCTGTACTACATCAACATATAGTGCCTTTTACACTGTGGATATTTAGTAGATGTTAAATTTTGTGCTCTTTAAATCTATGCAGGAATCTCCTACTGCTGACAAGCAATAGCTATGGGTGTTGATAAAGGGAGATGGCTTGGACGGTGCATAAGAAATTCCTATACTCAAGCAGTTGTAGTGGTAGCAGTAAGGGGGATGGAGTTAGGGATGGGGGTAGAGAGGAGGGAAGCAATACTGATAATAAAACAAGAAAGGGCTATTGAGACATTAAAAAAAAATGCATAAGGAAGTTCAGAAGGGAGCCTAATCAAGACAGGACAGTCAAAAAGGTGACTGATTTTAAGCTACATTAACGTAGGCATACTGTCCAGAACAATGGGGGTGACAGTTCCATTTCCAAAGGAAAAAGGTAGAGTTGAGGATCGGCAGGGCATGAATAGCAGTAGGATAAAAAAGCTAGAGATTCAAAAGTGAAGGACAGGGAATGGTTGAAATGTGAAGGGGAAACAAGACCCCAAGGCCAGAAACAAGGTGATGGACTAAGTGAGCTTGCAAGGATTATGGATTACAGGTCTAGGTGAGGGTGAATAGATTTAATAAGGACATAACTTTGGGGGATATTCTGGGGAAGTATGTTCCAGATGGTTCTTGAGGTTCTGAAAATAGGGAATGAACTGTGTAAAATAATAAAAAACTAAAAATTTGGAAGATGCCAGCATAGATGTGCTGATAGAATATCCAAAAGGTAATGATGCTCATGAAGCATTTTCTAATGCAAGAAAGGAAGGCGGCATGATCCAGTGGGAAAGACCACTAGATTCTGAGTCAGAGGCAGTGGTTCAATCTCAACTCTGCTACTTGCTCTCCAAGTAATTACGGCCTAATCATTTAACTTCTCTAGGCCTCAGTTTCCTCATTTGTGACAAAAAGACTACTGAGGCTCCTTCCTATTCTAAATCTATGATTTTATGTATCAATTAAGATAATTCTTACCATGTTTTCCTGAATTCACATTTGTCATTTCTTACTATAAACTAATATCACATTTGTGTATTATAATTCCCTAGGAAATGGACAACCAATTTGTTTCTGGCCCTTTTTATGATAGCACAAAAAAGTGATGCTATGCGAATATTTTGGTATTTATGAGACCTTTCTTTATATTTTTTAGAGTATATGCCCATCAATGGATCAAAGAGTATAAATAAACATTTTAGTTAATTTTTAAAAGCATAATTCTAAATTGCCTTTCAGAAGAACTGGACCAATTAACATCTAAACCGGTATTTTCTAATGTTCCCATTAATTCTTTTCAGATAAGAAATCTTCTCCCAAATAGCTTATGGTCTTTGATTTATTGAACACCGAGTTATTGTATTCATTTATTTTTGTTTCTTGTTTGTCTAGTTTGTTTCACTTGTCTACTTTTCTACCTTTAAATCAATACTAAGTAGTTTTAATGGTTATTATTTTATAATATAACTTAACTTCTAAGGGCAATTCCCTCTATTTTTACATTTTTCATCATTTACCATGAAATTCCAGACCTTTTATTCCTCCAAATAAATTGTTACTGTTTTATTAGCTTTGTAAAGTAGAATATATAGCATTAAATCCACAAACTTATTTTGGTTGTATTGTCATTTTACTTATACTGACATGGTTCAAAGATGAGCAATTAAAAGCTTTACTTCAGTCTTTTTTGATTTCTTTAAATAGTACTTTGTACTTCTACTTCTACAAATCTTTAGAGCAACTTGGTGATGCCCAGAAAATAAATTTGGAACTATAACCAAAAAACAACCAAGTATTTCTCTTTGACCCAATAATAGCACTTCTAATATATACCCCAAGGAGATAAAAGACAGAATACTAGTTATCTATGTTCAGAGAGAGAGAACTGAAGAAGTATTGAGTATAGATTGAAGCATAACCTTTTAACTTTATGTTTCTGCTTTTTGTTTTTCTCCCATGACATGGTGTAATGGGAATGCAAATTTGGAAGATCTTCCCTGCCCCTAGGCTAAAGTGCACCTGAAGCCTGGGGTGGGAGGCTTGTTTTTCAGTAGATACTTCTTGATTGGCCAGTGAGTCAATAAGGTTGTTACATTCTCTGAGCCAGGAGAAGGCTATATAAGCCCTGATGTGTAGCTTTGTTTTGGGGGCTCACTTTGAGAAGTGTTCTGTGATTTGATCTGTATTCTGGGAAGCTGTTGTCCAGGCCCCCCCCCCCCTTGAAAACCCAGATGCTGATTTGGTATGGATGTAATGGTTGGACAGTTTGGAAATCTGTCTACTTGATCTGTTTCTGTCTTGATAATTCTGCCTGTATACTTTGAAGTTCGGGGTGCTGACCTTTTTCCCCTGAACAAGGTAAACAATATATGTCTGACTGATTAAAGTAAGCTTGTTAACCTATTTTGAGTTGCTTTCCTTTAACAAAGCAGATCCAAGAACCTGTGGTGGCGGCAAACCCTGAGGACGCTTGGGGCGCTTGCTGCTACACATGGCTAACATGGAAATATGTTTTTCATGACTTCACAAGTATAACTGATATGATGTTGCTTGCCTTCTCAATGGGAAAGGAAGGGGAGGGAGAGAATTTGGAACTCAAAATTAAAAAAAAATTGAATGTTAAAACATAAACAGGAGACCACTGTTTATGTTTTAACATTCATTCTGAGAAAGCAGTTTTTTTTGGGTCTTAAGTTGATAGCTTTTTATTTATTGATTTCTTTTTGAGTTTTCAACATTCATTTCCACAAGATTTTGAGTTACAAATTTTCTCCCCGTCTCTCCTCTATCCCCCACCCCAAGAGGGCAAGCACCCAGAATACCCCTTACCCCAATATGTCCTCTCATGTTCCCTCCTTACCTTCTAGTAGGGCAAGATGGATTTCTATATCCCAGTGCATGTATAT
The DNA here is from genome assembly GCF_028583685.1 of Petaurus breviceps papuanus. Taxonomy (NCBI): domain Eukaryota; kingdom Metazoa; phylum Chordata; class Mammalia; order Diprotodontia; family Petauridae; genus Petaurus; species Petaurus breviceps. The sequence goes on from NW_027187352.1 coordinate 2,998,614, forward strand.
TTTATTTCCCAGTTGCACATAAAAACAATTTTAACATTTGTTTTTAAAACTTTGCATTCCAGATTCTCTCCCTTCTTCCCTCATCACTCACCCTCACTGGAAAGACAAGCAATTCAGTATACGTTATTCAGGTGTAGTTATGCAAAACATTTCCATAGTAGTCATGTTGTGAGAGACTAACTATATTTTCCTCTATCCTAGAAGCTTCCCAGAAGAACTGCTACTGTGAACAGCTTTTTAAAGGTTCTGATTACTCAGTATAGTGATCACTCTATTTATTCCATAATAAATGCAAAACATCCATGGAAAATTAAGGTACAGCATAATTCAAAATATAGCATTAACCATATTTTAACTTATCACAGAAAATCACAATATAATATTCACAGCTAGTCTCAAAGTAAAATAGTCCCTCTTAAGTTAATTCAATCAGTCAAAAAAAGTCACTCTTAAGTTAATTCAATCAGTCATTTATCAGTAGTATCAAAGTACACAGCCAAAGTCTTCTACTCTTGGGGTAAAGTCTTGATTAACTCAATTAGTCATTAATCAGTAACAATAGTACCCTCCACCCCTTAGGTCACTAGTAAACTATAATTCCATAATTACTCAGTACCCAAGGAAAAGTCTTTTCATCTTGACTTGGGGACTGTTCTCAGATTCCCTGGATCCCCTTCCATAGTCCCAGATTCTACCTGGATTCAATGGCAGATAGCTCCCAGTTCCTTGACCAGCTTTCTGGGCAGGTCCTGCTCCACACTGGTGTTCACAGGGTCTGGTCCATGTCAGATCCCTCACCATTTCTGCTCCAAGGAATTCAAGGCTCAACCAAGCCACAAACAAAGTCTCAGTATCCTGGTCATGCTCAGTCACCTGGGCTCCTGGCTCTGGGATCCTGTTCACACAAGGAGCTCCACCACTACCACAGGTTCTCAGGACTCAGTTCTCCATTCTCTCTTCTGTAGCTGCTCTGCCACCAGATCTCGGTCTCAAGGAAATTCTGACGTGCCTCTCTAGAGCTTTTCTTATATACACAGTACTACCTACTTAACTTCCTTTAGTCAACCCCTTCCTGTTATGTCACTTAACAGGAGACAGCAGTTCATACCATCTGTTCCCCCAATCAGAGGCTTGATCTGTTACTAAGTGCTAAGTACCTGCTACTTTTGCCAACATAAAGGGATCTACAAATTAAAAATTACATTACCATTACATTCCACCCCTCTAGGATCCTTGGCCTTACAATCTCAATATAAATGGCCATGGATCCTGGAATGAATAGAAGCACTATAATCCTTCCCGACTACGCCATAATGTAATGCCATGCAAAGAAGCTTTCCAGAAGAACTGCTACTGTTCTGAACTACTATACCTCCCCCACTCATTCTATTTCCTCCTTTGACCCCGTCCCTTTTCAAAAGTGTTTGCTTCTAACTACCCTCTCCCCCAATCTGCCCTCCCTTTTATCATCCCCTCTCTTATCCTGTTCCCTCCTACTTTCCTGTAGGGTAAGATACCCAATTGAGTGTGTATGTTATCCCCTCTTTAAGCCAAATCCAATGAGAGTATGGTTGACTCACTCCCTTTCATCTTCCTGCTCTTCCCCTCCATTGTAACAGCTTTTTCTTGCCTTTTTTATGTGAGATAATTTACCCTATTATATTTCTCCCTATCTCCTCCCAATATATTCCTCTCACTTTAGTTTTATTTTTAATATACCTTCCCTTCATATTCAACTCATCCTGTGCCCTCTGTCTATGTATACAGTACAAACACACACATATACCCTTCAACTATCCTCCTACTGAGAAAAGGCTCATGAGTTACAAATATCATCTTTCCATGTAGGAATGTAAATAGTTCACATTTAATAAGTTCCTTATGACTTCTCTTTCCTGTTTACCCTTTTATACCTCTTGTATTTGAAAGTCAAATTTTCTGTTCAGCTCTAGTCTTTTCAAAAAGAATGCTTGAAAGTCCTCTATTTCACTGAATGTCCATATTTTCCCCTGAAGTATTTATACTCAGTTTTGCTGGGTAGGTGATTCTTGGTTTTAATCTGAGTTCCTCTAACCTCCGGAATCAAATTCCAAGCCCCCTGATCTGTTAAATGTAGAAGCTGCTAGATCCTGTGTTATCCTGATTGTGTTTCCACAATACTCATATTGTTTCTTCCTGACTGCTCATAATATTTTCTCCTTAACCTGGGGAACTCTGGAATTTGGCTATAATATTCCTAGGAATTTTCTTTTTGGGATCTGGTTCTAGAATATGAGGGTAGTTTTCCTTGATAATTTTTTGGAAGATGATGTCTAGGCTCTTTTTAAAAATCATGGCTTTCAGGTAGTCCAATAATTTTAAAATTATCTCTCCTGGATATATTTTCCAGGTCAGTGGTTTTTCCAATGAGATATTTCACATTGCCTTCTACTTTTTCATATGTTTGAATCTGTTTTATAGGATCTTGATTTCTCATAAAGTCATTAGCTTCTATTTGCTCCAATCTGATTTTGAAGGAATTATTTTCTTCAATGAGTTTTTGAAATTCCTTTTCAATTTGGCAAATTCAGCTTTTTAAGGCATTCTTCTCTTTACTGGCTTGCTGGGCCTCTTTTGCTCTTTGAGGTAGTCTGTTTTTTAGGGTATTATTTTCTTCAGTATTTTTTTGGGGTCTCTTTTAGCAGGCTGTTGACTCACTTTTCATGATTTTCATGCATTATTCTCATTTCTCTTCCCAATTTTTCCTCTACTTCTCTTACTTGGTTTTAAAAATCCTTCTTGAGCTCTTCTATGGCCTGCGAACAGTTCATATTTTTCTTGGAGGTTTTGATGCAGGAGTTTTGACTTTGCTGTCTTCTTCTGGCTCTATGTTTTGATCATCTTTGTCCTGAAGAAATGATTCTATAGTTTGAGTATGCTTCCTCTGTTTGCTCATCTTGCCAGTCAATTACTTAACTTTTGAGCTTTTTGCCACAGTAGAACTCTGCTTCTAGAGTGGAGAGTGCTGTGTCCCAAATTTCTGGGGTTTTGTGCAACTACTGGCAGAGCTTCTTCTAGGCACCTGCCTCAGAACTGTGAGGAGGACTCCCTCTCCCCAGCCTCAACAAGCTCTGCCACACCAGCACTCCTCACCCCAGGACCTCTTACTCAAGACTGTGACCCAGATCCAAGCAGGGCAAAGCAAGAGAATCCCGCCTCAGTGCCAGCAAAGAGATTTCTGCAATTGCCCTCTGATAGGCCACTTGGTCCCCCTATGATCTGTGGGCCTACAGCTTTGGAAGCAGTCACTGTGGAAGTGGCTATAGCTGCTGCCATCTCCGCTGCCCCAGGGTAGGGGCCAGACCATGTTCTTCTCTCAACTAGAATCAACAGAATTTCCCACTG
>NW_027187352.1:3002007-3189304 GCF_028583685.1 Petaurus breviceps papuanus
TCCCCTGAAGTTTGCTCCAGCCAGTCTGGGATGGTTGAGAAGGCAGTTTTGAAGAGCAGTGGTATAGGAAGCCAGATCATAAGGGTCTGAGAAGTGAGTGAATGAGAGGTTACGAAATAGAGGCAATAGGGGTAGATGACTGTTGGATTTTGGTTGTGAGGAGACTGAGGGAAATCTGGACATGTTTTTATTAAGAAGGGATGGATGATGGATTATGAAAGATCTCATATTTAACATTCTAAGAGTCCTTCCAATTTTGATATGTTAAAATTCGATTCCAAAATGTCCTGTTCCATCATGTGTCCTCCAGCAGACTGCCCCCTTAAGTATCTCCACTCTATCATTGCTTTTCTTTTTTTATTATATACTTTTAACATTTTTCTTTTTAAATTTTGAGTTCCAAATTCTTTCCTTCCCTCCCACCACTCTCCCACCTACCGAGAAGGCAAGGAATATAATGTTATACATGTGAAATCATATTAGCCATATATTGCAAAAAAAGAGGAAAAAAAAACACAGCAAGAAAATTACATTTCAATTTGCACTCAGAGTTTATCAGTTTTTTGGAGTTGGATAGCAACGGACAGCATTTTCTTCATAAGTCCTTTGGATTTCTCTTGGATCACTGTACTGATCAGAGTAGCCAAATCTTTCACAGTTGATCATCATCATAACATTATAATTACTATACACAATTATTTCCCAGCTGTTCTCTCTTTACTTTGTACCAGTTCATATAGATCTTGCTATGTTGTTCTGAAACTATTCCCCTTCATCATTCCTTAGAGCACAATAGTACTCCATCACAATCATATGATACAATTTGTTCAGTCATTCCCCAATTGATGAGCTATTGTTTATCTTCAATCTTTTTTCTGTCTCCTAGTTCCTTCTCTATTGTCTACAGACAAATCCGTGTCCCCCATCCTGAAAAAACTCTCACTTAGAGGTGGCTAGGTGGCTCAGTGAATTGAGCACAGGTCCTGGAGTCAGAAGGACCTGAGTTCAAATCTGGCCTTAGACACTTGACAACTTACTAGCTGTGTTACCTTGGGCAAGTCACCTAACCTCAATTGCCCTGCCTTCCCCCCTCCTACCCTCCCCCAACCCTCATTCCTTCTGGTCTCACTTTCATCCTCTCTTCTGGCCCTTTTGATTAAACTCCTTGACAAGACCATCTATAACAGGTACCTTCATTGTCTCTTCTGTCCCTCTCTTTGTTAACCCCTTGCAATCTAGCTTCTAATCTCATCATTAAACCAAAACTTCTCTCTTCAAAGTCACCAATGATTTTTTTAATCGCCAAATTTAATGGCCTTTCTCAAATGTCATTATTCTTGAACTCTCTGAAGCCTCTGATACTAGTGATCACACTTTTCTCCTTGATAATCTCTTCTCTCTAGTTTTTCAGACACCACTCTTTTCTTCCTGAGTATTCTTATTCATTCTCCTTTGCTGAATCTTCATCTAGCATGCTTTCTAACCACAGGTGTCCCACAGAGTTTTGTCCTGGCCCTCTTCTCCCTTCATACCACTTCACTTGGAGCTCAACTCCCATGTATTTAATTACCATTTTTATACTAAAGATTCTTAAGACTACCAGTCCTGCCCCAGGCTCTCTGCTAACCTCCAGTCTTTTATCTCCAACTGCCTTTCAGACATCTTGACCTGGATGTCCAGTAGACATTTTAACTCAACATATCCAAAACTGAATTCATTATCTTTCCCCCTAATTCCTACCCTAGCTCTGAACTTCTTTATTACTTAAGATGGCAACATCATCTTCTTAGTACCCAGGCTTGACTCCTTACTTAGTGTCTCTCACCTCCCATATCTAATATGTTGCCAAGGTCTGTTGATTTCAACTTTTGCAACATTTCTAGAATATACCTCCTTCCCTTCTCTGATACTGCCCCCTCCCTGGTTCAGATCCTCCTTACCTCATGCCTGGACCAGTATAATAGCCTACTTATGAGTCTGATTGCTTTAAGTCTCTCCTCAATCCAAACCATTCTCCACTCTGCTGCTAAGGTGATTTTTCTAAAGTGCCGGTCTGATTATGTCACACCTCTTATTCAATAAACTCCAGTGGTTCCAGGATCAAATATAAAATCCTGTTTGATGTTCAAAGCCCTTCATAACCTAACCCCCTCCTACCTTTCTAGTCTTCTTACACCTTACTCTCAGACAGCTACTGTTCAATTCAATGACAATGGACTCTTTGCTGTTTTGCAAACAAGACGCTCTAGCTCTTGGTTCCAGGCATTTTCTATGACATGTCCCCCATGTCTATTATGTTTTCTCTCATCATCTCTGTTTACTGGTTTCTTTCAAGTCCCAAACTAAAATACCATCTTCCATGGGAAGCCTTTCCCAACCCCTCTTAATTCTGATGACTTTTGTCTGTTAATTATTTCCTATTTATCTTGTACAAAATTTGTTTGTATATATTTGTTTGCATGTTGTTTCCCTTATTAGATTGTGAGCTTCTTGAGGGCAGAGATCTCTTTTGCCTCTTTATGTATCCCTAGCACTTAGCACTGTTCCTGGAACATAGCAAGTGCTTAATAAACATTTATTGATGGACTGACTGATTATATTCTAAAGTCCTTTTTGGCCCTGACATTCTGAGTCAGTGGTTGTATGACTCCAAGTGGAATTGTATTCTGTTTCATCTTAGATGCCTTTTAAGATCTTTTCAACTATGAGATTCTATTATTTTACTGAAGGATACTAAACAACTTCCCTTTCCTTATAATTTACTTTTAATATGTTCCTTTTCTTCTGAGTATCATACTCTCCAAGACAGTTTTCCTGGTTAAGAAAAAGAAAATGACTTTCAGACTGTTAACAGAATGGTTTAAAACATATTCAACTAGTTTCCCTTAAAGGATAGCTTCAAGACAAGAAGAGAGCTGATACCTGCTTTATGCCAAACTTTGAAGACCAGGGTTTGTTGGGAGTCCAGTAGAAGTTCTTTAGATAACCTGTAGAAAAAAACCATACTCATTCTGTGTACATAAACCAGAAAGCAGCTGGTACAATGGGGACAGTACTGAATTTGGAGCTAGAGAGCCTTGGTTTGACTCTTGGCTCGACTACTACCTCTGTGACTTTGGGAAGGTCCTTTTCCCTCTCTAAATCTCCAATTGATACTCATGAGGCTGGACAAGACTAACTCTAACATCCCTTGCAACTCTGAATCCATGACGCTGCGCACCAGCATCTGGAGCATTGTTCCTATTTCCTCTAATGGTATCCACCAGACGCAAACGCTGGTATTTTTACTACTAGTTGTCCTCTCCTGAACCCACTCTTCATCTGATACCCAAGTAATGCTGCACTACTCTCATGTTCAGCCCACTGCCTACTCAATAAACTTCTGGTCCTGACCTATAAGACCCTTTACAATAATGATTTCAAATTATCTTCCAGTCATATCTTACACTATTTTTCACTCACTCAGCGGTTCAGCAAAGATTACCGGCTCTTCTGTCATCTTCTCTTTCCTTTCATGATCCAGCTTAGCTACTGCACTTCTTCCATGACACCCTCCTGGACATCTTCCACCTCACCTTAGAAAACAAGGTGGCTTTCTCTTTTCCCCTCAAATATATCACAACATTTTGTCTGGATTTCCCCTTGTACATGTACCACATTCTCTCTAGTATCATAGTTATTTGTACACATGTCTTAACTCCCCTACTGAATATTTACTGAATCGAATCCTTTGGGAATGGAGAAGGACATGATAGTCAAGGATAGCAAACTTCAATGACTATCTTTGAACATTTAACAAAGAGTTATATTGGAACACAGTAAAAAACAAACAAAACAACTTCTACCCCTATAACAGTACTTTTCTCTTGCATGAAAGCAAGGTAAGTCCTGTTTTAGGAAAATTTAATATGAGAAAATGCTCAACTTATAAAGCAATTAGAGTATCAGAGAATCTAAAAATTGGAAGAGACCTTAAGTTATCTCAACAAACTCATCAACTAATTCACAAATGCCTTCTACAACATAATAAAGAGGTTTTGAACAACAAAGAATGTCTAAAAGATAAATGGGTCACCTCTGGAAGCAGTCAACTGCCCATTGCAGAGATAACCTAAAAAAGTTTTCACTGCATCATTCATTTTGCCCAGAGGGCCTTCCAAGTGTCCAAGCCCATGATGAGCATCTTCACATTGTTGTTCAGGGCAAGGAAAATGGCCATTATGCCTGTGCTTTGCAAAAGTCAGACTTGTCACTGACTTCAAATAGCTCCATTAGGCATCATTCTTAATCCCTCCTCCCTTCTAAGGGAGAAAGATATCTATAATTAGTGCCTCCATTTCTTTTTCTTTTGTTCTCTTCTAAACACTGTGCAATCTGGCTTCTAATCACATCATTCAATTGAAATTGTTCTCTCTAAAGTCACTAATGGAAGTGATAGTATACTGATTCAATCATTCTGTAGAGCAATTTGGAACTATGCCCAAAGGCCTATAAAACCCTTTGACCAAGCAATACACCTACTAGGTCTGTATCCCAAAGAAATAAACAAAGAGGAAAAGGACCTACATATGTGCAAAAATATTTATAGCAGCTCTTTTAGTGGTAGCAAAGAACTGGAAATTGAGGGAATATCCATCAATTGGGGAATAGCTGAACAAGTTGTTGTATATGATTGTGATGAAATACTATAGTGCTATAAGAAATGATGAGCAAGATGCTGTCAGAAAAAGCCTTGAGAGACGTAAAGAACTGATGCAAAGTGAAATGAGCAGAACGAGAACACTGTATACAGTAACAGCAATACTGTATGATGATCAACTGTGAATGACTGCAATACAATGATCCAAGACAATTCTGAAGGATTTATGATGGAAAATGCTATCCATCTCCAGAGAAAGAATTGATGGAATCTGAATGCAGATTGAAGCATACTTTTTCTTGCTTTTTATTTTTGTCTGTTTTCTTTCACAACATGACTAACATGGAAATATGGTTTGTATAACTGTAGATAACTTAAATTGTTTGCCTTCTCAATTAAGTAGGGAGGAGAGGGAGTGAGTGAGAGAGTATTTGGAACTTAAAAAATTTTCAAAACAAATGTTAAAAATGGTTTTCACTTGTAATTGGGGAAAAAATAAAATATTAAATTAAAAAAGATAAAGTCACCAATGATCTCTTAATCACCAAATCTAATGGCTTTTTCTTAGTCCTTATCCTTCTTAATCTTTCGGCAGCATTTGCAAATATTTATCAGCTATGCCTGGATAATCTCTCCTCTCTAGGTTTCTATAACTATTCTCTTTTGGTTCTTCTCCTATCTATATGACCATTCCTTTTCAGTCTCCTTTGCTGGGTCATCATCTGTGTTAAGTATAATAAGTGTGAGTGCCTCTCAAGGTCCAGTCTTGGGGTCATCTTTCTCTGTGTTCCATCACTTGGAGATTTCATTAACTCCTCTAGATTCAGTTATTAACTCCACACAAATGATTCCCAGATCTATGTAACTAGCTTTAATTATTCTCTGGAGCTCTAGTTCCATATCACCAACTTGCCTATTGGACATTTTGAACTGAATGTCCATCCCATTAAGTATCACAAATTCAACAGATCCAAAACAAACAAAAAAAATTACCCCTCCCCTTCAGAATTTCCCGACATTGTTGATGGCACTGCTATATTCCTAGCCACCTCAGTGTCATTCTTTGCTTTCACTCATCTCACAATATCCAATAGGCTACCAAATCTTATTTTTTACCTCTACAACATCTCTTACATCTGGCCTGTTCTCTGAGACCTTCCCCATTTCTCAAGTGGATCACTGTAATAGCCTTCTAAATGTTCACTATTTAAAGATTTTCCCTACTTTCCTTCCACAAAGCTCCAAAATAATTTTCTTAAAAGACAGGCTCTTCACAACCTGGTCCCTTCTTACCTTCACAGTTTTCTTATACTTTCTCCCTTTCTATGAATTCTACAATGATTCAATTGGCCAATTTGCTCTTCCTTGAATATGACACTCCATTTCCTGTGTCTGTGCCTACACAGGCTGTCTCCTCTTGGAAGGTCCTATAATTTCACCTCTGCCTCTTAACATCCCTCGTTCCCTGTATGACTCACCTCAAAGATAGAAGATAGGCTTCCTTGCCTTTCTCCAAGTTGCTATAACCTTCCCCTCTAAGGTTACTATCCATCTGCTTTGTAACATATCTAATCTGTATTTATTTACATGATGTTTTGCCATAAGAATGTATATTCCTTGATGTCAGTTATTGTTTTTCCTTTTCTATATATCTCCAGAGCTTAGCACAGTACCTGGCATATAGCACTTTACAAATGCTTACTGACTGTCTTTCTGTGAGCTGTGGGAGAGAAATAGGAATGGAATGGAATTAAGTCATAATTTACATAGCACCTGCCATGTTCTAGACACGTTACAAATATTATCAGGGGTGGCTAGGTGGCACAGTGAATAGAGCACCGGCCCTGGAGTCAGGATGACCTGAGTTCAAATCTGGCCTCAGACACTTCACACAAAAACTAGCTGTGTGACCCTGGGCAAGTCACTTAACCCCAAATTGCCCTCCAAAAAAACCCAAAAACAAACATCATCTCATTTGATCCTTTCAACCACTATGGGAAGTGGGTGCTGTTATTATAACATTTTACAGCAGAGAAAATTGAGGCAGACAGGATAAGTGACTCGTCCAGGGTTAAACAGCTACTGTGTGAGGATGGATTTGAACTCAGGTTTTTCTGATTCTAGACTCAGCACTCTATCCACTGTGCTACCAGATGTCTTGGGGAATTAATCTGAGCTGATCACACTACCTAGGAAGAGGTATCACTGATGGGAACTGGCTAAGATGAGGCTACTGTTGGAGACCGTAGCTCTGAAGCTCTTTTCTTTCTACTCTCTAAGAATGACATTTGAAGAAGGAAGTACCATCATAAAAGATAGTTTGCAAGAGTGCTTGTGACTGCTCTTTTTATGTATAATGGCCTGACTGGAGTGAAACAAAGGACAATATGAAAATAAAGACTAAAACTTACTCTACCACCTATAGGTCAATTAGGTCATAATCTTGTTTCTGAGAAGAGTTGTGGCAATATTTCTGCACCTCAGAGATGTGCCTGGTCTCCTGGGGCAAACTCAAACTTTAATATTTCAAGAACTTGTGATCTCACTGGCACGTTCTAAAAACCCACACTTCCATGCTCTGAGGAAGCAGTGAGGAGTACTTTACTAGAACCCTGCATTCTAAAAGATCAGATTGATGACATCAACATGGGTGACAAAAGAATATAGAAAATTTTTAGTTTTCTTTCAGATTGTTTTATGGGAGGAGGGAAAGCTTTTTCACGGAATCAAATCATTTTTGAATCTACATCACTCGTCAGAGGATATTTTAGAGGGATAGGCTTTAGGTGAAGGCCCCTTCCATCTCTGAGGTTCTATGGTTAAACTATGTGCAGAGCAATGGATGAAGTTCGGTGTACATGATCAGGATTACTGGGTCCTGGCTGCACAGCAGAAGTCTTATACCTGGTTTCCTGCTGAAAGTCCCAAACAGGTGAGTCTGTATTCTCAATCACATGTGTATATACTGGGGATCTCACATCAGCAGCAGCAAATGACACACAGCAACTGGGTGCTGTGACATTCCGTTCAGTCAGGGGGCTTCCTGAAATAGAAGAACTATGGCTAATAAAATTACCAAATCATCCCCACCAACACCACCACAATAGCAGCTTAAATTTACATTATACCAAATCACACTTCTGTCGAGAGGCAGCCAGGAAATATGTGATCTCACTGGCATATGATATTCCATCTTGTCTGCCCCCTGCACTGGTTGTTTCTCATACCTGAAATGGCAGTCCTCACTTCTGTCTGCTTCTTAGAATTAAGTGTTTCATTCAAGACTTAACTCAAATGTCACCTTCTCCACAAAGCCTTTTTTTAGCCCTCCTAGCTGCCATGACCTTTCTCACCAAGGTCACTTTGTGTCTGCTTTCTATCCGCCTATGTATACATATACATGTTGTCTTTCTTGTGTCCTTGAGGACGTGGACTGTTTCAATTATTTCTTTTATCTCCAGTGTTTGGCTCATAGTGGGTAGTTAATACCTGTTTGATTAATAACTGCACTGCTATCTAACCTTGAAGTCTAACCCAAATGCCACATCCTTCAGGATAACTTCTTTTATTTTCCAGTTAGGTTCCAGCCTCCCTCAGACTTTATTCAGAATTGTTTCGCACCCCTCTAATATACTTTATTGGGTACTATAGCCATCCATGTTTATATCCAATTTTATAACATTTAAGAAAAACCTGCTACATATAAGGACCTGTCCTAGGTGCAGGAGATATAAAGACAAAAAATAAAATAGTATGTGGTTTCCTTGAGGGCAGGGTCTCTGTCTAATCTAAACTTGCATTTCCTCTAGTACCTATCACAGTTCTCTGCAGTGTGTGCTCCATAAATGTTTGCTAAGTGAATGAACAAACACAGGCAAATAGAGATTTTCATGGGTGAGGGAATTCTCATACAATCTTCTGCTGGCTTTCCATACAACAGTAACAGGTCTATTAGGGCTGATTTATAATGTTGCCTTTTCTCTTTCAGAGGCCCAGCTGAAACCTGACTGCTAAGAATACTCTCTATCACACACAAAATCTCTGGTGTTGGTAACCTTTGCTGAAGGCCTTGGAGCCAACATCTACTATGGCTTAAGGGGGAAGCTTGTTTTTTGTTTTGTTTTTTAATTAAAAAAATTTTTTTTTGCAGGGCATTTGGGGTCAAATGACTTGCCCAAGGTCACACAGCTAGTGTGTGTGTGTGTGTGTGTGTGTGTAGTGTCTGAGGCCAGATTTGAACCCAGGTCCTCCTGCCTCCAGGGCTGGTACTCTATTCACTGCGCCACCTAGCTTGTCCCTGTTTTGTTTTTTAAATCTAGCTCTGAGCTGAATCTAAAAAACAACCACTTCCCAAAAACATAGGAGAAATCCTAAGAGTAGATGATAAAGAAGCCACGAGTGCTCATCTGTATGAACTGTGGTGCTTTCCTTCTGGGTGCTAACAATTAAACAAGGCCTTGTATGCAATGTCTACATCACTGAGCAAGGTCATGATCTGAAAAGCACTTGGCAACAGCCCAGGAAGAGCTGCTAAACATGAAAATAATACTAACATGTCAATGATCCTATGTAAAATGTCTAGCAATACCGATCACAACCTATCCATGTCCAAATAAACAAATTTCTGTGGCCCAAAGCAAATTGTTATTAGCTACAGCAATGATGATAATCTTATTCTCTTCCTGCTGTTGTTATTTGGCTAATTCACAGAACCCCATAATTTCAAAAGTAAAACAATGTAGTTGACCCAAATGGCAATAGAATGATGTAAAATGGGTATAATTCGACTAACATGTTCTTAACAATGAACTGGTGAGAAATGGCATAAAATACATTACTAAGAACAGGATGATTGGAACAAAAGGAAACTGGGCAAGAGGAATAACATATGGATAAGTCTATGCAGCATTGGTATCCATGAAACACTAAAAAAATCATGGGAGGGCATCTAGCACATGGTAAAAATGCTCTACAGAGGGTTTATCGAAAGGTATGAACAAAAATCACACAGGCCAAGGTGTGAACAGAATGCTATCTATACTGGTCCCTCCCTCCACCATAGACTTACAGTGCTTCTTAAGCTGATAGGGCCAATATGTTCTAGACCTTGAAACAGTCATTTTGTATAAAGAAAGAAGTCTATTGAAAACACAATATTATTTTGTTATGGTGAAGAGATTTCAATTGCAACATAAAAGAGGGAAAGACTCTATGTATATTGGATCAAAATATGGGCTTGTACTATCTTAAAGAAACCTAGTATTATGAAGATCCAAACTTCCTGCTTCAAAATAGAGAAATTAGTGGGTGATTATTTGCTTTGTAAAAGCTTTATTTTTCAGGGTAAATTTCCTAGTGCATTGATCATATAACACTACTTCAAAAATTAAGCAGTTTTACTATGTAGGGCTTATCTCCATTTTCGCCAATCTCACTCCCTGCCAAAATCCTAGCAGATAAATTATGTTGCACATTTAACAATTGGTAGTCAACTCTTTAGTAATATAAATCTGCATTTAGTTAGTCTGGTTCTCAAATCATCCATAGTGTGATACCAAGCCCATAACTTAATCCTGTCTATGTTGGTGGCACCTGCCAGAGTTGACTTTTTTCCTCTGGCAGAGCCTCAAGAACCTAGGGTTGTCTCCATATCTGGACAAGGAACTTGAGAATTTTGTCAGAACACTTTATAGAACATCACATGATCCTTGTAGCATGCTAAGAAAGCCATCTTCTTGATGAATACATTTAGTCACATCACTTCTTTGCTCACTGACTTTCCACTGTTATGTGCTTTGCTTGCCATTTGCATACCAGTGCAATTTGATTTTTTACCTTGTATTACCAGCATTATCTCCTCCAATGATTCCCTATATTTAATCTATACTCTGGCTAAACTAACCTTGTACACAATCTTCATACACTTCCTATATTTTTCCAAACCTTAAGTCTCTACTTGGGCTTTTCCCTATGACCAGAATGTCATTACCCATTCTTCAGGACTCTGCTTGAATGTACTAATGACTTCAGTGTCAGTGTTTTCTTTATCATCTAATCCCATAGCACCTTTGTGCTCTTTTTATGTACTTATGCTATTCTAATTAATATATTTATCTGTGTCATACTCCACGGGGATCCTATTTTTCTATCTCTCAGCAGCCAGAACAGCCAATTGCATGTAGTGGTTGCTTAAATATATTTTAAACAATGAATATCATAGTTTAGATGGGGATTACAGTCTTGAAGGCAGATTTTTAAATATCTTAAAAGTTGTCATGAGATAGAAGAAGTAGATTTATTTATTTCAAATAAGCACAGGGAGGAATTTCCAACAATTAGAGCTGTTCAACACTGGAATGGATTACCTTTGGGGGTAGGAATTCCCTATTACTGGAAGTGTTCAAATTGAGACTGGAAAACCACCTGTCAAGGAAACAGAATGGGACCCCTGACCAGGGAGGCTGGATTAGATCACATCTAAGGTCCTTTCTAAATCTAATACTTTATAAATGTGTTGATGATGACAATCTGTACATTGTCATATATTCTGATGAGAGGCACAAGAGTGTAGCTCAGAGAGCTGACCTCAGAGACACAATGATTTGGGTTCAAATTCTGCCTCTGACACAAACTGGCTGTGTGACTTTGGGCAAGACACTGAATATGTGAGCACTCTAGGCAATGCTCCAAGATTATAAGCTGCAGAGAAGGTGCTGACTTGCACTGGGGGAGTAAGTTCCCCATTGGGAGCTCTCTACCCACGAAATCCAGGTCCCCTTTCCTATATATTTTGATTCATTATCAATCTATGTATGTAATCAAACTGATAAATGCTTGACTCTATATCTCTGTTAGGATGAGGACTAGAGCTGGAGCTAATCATTTTGTAAACATCTGAATCTCTATGTTGCCTTTGGTGTTAATGTCTTGTTGATGATGATTAGTCACAGATTTGTGGAGATATTTCTTTATATCATGGATTGCTTACTTACAAAGTGTCATCTAATTGGCTGATAATGTATGTTTAAAATAATGGTGAAAGACTACAGATACCATGAGCATCTTTTGACTTTGCAATAATCCTAGGTTTTAAAAGCACGGAATTCTAGTTAACTGTTCTGAAAGATAGAACAATGAAATAATTCCTGAGAAGGACAAGTGAGACACAGGAACCAAAAAACCTAGTACAACCTTAAGTTTCATTAATAGTAACAATTTCCAGAATGAGAGAGGTGATAATTGTTTCATTCTGCCCCATTCTGATTCCATTTGGAACACTGTGGTCAAGGGGGAAAGTAATACAAAGGAAGGCATACAAAGAAGGGCAACTGGGATATTGAGAAGGGATAGGGAAGGTAAGAAGCATTTATTAAGTGCCTACTATATGCCAGGCATTGTGCTAAGTGCTTTATAACGATTATTTCATTTGATTCTCACAACAATCTTGTGAAGTATTGTTATTCCCATTTATAGTTGAGGAAACTGAGGCAGAATTTAAATGACTTGTCCAAGGTCACATGGCTAAATTTGAGCTCAGGTCTTCTTCTAGGCCCAGTGTTCTATCCACTACATCACTCAGCTGTCTCTAAGAGAGGCAGAAGACAAGTCATATCAGGACTGGTTGAAAGAACTTGAAGCATTAAACCTAGAGAAAAGGATACTTGGGGACATGACAGTTTTCTTCCAAGTATGTGAAGGGTTATCATATGGAAGAAGTAAGTGTTCTATCCAATAGATAAGAAAAGAGTAAAGCATATCTGCTATGCAGGGTAAAGAACTCTGGATTTGGAGTCAAAAGATAAAGTCTCAGATTGATATTTACCATCTTCATAAATGACCTTGAGAAAATAAGTCACAGGAGCTCTGATAACCTCAATATTCTCATCTGTAAAATGAATACCTACCTGCTTTAAAAGACTGTTGAGAAGAAAGTACTTTGTAAACCTTAGAATGGCACACAAATGTGAGCTACACTTACTATTCAACTTTGAGAAAAGCTTATCTTTTTAAAACACAATTTTATCAGGAGGTTTGAAAGGGAACTGCTCAGGTCTGTGTCAGATATATACGCCTCTAAGATTCTCTGAATGGATGAAGAAAACTAAGGATACCTTTTAAACTTAGGTGCATTGCCCTTTCCACTAAGACGCTGGCAGCAAAAGTGCCTTCCAGACCCACTGTGCCTGCCGCTGCGAGGGGACTCTCTGCCTGGGGGCCTTGGGAACAAGGTTTCTTGGCATCACTCTGGTTTTCAGGCTCTTCAGGGCCCGCCTGGTGAGGAATCCTTTCTGAGTCACTGTTGCTGCTGTCTTCAGTGCAGTAAGCCTGGTGAGCAGGCCCAGGGGGAAAAGAAGCAGACCCTTGTGTGGTGACAGCAACATGAACTCTCACTGCTGCTCCTGACAAATCCGAGGCACCGCGCCCAAACACAGGATAAACACCTACAGAGGAGGAAATAAAATGGTTCCAGTCAGGCATAAAGCAAGTCTTGTCAGATTTATAGAGGTGCACAAAGATTACATCTGTACCTTTTCTGCACAGAGGAAGCACTCCACCTCATTTTCCCCACTGTTTTGGACAAGCAGCTACAAAGTTTAGTGTTTTCTATTGAATTTTTATCCTTAAAAAAAGCCCTGGGGCAGCTAGGTGGTGCAGTGAATAGAGCACTGGCCTTGGAGTCAGGAGGACCTGAGTTCAAATCCTGCCTCAGACACTTCACACACACACACACACACACACACACACACACCCTAGCCATGTGACCTTGGGCAAGTCACTTAACCCCAACTGCTTTCCAAAAAGCAAAAAAAACCCCAAAACCAAACCAAAAAAACCCAACCAAACAAAAAAACAAAAAACACACCCAAAAAACCAACAAAAAAAAAAAAGCCCTAACTCCAATGCTGCCTTCTTCAGGAACATTAGTTAATGATTCTCCTCAGCCTCAAGTGGCCTTTAACTTACCGTGTTTTATCATTATACCTACATGCGTCTTATCCCACTATGAGAATATAAGTGCCATGAAGGTAAGGACTATATCTTATGTAGACTTTAACTCTGAGGGGCACAGCAGGTAGGAGCAAAAAGCTAAATGGATTTGGGAATCTGGAGACCCAGGTTCAAATACTAGCTGTGAAACTTACTAGCTGAATGCCCATTCTGACTCTGTTTTATCATTTGTAAAATGGGAATGATACTATATATATTTTGCTTTTTGGAGGACAGTTGGGGTTAAGTGACTTGCCTAAGGTCACACGGCTATTTTTTGTGTGTGTTAAGTGTCTGAGGCTGGATCTGAACCCAGGTCCTCCTGACTCCAGGGCTAGTGCTCTATTCACTGCACTACCTAGCCGCCCCGATAATATTTTTTTATCTACCTCATAGTGCTGTGAGTTGTAAAGAAAGCACCCTGTAAACCTTAAAAATGTTATAGAAATTCAGTTTAACTTAATTGAATTCAACAACCAAGTGGGAGTTACTGCTATTACCTACCTCCCTTCTCTGTACCTTTGGTTAGGCCTAAAGAAATCCAAGTTGTCATTTTTAATCTAACAAGATTTTTGCAAAGAAAATGTTTTATAAACTATGAAAGATTTTAGAGACTTGTATGAATATGAACAACTCTTGAATGATGGTGAACAAAGATAAAACAGAAGTATAATATTATGTAAACAAGGAGGTCTAAGAAAAGGTAATGGGTAGAATCAAGTCTGATTCTATTTCTTCCTACTGGCTTCTTTGGGTTGGACCACACACACTAGGGATTTCCTTGACCTAATTATTTAGGATTTGAATGGGCATACCTAGGTCATAGCTATGTCTAGCCTTATCACTGGGTAGGAATTTATTCCCAGAGAGGGGAAGTGCCATTAATGTGTACAAGAAGCCCAGAGAGCTGTTATTCACCTTCCACTGAAGAGAGAGAAGGAGGAAAATGAGTACTTCAACAAGATGTAGATGAGAAGAAATCTATTTCCTAGAACATATCCTTATACAGGTTTTATTCCTACCTCTGATAAACAATTTTCTGACAAAAAAAGTATGTTAAAGAAATTGTCTTCTTATTATCACTGTATTATTAATACTGAAAGAGAATCTATAGTGTTAGAGCTGTAAGACCATCTGTTCCACCCTCCTGTTTTAGAAAGGCAAGAAACTGTGGTTCATGGTAAGGGAATGAATTGCCTACAGTCATACATTTAATAAATAGAAGAGCTGGGACTTGAACCCAAGGGTCTTCTGATTCCATATCCAATTTATTACACTATGCTGCTCCCTTATATCATCAAAATGACTACTTACCACTAATAGTCAGTGTCTTTGCTGTCCTCACACTGAGCCTGGAAAGGTCCACATAGGCTGACCCAATCAAGGTGTCTGTCAGGTGGGGCCTCTCCACATTGTCATTTCCATAGGACCGCCACACCTGGATTTCCAGTTTCTCTTCCCTCAAGTACCAAAGCAGTGATGGTCCCACATTAACATCTACTTTTTTTGTTGCTGTGAATGTCATTGTGACTTGTTTTTCATCCGTGGCTAACTTTGGTTTTCTCAGTGGGGTCCAGAAGCCCTCTTGGTCATATAGCTTATAGCGAAGGTAGCAGTGGGTGGCCTTGTGGATATGTGTCTGGCCAGCCAGTAACATACAATGGGTTGGCAGCCATGCTCTTGGGGTGGAGACGGTGATGGTAGCTGGCCTCTCCTCAACATCTGTGAGGAGGTCAGCAGGACCTTCCTCAAAACTCCAGCCCAGAAGTTTAGCGGCCTCCAAGACTCGTTCTCTGTCACCAGAATGGGCAAAGGAAATTGATAGCTCCAGGCCACCCACAATCATCTGCATGATGTCTGTGTTTTGTGCTGGAGCCAGGTCCTCAGGCAAGATGACTGGATACCACCCTGTAATCCCTTATGAGAGAAGACAATTATGGAAGGGTGCTATTTCTATCTTCCTCAAGAACTAACACAGGAAACATGTACCCATAACCACACAGAGATGATTATTTCACTGGAAAAAATATTTTTATGGAAATAGCAGAAACTAGTAGGAAGAAAAAAGGGTGGGATTCAGTAGACCCAAGTTCTAGTCCTGGCTAGACTAGAACTGGTTGCATAACTTGGGGGTAAGTTAGAGAATCTACCTCAATTTATATGATAGAGATATTAATTTTTATTTTGTTTACCTCATAAGATTATTTTTTATTTATATTATATATTATTTATGTATCAGAATAAGTATGTGAAAATAAACAAATGCATAGAACCTTGGAGCTAAAAGGAACTTAGACTATGGAACTAAGGAAGCCAGAGCTAGAAAGGGCCTCTCAGAACTTAGGAAGTCAAATTGATTCACTTTATAAATTTAGCTGCCTGGTAAATTTAAAAGAACATTGTAGAAGCATTTACAGGCATACATTCCATTCTCAGCTCTGCTACTAATTTTGTGACTTTTGGAAAGTCATTGCTATACCCCGAGCCTCAGTTTCCTCATTTGTAGGGTCACAACTAAATGATTTCTACAATCCCTTACAGATCTAGAGTTCCATTAAGTCTCTGAATTAAAGGTCTCAAGATGTGAACTTGCAAGTGCCTAGCACACAGTAGGTCCTGAATGTTTGTTCAGTTGCAACTACTAGTTTCTGGATTAGAGCCCTGACTTCTCAATTCTCAGCTAAAGTGCTCTTTTATATCACTATACTCCTTGAAATAGTTCAAAGCATGATAATGACATCGAGTATTGCTACCATCAACTGAAGAAAATTAAACAGAGGGTTTTATTTGTTTGAAAATAGTCATATACAATGATAGATGTCAGAGCCAAGGAATCTATTCGGGGTGAGAGGCTGATATTTAAAAAGAGAACTTCTTAGGGCTAGGTTCATTAGATGTAATAGGTATGCAGGCATAAAATAATTTTAGGCTAAAGAAGTTACTATTACGGGATGCATATTCTTTTCTCTGGGGGCAACAAGACTTACAGGGCCAACAGAATGTTAGCATTAGAAGGGACATTAACATTACAACACAGAATTTTTGAGCTGGAAAAAACCTGAAGTCTAGTTCAAATACCAAATTTGATAGAAGAGGATACTGAAGCCCAGAAAGGGAAAGTGAATTGTCCATGGTCACAAAGTGAGTCAGCTATTCAAAGTATTCCACTAGTTCAGTCATCCAAAGACCTGATGAACAATCAAGTTACTCACCTGACCTTTTGATCAGCAAATCTTTCATTGGAATCCTGACTACTCCAAGGAGATACTCTCTTAAAGGCTGAATGTGAGCTAATGGACTACCTGTAAAAAAGTTAACAAAATTAAAAATAACTAAGAGACTCGTGGACCAAAGCTTTTACTTACAGTAAAAACCAGATTCCAGCTTGAGAATGGAGAACAAAGAAACAAACAAAAAAGTGAAAATAGTATGTTTCAATCTGCATTCAGATTCCACAGTTCTTTTTCTGGATATGGATAGAATTTTCCATTATGAGACTTTTGTAATTGTCATAGCTCATTGCATTGCTAAGAAGAGCTAAATCTATCACAGTTGGTCACTGCACAGTGTGGCTGTTACTGTGTATAATGTTCTCTTGGTTCTGCTCACTTCATTCAGCATCATGTAAGTCTTTCCAAGTTTTTCTGAAATCTGCCTGCTTATCATTTTTTATGGAATAATAGTATTCCATTACATTCATATACCACAACATGTCCAGTCATTCCCCAATTGATAGGTATCCCCTCAATTTCCAGTTCTTGGCCACCACAAAAAGAGATGCTATAAATATTTTTGTACATGTGGGTCCTCTTCCCTTTTTTAACAGTCTCTTTGGGATACAGACCTAGTAGTGGTATTGCTGGATCAAAGGGCATGTACAGTTTGGTTGCCCTTTGGGCATAGTTCTAAACTGCTCTACAGAATGATTGGATTAGTTACAACTCCAACAACAATGCATCAGTGTCCTAATTTTCCCACATCTATCATTTTCCTTTTCTGTCATATTAGTTAATCTGATAGGTGTGAGGTGGTTCCTCAGTTGTTTTAATTTGCATTTCTCTACTCATAGTGATTTAGAGCATTTTTTATATGAATATAGCTTTAATTTCTTTGTCTAAAAACTACCTGTTCATATCTTTTGACCATTTACCAATTGGGGAGTGACTTATAGTCTTATAAATATGTCTCAGTTCTCTATATATTTGAGAAATGAGGCCTTTATCAGAAACATTGGTTGTAAAAACTGTTTCCCAGATAACTGCTTTCCTTCTAATCTTGGTTGCACTGACTTTGTCAAAACCTTTTTAATTTAATGAATCAAAATTTATATTTGGCTTATTTTTTTTTAAAAACAACTTCTTGTTTTAACCCCAAAGATCCAAGCTTTTGGGATAAGAACTCACTGACAAAAACTCCTGGGAAAACTGCAAAGCAGTTTGGCAGAAAGAGGCATAGACCAACATCTCATATCATATAACAAGCTAGTGTCAAAATGGGTACATGATTTAGACATAAAGGACGACATCATAAGAAAATTAGGGGAGCATGGAAAAATTTACTGGTCAGATCTATGCATAATGGAAGAATTTATGACCAAAGAAGTGATAGATTATCATGAAAGGTAAAATGGAAAATTTTGATTACATGAAATGAAAAGGTTTTTGTACAAACCAAATCCATGTAGCCAAGATTAGATGAAAGCATAAAATCAGGAAATTTTTTTATACAGTAAGTTTCTCTGATGAAGATCTCACTTCTCAAATATATATGGAACTGAGCCAAATTTATAAGAATAAAAGCCATTCCTCAATTGGTAAGTGGTTAAAGAATATGAACAGGCAGTTTTCAGAAGAAGAAATCAAAGCTATCTAGTCATATGAAAAAAATGCTCTAAATCACTACTGATTAGAGAAATGCAAATTAAAACAACTCTGAATTACCACCTCACACCTATGAAACTGGCTAACATGGAAGAAAAAGAAAATGACACATGATGGAGGGGATGTGGAAAAGCTGGGACACTAAGGCACTGGTTTGTGGAATTTTGAACTGATTCAACCATTTTGAAAAGCAAATTGGAACTATGCCTAAAAGTCTTTTAAAACTGCATACCCTTTGACCCTGCAATACCACTATTAGGTGTGTATTCCAAAGAGAACAAAGAAAAGGGAAAAGGACCTATATGTACAAAAACACTTAAAACAACTCCTTTTGGTGGCAAAGAACTGGAAATTGAGGGGATACCTATGAATTGGGGAATGGCTAAACAAGTTGTGGTATATGAATGTAATGGAATATAATTTTTTTTTGCTTTTTTCTATCTCATGGAATTTCCCTTTGGTTCTGATTATTTTTACAACATGACAAATGTGTA
This sequence comes from Petaurus breviceps papuanus, assembly GCF_028583685.1. NCBI lineage: Eukaryota > Metazoa > Chordata > Mammalia > Diprotodontia > Petauridae > Petaurus > Petaurus breviceps. The sequence goes on from NW_027187352.1 coordinate 3,021,009, forward strand.
AATATGTTTAATATGATTGTACATGTATAGTCTATATCAGATTCCATGCTGTCTTGGGGAGGGGTAAAATTTAGAATTCAAAATCTTATAAAACTAAAAATAAATTTTAAAAATGTTAATAAATTTTTTGTTTTTAATTTTATCTCTTTGATTTCATAATTTCTATTTTTGTGTTTAGTAGCATTTTAAATGTTACTTTTCTCATTGTTTTATGCACAATTCATTGATCAATTCTTTCTCTTTTATTGATGAAAGTATTTAGAGAAATACAATTCTCCCTAAGAACTGTAATGGCTTTATCCTAAAAACTTTTGGTATGTTGACATTTTCACTTATGAAATTATCTATTATTTCTATGACTTGTTCTTTGACCTACATATTCTTTAGGATTAAGTTATTTATTCTCCATTTCATTTTGTGTCCTTTGTTCAATTACCCTTTATTAGTTATAATTTTCCTTGTATTGTGATAAGTAAATAATATATATAATATTTCTGCTTCTCTGTGTGTTTATAAAGTTTGTATGTACTAGTGCATGGCAAATTTTTGTAAAAGTGCCATACACATGAGAAACAGTGATATTCCTTTTTATTTCTAACAACTATAATTTCTAGAGATCTAAATATCTAATATCTAACCTTTTTCAAAAATTACATGCAGGTCCTTAACTTTTTTCTTTCTTGTTAGTAAGCACATAATAAATACCTGCTGATTGACTTGATTGATAGATGAGGTAAATGACTGTTGGCTTTGGATTCTAGAGTTCAAGTCCTTTGAATTCACATATTAGGTATGTGAACTTACATGGACATAAAGTAATAATATTATTTGAACTCACCTGGCTTGATGTCTTGGTGATACAAAGAGAAAGTGACCTCAGCAAACTCTAACAGCTCTGCCAGAAAACAGGCTTCACCACTGCTATGTTGTGTCACCAGATTGCAAGGGAACTCCATGTGGTGGGAGAATTCAGGGCAGAAGGTACGGGCCACAGGGCGTGTCTGGCGTTGCTCTCCCTTGGGCAGGAAGGAGAGATGTGTGGTGACTGAAGTATTAACACCTACTGTTGCATTATATTGCAAACAAGGCTCCTGCTCAGCTATGACTCTGAGGGGAGAAAAAAGGGCAGGGGTAAAGTAATGTTAGACTTCAGCTTACCCAGGAAATACATCCTAAGAGAAGACTTAATGGAACTATGACTGCTGTCTTTGAGGTAGAATTAGTGACAGTGATGAGTGATAAGGGATTGTAATAGTATTGGCTAAATAAGAAAGTCTATGGTAGTCAGAGAACTGTTAGAAGGGAATCATAAGCCAAGAAGTCTGAAAAATGACAAAGACTTTTGATGCCAGTCTGGCCCAAAGCCCTGTGTAATGGGAATGCAAATTTGGAAGATCTTCCCTGCCCCTAGGCTAAAATGCACCTGAAGCCTGGGGAGGGAAGCTTGTTTTTCAGTAGATACTTCTTGATTGGCCAGTGAGTCAATAAGGTTGTTACATTTTCTGAGCCAGGAGAAGGCTATATAAGCCCTGATGTGTAGCTTTGTTTTGGGACTCACTTTGAGAAGTGTTCTGTGATTTGATCTGAATTCTGGGAAGCCGTTGTTGAGAGTCCCCGGGCTTTGAAAAACCCAGATGTGGAAACCCAGATGTTGACTGGGTATGGATGTAATGGTTGGACAGTTTGGAAATCTGTCTCCTTGATCTGTTTCTGTCTTGATAATTCTGCCTGTATGCTTTGAAGTTCGGGGTGCTGACCTTTTTCCCCTGAACAAGGTAAATGATATATGTCTGACTGATTAAAGTAAGCTTGTTAACCCATTTTGAGTTGCTTTCCTTTATCAAAGCAGATCCAAGAACCTGTGTGAGCAGGCACCCTGGGGACACTGGGGTGCTTGCCACTACACCCTGCAACTACAGACAAGATCATCCATCAGACCTAAGGATGCTGAACACGGGAAAAATGTCTTAAAATTAGGAATGTACAGAAAAGCACTGGGTTGCCTTATGAAGAATTGAGTTTTTTGGCCACTAGAGGCATTCAAGTATAAGATATTGTAGGATGAATTTACAATGAATTTGGAGATTGGACTAGATATTTAACCCATCCAGTTGAGATTCTATGATCTAGAGAGGAGATTTTTTTAGAAAGAGATCTTGATATGTATCTACTGTTTTTATTGCTGGAATTATCAAAAGCCCATCCTATGCAGTAGAACCCATTTGCTAGAATCAGAAGGCATCAGAAGGATTTAAGATAAATGAATTTGAGGTTCATTTTCTTCCTTGGTGACCTTATCAATTGCCATGAGTTCAATTACCAACTGTGGGTCTGATGATTCCCAGAGCTCTTTATCTTAGCCCTCTAGTTTCCCCTCCTGATCTCAAAACCAATACCACAAATTGTCTACTGAACATTTCAAACTGAAATGCCAAAGGTTTCTCAAACTCAGTAAGCCCAAAAGAGAACTGATTATATCTTTTGTCACCAAACCCACTCCTTTTCCGAATATCCCAACTTCAATGTCATCTTCAATGCCCCACTCTCACTTTAAATTTTGCTGTTGTCTACCTCCACATCTCACCCCTTCTGTTTACATAATCACCACCCTAGTGCAGGCCCTCAACACTTCTCATTTGAATTATTATTCTCCTAACTGGTCTCCCAGTTGCAAACTGCTTTTCTCTCCAATTCATTCTCCATACAAATGACAAAGTGAAATTCCTAAAGCACAGGTTTAGCCATTTCATTCCCCTGTTCAGAACGTTCCAATGGCTCCTTAATACCTTTAGGGTAAAATATAAGCTCTTTTGGATGGCTAGTCCTAAAGATAGGTGAAAAACCTGGAGGCGGACTATTTTTCTTTTTCTTCTTTCCTCATCTGCTAGCACAGAGCCTGGCACTTAGTAAATTTGTTGATTATAAGCTCATAGATTTAATGCTAGATGTGACTCTAGGTTATTGAGTCCAGCTCCCCTTCATTTTAGCAATGAGGAAACTGAGGACCAGAGAGTTTAATTCCCTTGTCCATGGTCACAGACACAGTAAGTACCTAAAATGTGAGCCCAGGTCTCCTTGATTCCAAGCTCTTTTGGCCAAGATGTCACCCTGGTAGGTCTTCCCTCATCACTGCATGCCTGGAATATTGCAATAATTTTCTGGCCGAGTTTCCTGCCTCAAGTCTCTCCTTACTCCATTCTATCCTCCACTCAGCTGCCAAAATGATCTTTTGAAGGTTGCTGGTCTGACCATTAAACTCCTCTATTCAATAAATGCCAATGGCTCCCAATTGCCGTTAGGATCAAATATAAAATTCTCTGATTTTTAAAGTTCTTCATAACTTGGCCCTTTCCTAATCTTCCATTCTTCTTACATTTTATCCATGTAATCTGTGATACAGCAACACTGGTCTTCTTGCTATCCTTGTATACAACACTCCATTTCCTGACTGATTTTTCACTGGCCTAGAATGTTCTTCCTCCCTGTTTTTGCCTCTGGGCTTCCTTCAAGACTAAGATTCAATTATATTTTTTGCAGAGGTCTTTCTAGTTCTTTCCAATTCTATGGCCTTTCCTCTTGTGATGAATGAAAAGCCTGAGAAACAGAGTTTCTGGGCAATTAATGATCTATCTATTAACTGGGATACCAAATAATCAATAAATTGATGAGCTCTCTTGGTAACCAAAGACAAAACCAGGGAGATCCCTGAATGTTTAAATACCTTTGGAAAAGAAGGTATCCCTAACAGGTGAAAATCAACCCTGACTGATGGACAATTAATGAGGGGATGGACATACTAATAAGGAGGTGGCCCAAAAGTCTTCAGCTCCTGCTGCTGAGAACACAACTTGATCATGAGACTCAGGTGCCTCCAGCAAATCTGGACAATAAAATCCATCTATACCCAGACAACTCTGGTTTGTTTTCTCCTTCATAAGGTGGGTACCCTAAATTCTAGTGGAGGGTTCCAAGGCAGGGACTCATTCCTAGGCAAGAATTCACGTAGATTAGATTCTGTTTGTAAAGTCTTTTAGTTGGGTGAGGTCCCACCCAAGATCACAGAACATGTACCCGGAGGATTTGGGCAATCTCATCTATTAGCAATGCCTCTAGAGACTGACTGACTGGCCTATAAGGGTTGGTCCCTAACTGAGGAAGTAGAAAGGAAAAACCTCAATCCTAACTGAATAACTGGTTATTAATATAATAAAAACAATCATTTCTCTCATTCTGAGATTATATCCAATTTATCCTCGACAGGATATGCATTGTTATTTGCATTGGCTCCTCCATTAGAATATGAGTTCCTTGAGGCAAGAACCATGATTTTTTGCCTCTGTGTCCCCAGTACTTAGCACAGTGCCTGGAATATAATAAATGCTTGTTGACTTGACTATCCATTACCATTAAGAATATTAATAACAGTAACTACCAACACTTTTTGGAAAGCTGATTGAAGGAAGCTTTTCTTTATATTGAGTTGAAATCTGTTTCTTTAATTTCCACTTGTGGCTTCTGTACTCTGGGGCCATGCAAGATACATCTAATTCTTCCTTTTACATGACAACCTTTCAAATACTTAAGAGTTGTATGCTTCCTTCTAAGTCTTCCCTTTTCTGAAAGGGATAAACTCAGCTCTCTGTAAAATTGTAAACCAATCTTTGTAGACAGCATGGTCTCCACAATCCTTTTACACACCTAGATGCTTGACATTGTCAGGAGGTGTTTCCATCCGTCTATGTCCTTCCTAAAATGTGCCACTGAGAACTAAACAATAAATCCTTTGCTTGCCTTTTCCTTTGCACTGACTATATTCAATTTATGTTATATATGGCACATACAAGCATACATCCTCTCAATTTAGTGAAGGAAAGAGGTAAGCTCCATAATGGCAGGATTTGTGTCTCTGTTTATCTTTAAGTCTATTCACTTTGGAAAATGCCTTGCACATTACAGATTTTTGACAAATATTTGTTAAGTATCCAATGAATGAATTAGTCCTGCCTATGTCTCTTACTAGGTACTTGACTCTGAGCAAGTTACAAACACATTCAACCAAACACACTATTTCCTCATCTGCCTTAGGAAGGCAGAGTGCTGGACTTAAAGTCAGAAAAAGCAGAATTCAATTCCAAGAAAGAAGTTACTTGTTAAGCATATATAATGTCATACTGTAGTGCTGCTAAATTTACCCATCACACTCATGGAATCTTGACCTTGACTGCAGATTCCATATCTGTGCATCTTTATAATTATTTAAAGTTTCTTCTAAAACTGGACAGAATCATGGAGTCTCAATGTCTTGTTCCTGTTTACATCTAGCTCCACCATGTTTTTATCAAACTGTTTAGCCAATTTTATAAATTTTTTACTATTTCGGGCTTTAAACTTTGTATACCTAGTTTTTCTTCTAGATTTTATTTTTGTTATAGTAGGAGTAAATTAAATAGCACCTTTATTGATACACATTGGTTTTTCACACTGAGGAGTAATATGAATATAATTAATAATATCTAACATTTCAACACTACATCTCCTGTCATGCTGTTTATTTCTTCTTTCATCTAACTACACGTTGTTGGAGAATTTGAATCCCAAAATATTCCATCAGTATCATTATAAGGGGAACTGAAGATAGGTGACTGAAAACTGATTTGCAACAATCTCTTTGGAGTTTAATGTAAGCACATTTCCTCAGCTCCTTTATTGACAGAAGTTCAGCTCCTCAAAGCCTGGGCCACTTCTTGAAGTGCTACATTCAGGGAAGCTAAGTGGCTTTTCCTCTTCCCAATCAGCTGTGTGGGTGGTGGAGGCGAGGTTGGTATCCCTAAGGGGCCAGGACATTTCCTGAGCTTTAGCATTATCCCTTGATCAGGCCTCTCGCTCCTCTCACACACTCCTTCGCTTCTCCTCTCTTCACATCTTTCCCAAGAGGTGGGGGAGGACACCAGGACTACTACAAAGCGGGGGCCTTTTTGAGTGAATGCTGTTGACATCTTGGACTGATACAGAATAGAACAATATTTATTTCATTTAATCCTCACAATAACCCTGGGAGGTAGGTGCTAGTATGACCCCCATTTTTTCTTTCTTTATTAATTTGTTTGTTTACTTTTAGGTTACAAAATTCAGTTCCACAATTCCTTGAGTTTCAAACTTTCCTCCCCCGCCCACCCCATGGCGGCATGCAATCAAGTACAGGATCTGCAAATACTTTCACATTAGACATTAGTCAGGTTGTAAAGAAGGATTGTAACCTATGAAATGAACAATGGGAAAGAGGAGACAAAACCAAACAAGAAAAAAGAAAGAGAGCAGGTGGTTTGCTTCAGTCTGCATTCAAACTGTTCTTTCTAGTTTTTTTTTTTTGCATTTTTTTTTGGAGGGCAATTGGGGTTAAGTAACTTGCCCATGGCTAGTTTTTTTTTGTGTGTGTGTGTGTGGGTGTTAAGTGTCTGAGGCCAGAACTGAACTCAGGACCTCCTGACTCCGGGGCCAGCGCTTTACTCACTGCGCCACCTAGCCACCCCATTTTTTCTAGTTCTTTCTCTGAATGCAGATAACTCTCTCCCTCCTGAATCTTTTGGAGATGACTTATAACCTTGCATTGCTCAGAAGAGTCCAGTCTATCAAAGCTGGTTGTCACACATACGTTGTATCTGTACCTGTGTACAAATTTCTCCTGGTTCTGCTCTGCTCAGCATCAGTTTGTATAAGTCTCTCCAGGTAGACATGAGGTCCATCTGCTCCTCATTTCTTCTTTTTTTTTTCCTTTTGGAGGGCAATTGGGGTTAAGTAACTTGCCCAAGGTTATACGGCTAGTTTTATTTTGTGTGGGCGTCAAGTGTCTGAAGCCAGAACCAAACTTGGGTCCTCCTGACTCTGGGGCACGCTTTACTTACTGCACCACCTAGCCACCCCCCATGCTCCTCATTTCTTATAGCACAATAGTATTCCATTACATTCATATACCACAACTTGTTCAGCCATTCTCCAATTGATGGGCATCCCCTTAATGTCCAATTCTTTACCACCACAAAAACAGCTGCAATAAATATTTTGGTACATATGGGTCTTCCTTCCATTTCTCTGATCTCTTTGGGATATAACCCTAGAAGTGGTATTGCTGGGTCAAAGGGTATGTACTTATTTATAGCCCTTTGGGCATAGTTCTGGATTGCTCTCCAGAATGGTTGGATCAGTTCACAACTTCACCAACAATGCATTAGTGTTCCAATTTTTCCACATCCTCTCCAGCATTTGTCATTTTCCTGTTTTGTCATCTTAGCCAATCTGACAGTCCGGTGAGATGTGGTACCTCAGAGTTTTTTTAATTTGCATTTCTCTAATAAATAGTGATTTAGAGAATTTTTTCATAAGCTTACAAATATCTTTAATTCTACCCCTGAAAACTGCCTGCTCATATCCTTTGACCATTTATCAATTGGGGAATACCTTGATTCTTATAGATTTGACTCAATTCTCTGTATATTTTAGAAATGAGGCCTTTATCAGAGACACTGACTGTAAAAATTCTTTCCCAATTTCATACTTCCCTCTTAATCTTGGTTACATTGGCTTTGTTTGTACAGAAACTTTTCAATTTAATGTAATCAAGATTATCCATTTTGCACTTTATAATGCTCTTTTAACTCTTATTTGTATGACCCCCATTTTACAGATGAGGGAACTGAGGCAGGCAGAGGCTTAAGTCACTTGACTAGGGTTACACAATCAGTAAGTGTTTGAGGCTAGATTTGAATTCAGGTTTAAATGGTGACCAGTGATCTATCCACTGTGCCATGGAGCTGCCCCAGTCCTATTGTATCCAGTCATCAGCTCAATCTTGCCCTTGGAAGATAGTATGTGTAATTCTTTCAGGCACTGATCCACATGAAAAAAGGGTTTGCCCTTTTTATGTCCCTAGGAAATTGGTTCCTTAGTGGGGATTGTGCTGTTTTGTATGTGGCACACACAAAACACAAAGAGATCTAATTATTGTTCAAACTCAGTGATTTTTTCTCAGATCTCCCTGATCCTCCTGCAGCTTTTGACACTGTTGGCCAATGCCTCCTTCAGGATATTTTTTCCTTTCTGCATTTTTGTGACATTGCTCTCTCATAATTTTCCTCCTCCCTGTCTGGCTAATCCTTCTCCAGATCCTCTGTAAACTTTTCATCCATGTCCCATAATGGATGACTCTGTCCTGGGCCTTCTTCTTTATGTCTATTCTTTCAGTGATAGCACCTTTGCTCCCACTCCAGAATTCAACTAATACTTCTTTGTAGATCATTCTCAAATGTACATATTCTACTCTTACCTCTCTTCTGCTTGCCTGTTAGACATCACCAAATGGATATTAAAGAAAAAAAAACAACAAATATTTCAAAGGTATCTCAAACTCACCATTTCTAAAACAAGCCTCATCTTTCTTCCCTGAAACCATTCCTTATCCTAGTTCCCCTATATTTATCAAAGACATTATTATCATTTCAATCACTGAGTCATACTTGACTCTTCTCTTAATTCACACTCAGCATCTAATCGCAATCAGTTACCATATCTTGTAGGTTCTACCTTTATAACTTCTCTCATTTCAATCCTCTTTGCTGTCACCTTAGTTCAGACCCTCATCATCTTTACCTTGGCCAACTTCAACTGCCTCCTAATTGGTTTCCTTGCATCCGGTCTTTCTCCTCTCCAATCCATCCTCCATAGAGCTATCAAACTGAAATACCTAAAGCAGAGATCTGATTTGACCACGTTGCTCCTTTAATTCAGTGGCTTTCTATTCCCCCTAGGATAAACTTTTTTTGGCATTGTTTCACAGTTTGGTTCTAGACTGACTATACAAGCTAACTGTGAATTACTTTGCACACCACACATTCTGTGCTCTTGCCACACTGACCTAACTGCTCTTCTCCACACACAATCTTCCATCTTTGGCGCTAGGATGTCTCCCAGTCCTAGGATACTCTCCTTGCTTCTACCTTTTGGAACAAAGCTCAGCTCAAGTGCCACCTCTTACAGAAAAGGCATTTTTTATATCCCTCAGCTGTTAGGAATCCTTCCCCAAAAGATAATTGTATCTATTTTACCAATATCTTGCATTTACTGATTTGTGTACATGTATCTCTCATATAAAATGTGCAAGCCTTGATGGCTCCTTTTTGTCTTTGTCCCCTGTCCTAGCAAGAGGTCTGCAATGTAGTGGGTATGTGATAAATACTAGCTGAGTGGAGAAGCAGTTGGGTAATCCAGCTTACTACAAGGGTCAGCCACTGATGAGAACTGAGCCAAGACAAATTTGGAACTGTCCTACGTAAAATACTGAGGGCAATCTTCTAGAATAGGAAACCCTTGGTGGATGAATAGGAGTATTGAGTAAAGCTCCGTGGGTATCAGGTCTCTCAAGAGGAACTAAGCACTAATTAAAGATAATTAAAAGGATTTATTTGTAGCCTAAACTTTATTTTTGGTTTTTTTTTTTGGAGGGGGGAAGGTAGGGCAATTGGGGTTAAGTGACTTGCCCAAGGTCACACGGCTAGTTTTGTGTTAAGTGTCTGAGTCTGTATTTGAATTCAGGTCCTCCTGACTCCAGGGCTGGTGCTCTATTTACTGTGCCACCTAGCTGCTCCACAGCCTAAACTTTTAAGATAGGTTAGATAGAGCTTGTCTTCTAGACAACAGCTTTTGCTGATAAGCTCATTGAGCATTTTATAAGAGGGAAAAAGGAAGAAGTATGCTTGCTAATTTCTTGAATTTTAACTTCAGAACAAAAGAAAGCTAATTTGAACCAGCACCCATTCCAATTCTTAGAAAAGAGCCTTACCTTGCTGCTGCTTGTAAACCACTGGCTCTGTGAATGTGCACTGAGATGGACACAGTTCGAGCAGGAATGACTCCCTCTGATGTCTTGGTTGTGTGCCTGTACCTTAGGCTCACATCTAACAGACCTGAAAAACAAGGGTGACAAGTAAACCATTCGGGGCTCTGGTCATCAAATGTTCAAAAGTTACAAGATATCTTAGAACACAGAAGATGGAAGGTTAGAGCTAGAAGGAACCCACTAAAAAAACTAAATTTTAGCTTCTATCTTTAGTAGAAAGTTTTACTAAAATATAAAACATAGAATGTCAAAGTCAGAAGGGATCTTAGAGAACATATAATCCAACAACTTTCTTTTACAGACTTTGAAATTAAGGACACTACAAGAGATTTACAAGAATTATTCATATATATGTTGGACTAACGACCTCTGAGTTCCCTTCCTCTGAAGTTTTCTGATTCTGACAACATAAATTGTTAGGGCATGAGGGTCCTCATAATGTGTAATGTTAGAGCTGGAAGAAAATATATATTTCATCCAGTACAGGATGAAAACTGAGGTCTAGAGAGGGAAAGAGACTTGCCCAAAGTCAGAGAGTAAGTTAGTGGCAGGAATGGGAGTAGAGTTCATGTATCCCAAGGGCACCTTGCTGCAGAATTTCTGGAGACTGACCTACAAAACCCAGGATATTTCAGTAGCTGAGGAAATGATTTTTCCATTTCAAACTTTGGATCACAATGGGTCTCTGAAAGGGAAAAGGAAAAAAAAAAAGGAGTCGAATGCAGTAGCATTTGCCAAAGAGAGGGAGGAGGTTGGTGTCAACAAAGAAATTGCTATAGCAATATTGCTCATAAAATCAACTATAGAAATATTTAAAGGTAGGACTGTGAACTTTTAGAACTTATGGAAGGCAAAATTTCCAGGGCTGACAGGAGGAAGATTGGCAAGCCTGTCCTCATTCTTTTTAATTCAAGTTTGTCTGGGTCTCAGTGAGGGGCTTCCTATAGACTGCTAATCAGAGTTCACTTCGCTTACAATCATGGAACACATTTACTCTTGCTTTCTCTAGTCAGTTTCCTTACCATTTTTTATACATAACTCCACTGAGGATATCAGGGAAGGCTGGCTTTAGGAAAGAGATGGCCCTTGAACTGAAACTTTAAGGGAAGGACATAAAAAGATGAAAATGAAGACAGTGCCTATTGCAGACATATGGGAATAGTGTGAATGAATTCACTGATGTGATAGATGTTATGTCATTTTGAAAAATAAATAGTAGTACACTTTGCCAGGATCTTAGAATATATGACTGGGAATAAAGTGAAGTAAGGTTGGAAAGGTAGCTTGAAACCATACTGTAAATACCTTAAATGTCAACTAAAAGAGTGTTTCATTTTAGATTCAATGCAAGATTTTGAACAGAAGTAGATTCATCAAACTAGAGCCTTAGAAAGATTATTTTGACAGTGGTATAAAGGATGGACTGAGGGCAGATGGAGGCAGATTAGCTAGGAGATGGTTAACAATGAACCAGGTGAGAGAATGTGGGGCAGAGTGGTGAGATCCTGAACTACAGAAGTGGCTATACTACTATAACAATGACAGTATGAGTGGAGAAGAGGAAATGGATATAACAGAATTATGGAGGTATAATCTACAGAACTTGGCAACTGATGGATGTTTAGGGGAGGGGATGAACTGAAGGATAAGGAAGAGTCAAAGAAGACTCTAAGATTTCAAGCCTGGCTGATCAGAAAGACAGAAAGAGAAAGTTTGAAGAGAAGGTCTGGTTTGAGAGAAGATGATTTTAGACATGATGAGTTTGAGGTTCCAGCAAAACCATCCAAGTAGAGCTTGTCTATTAGGTTGTTTAAGAACTGGGACTTGAGTTTGGGGGAAAGATTGGAGCTTCATTTATAGATATGGAATCATCTCCTTAGGTGGATTGATAATTCAATACATAGAAGCAGATGAAAAAACTAAGGGGAAAAAAGCTGAGACCAAACAGGAGGGATACCCCATGCATTAGGGGACAGGAAGATGATGATACACAAAAATAGGTGAGAATAATAAGAGAGGTAGGAGAAAAAGCAACACAAAGCAGCGTCATGGAAGCCAAGAGGGTCAGAATATTCAGGAACAGCAGATAGTCAATGCTGTTAAAACAGAAACTGGTGGTGAAGCTGTGAACTGATTCAACCATTCTGAAGAGCAATTTGGAACTATGGCCCCAAACTCTCTGATTCAGTGCTATTCACTTCTAGGTCTATATCCTATCTAAGGTAGCCAAAAATGGGGAAAAAGACCTATTTGTAAAAAAATTTTTATAGCACCTCTTTTTGTGATGGCTAAGAACTGTAAATCATAGGGATGCCCATCATTTGGGAAATAGCTAAACAAGCTGTGGTGATTGTAATGGAATATTATTATACTATAACAAATGATAAGCAGGATGATTTCAGAAAAATCTGGAAAAACTTACATGAACTGATGCAAAGTGAAGTGAACAAAACCAGAACACTATACACAGTAACAGCAATATTGTTTGATAAAGAACTCTGAATGACTTATTCTCAGGAATACAATGATCCAAGACAATCTTAAAGGACTAATGATGAAGCATACCATCTGCCTTCAGAGAAAGAACTGATAGTGATTGGATACAGACTGAAGCATGCTATTTTTCATTTTTCTTTTATTCTTTTCTTGTACAAAAAGACTAATGTATGGAAATGTTTTATATAATTGCACATGTATAACATATCTGATTACTTACTGTCTCAGGGAGGGGGGGAGAAAGGAAAGGATAGAATTTGGAACTCAAAACTTTAAATAAAAAAGTTAAAAAATAAAAAAAAAAATTCTGCAGAAAAGTCAAGGTCAAAGACTGGCTGAAATCCCACTGGATTAAAGCACTTTCATGAGGTAAGTTAGGTGGCTAGAGTCGTGGACTTAGTGTCAGGAAGATACGAGTTCAAATCCTGCCTCAGACACTCACTCACTATGTGACAATGGGCAAGTCATTTAACACAGATCTGCCGCAGTTTTCTCATCTGTAAAATGGGGACTACCTATCTTTCAGGGTTGTGAGAACATAAAATGAGATAATAGCACTATATAAATTCTATCTATTACTATTATTATATAAACAAGAGATTAACATGTTTTTCTTGGTTCCAAAAGGCAGAGCCAGGAGCAAAGAGCGTAAGTCATAAAAGTGGTATTTCTGTTTCTTATAAGTCCCTTACAACTATAAAATCTTGAAATTTTAACAGAAACTTATTAATATAGCAACAAATTTAAGTCAGATAAACTGAGAACTACACTGAGAGGAAGCAGGGTTTAAAAAAAAAAAAGAGAAACAAACCAAAAATAAACACCACTTTTGAAAGGAAATATAAAACTCTTTCAGTTACCTGCTGTCTGGGCTTGGAATTCATCCTTGTTCTCTGATCTGGGGAATAAAGGCAGGTTAAAGGTCTGTAGTCCCACATTTTTGTGATGCTGCATGGTCACCATGGCACACAGTCGGGATAATGGCAATGAGCCTCTGGCAACCATCTGTTCTCTGACATTGGGGTAATAGTACCTGTAAATAAATAGATATAGAACTTCATCCAGAAGGAATATGTCTATGTGTCATTTTGATTATGTAAGATTCAAGTTTGGTTAATGTTAAATTAATTAAATGTTAAATCTATTCACTTTGGCTACTATCAAGACAACAAATATTATAGTTTTTATGTCTTTAGTCTCATGCCCTTTAATCAAATCATATTCCCCTTGATAGTTCAAGTAATTGTTCTAATGCATGACTTTGTTGTCACTCTTCTGAACAAAAAACCCTTTGTTTCCTAATGTATAAAAAAGGATAAAATCCTGATCTGGTATTCCAGGTCCTGCCACAATCTTCCTTTAACCTCCTCAATAAATCTTCCTCACTTTTCAAACGTTCCTTCTCTTTTTTTGTCTCAGTCAAATTGGACTACTCCCCTTACTTCTGTTCTTGTCCTGCCTTTTCCTATGTCAATACCTTATTATTCACAGTGCCATAAAGGGACAGAATGTGAATAATAAATTTTTATTTAGAATTTATTGTAGGATTACTGAACAAAGATTTAAGAACCTCCTCCAAATTCATGACAAAGGAATTTCATAATACAAATATATACTTGTTAGCTATAGTAAAACAATGGGAATGATATCAAATAGATGATTAAATTACTAGGGCAATAGCAGCAATAACTAGGGCAACATAAACAATTTAAAACTTCAACAAACATTTCTTTTTTTTTAAATTTTATTTTTAATAATTTGTTTCCTTTTAGTTTACAGAATTCAATTCCACAATTCCTTGAGTTTCACATTTTGTCCCCCTCCCTCCCCTCTCCCTCCCCCATGGCGGCTTATAGTCAAGTATAGGATCTGTAAGTACTTTCACATTATACATTAGTCAGGTTATAAGGACGGATTGTACCAGCTGGAATGAAAAATGGTAAAGAGGACATAAAACCAAATAAGAGAAGGAAAAAGATCAGGTATTTTGCTTCCACCTGGATATAAACTTAGTTCTTTCTAGTTCTTTCTCTGGATGCACACATTTCTCTCCATCATGAGTCTTTTGGGATTGACTTATATCACAGCATTGCTGAGAAGAGTCCAGTCTATCAAAGTTGGTCATTACACATACGTTGTGTCTATAATTGTGTACAAATTTCTCCTGGTTCTACTCTTCTCACTCAGCATCAGTTCTTTTAAGCCTCTCCAAGTAAATATGAAGACTGTCTGCTCCTCGTTTCTTATAGCACAATAGTATTCCATAACATGCATTATAGCACAACTTGTTCAGCCATTCCCCAACTGATGGGTACCCCCTTAATTTCGAATTCTTTGCCACCACAAAAAGAGCTGCTATAAACATTTTTGTACATATGTTTCTCCCATTTCTATGATCTCTTTGGGATATAACCCTAGGAGTGGTATTGCTGGATCAAAGGTTATGAAAGTATTTATAGCCCTTTGGGCATAATTCCAGATTGCTCTCCACAAAGGCTGGATCAGTTCACAACTCCATCAGCAATGCATTAGTGTTCCAATTTGCCCACATCCTCTCCAGCATTTGTCATTTTCCTGTTTTGTCATCTTAGCCAATTTGACTGGTGAGATGTGGTACTTCAGAGTTGTTTTGATTTGCATTTCTCTAATCAATAGTCAATTAGAGGATTTCTTCATGTGCTTATAGATAGCTTTAATTTCTTTCTCAGAAAACTGCCTGTTCATATCCTTTGACCATTTAGCAATTGGGGAATGACTTGTATTCTTATAGATTTGACTCAATTCTCTGCCTCTTTAGAAATGAGGCCTTTATCAGAGATGCTGACTGTAAAAATTCTTTCCCAATTTCCCACCTCCCTCTTAATCTTGGTTACATTGGCTTTGTTTGTACAGAAGCTTTTCAATTTCATGTAGGCAAAATTATCCATTTTGCATTTTATAATGTTCTCTAATTCTTGTTTAGTCATAAAGTCTTTCCCTCTCCACAAGTCTGATAGGTAAACTATTCCTTGTTTTAGGAGATTGCTTACAGTATCAACCTTTATACCTAGATCATGCACCCATTTAGACTTGATTTTGGTGTATAGTGTTGGATAATGGTCTATGCCCAGTTTCTGACGTACTATATTCCAGTTTTCCCAGCAGTTTTTGTCAAATAGTGAGTTCTTATCCCAAAAACCAGGGTCTGGAGGTTTATCAAACAATACATTACTATAGTCATTGACTTCTGAATCTCGTGTGCCTAATCTATTCCATTGATCCACTCCTCTATTCCTCAGCCAGTACCAAGTAGTTTTGATGACTGCTACTTTATAATACAGATTGAAATCTGGTATAGCTAGTGCACCTTCCCTAGGATTTCTTTTCATTAATTCCCTTGATATTCTGGACCGTTTATTCTTCCAAATGAATTTTGTTACTATTTTTTCTAGCTCTATAAAGTAGTTTTTTGGTAAATTGATTGGTATGGCAGTAAATATATAATTTAATTTAGGTAAAATTGTCATTTTTATTATATTAGCTCGACCCAGCCACAAGCAATTGATATTTTTCCAATTAGTTAGATCTGATTTTATTTGTGTGAAAAGTGTTTTGTAGTTATTATCATACAGGTACTGGGTTTGTTTGGCAGGTAGATTCCCAAATATTTTATAATGTGTACAGTAACTTTAAATGGGATTTCTCTTTCTATTTCTTGCTGTTGAATTTCATTGGAAATATATAGGAATGCCAAGGATTTATGTGGGTTTATTTTATATCCTGCAACTTTGCCAAATTTATTTGTCTCAAGTAGTTTTTTACTTGATTCTCTAAGTATATCATCATATCATCTGCAAAGAGTGATAGCTTGCTCTCTTCTTTGCCTAACTTCATTCCTTCTATTTCTTTTTCTTCTCTAACTGCTACTGCTAACATTTCTAGTACCAGATTGAATAAGAGGGGTGATAGTGGACACCCTTGTTTCACCCCTGATCTTATGGGAAATGCTTCCAGCTTCTCCCCATTACATGTAATACTTGCTGATGGCTTTAAATAGATGCTATTATTTTAAGGAAGGCTCCATTTATTCCTATACTTTCTAATGTTTTTAATAGGAATGGATGTATTTTGTCAAAAGCCTTTTCTGCATCTATTAAGATGATCATGTGGTTTCTGCTAGTTTTATTGTTGATATGATCAATTATACTGATGGTTTTCCTAATATTAAACCATCCTTGCATTCCTGGAATAAATCCTGCCTGACCAAAGTGTATTATTCTTGAGATAAGTTGCTGTAGTCTTTTTGCTAGTATTTTGTTTAGAATTTTTGCATCTATATTCATGAGGGAGATTGGTCTATAATTTTCTTTCTCTGTTTTATCTCTTCCTGATTTAGGTATCAGTACCATATTTGTGTCATAAAAAGAATTTGGTAGGACTCCTTCTTCACTAATTTCCCCAAATCGTTTCTAGAGTATTGGAATCAATTGTTCTTTAAATGTTTGATAGAATTCACTAGTGAATCCATCTGGCCCTGGAGATTTTTTCCTAGGGAGTTGACTGATGGCTTGTTCAATTTCTTTTTCTGAGATGGGATTATTTAAGTAATTTACTTCCTCTTCAGTTAATCTGGGCAACTTGTATGTTTGTAAATATTCATCCATTTCCCTAAGATTGTCAAATTTATGTGCATACAATTGGGAAAAATGATTCCTAATTATTGTTTTAATTTCCTCTTCATTGGAGGTAGATTCACCCTTTTCATTTTTGATACTCATAATTTGGTTTTCTTTTTTTTTTTTTATCATATTGACTAAGGGTCTATCAATTTTGTTGGTTTTTTCATAAACCAGCTCTTGGTTTTAATTATTAATTCAATAGTTTTCTTAATTTCAATTTTATTAATCTCTCCTTTTGTCTTCAATATTTCTAACTTGGCATTTAATTGGCGATTTTGAATTTGTTCTTTTTCTAGGTTTTTTAATTGCATGCCCAATTCGTTAAGCTCCCTTTTCTCTAATTTAATCACGTATGCACTCAGGGATATAAAACTTCCCCTAAGAACTGCCTTTAATGCATCCCACAGATTTTGGTATGTTGTCTCATTATTATCATTCTCTTGAATGAAATTATTGATTGTTTCTATAATTTCTTGTTTGACCCACTCATTCTTTAGGATTAAATTGTTTAATTTCCAATTAGTTTTTAGTCTGTCTTTCCCTGGCCCTTTATTGCATATAATTTTTATTGCATCATGATCTGAGAAGGATGCATTTAATATTTCTGCCTTACTGCATAGAATTGTGAGGTTTTTATGTCCTAGAACATGGTCAATTTTTGAGTACGTGCCATGAACCGCTGAGATGAAAGTATATTCCTTTTTATCCCCATTCAGTTTTCTCCAGAGATCTATCATACCTATCCTCTCTAAAATCCTGTTCAACTCCTTAACTTCTTTCTTTTTTATTTTGAGGTTGGGTTTATCAAGTTCAGAGAAGGGGAGTTTAAGGTCTCCCACTAGTATAGTTTTGCTATCTATTTCTTCCTCTAATTCCTTTACCTTCTCCTCTAGGAATCTGGATGCTACACCACTTGGTGCATATATGTTAAGTAATGATATTGCTTCATTCTCGATGGTGCCTTTTAACAGGATATAGTTTCCTTCCATATCTCTTTTAATTAGGTTTGCTTTTGCTTTATCTGAGATAAGGATTGCTACCCCTGCTTTTTTTACTTTAGCTGAGGCATGATATATTTTATTCCAACCTTTTACCTTTACCTTGTGTGTATCCCTCTGTTTCAGATGTGTTTCTTGTAAACAGTATATTGTATGATTATGATTTCTAATCCATTCTGCTGTCTCCGTTTTATGGGAGAGTTCATTCCATTCACATTTACAGTTATGATTGTTATCTGTTTCCTTCCCCCCATCCTATTCCTGCCCCTGTTAATGTTCATGTTTTCCCTCCCTTCTCCCTTCCCCCCCTTAATAGTTTTCCTTTTGACCACTGCCTCCCTCAGTGTTCCCTTTTCAGGCCCCCTCCCTTTTCCTCCCCTTTCCCCTTACTACTTCCCTCCCTACAAAACACTCCCACCCCCCTTTTATAACCCTTTCCCCCTCCTACTGCCTATAGGATATTTTTATACTTAATGAAGTATGCTATTTCTTCTTCACATCAAGAGTGACAGGAACAAATCTCATGCGAAGCTCCTCTCCCTCCCCTCTTTCCCTCTAAAAGGATACTTTTTGTGTTTCTTCTCCATAGAGTCCTATGCTTAACTGGTTGTTATTCCCTCCTTGTACCAGAACCAATGAGGGAAAAGCTCATATGCTTCCCAACTCCCTCCCTTTTTTTCCTCTGCTATACAGTTTTTATGCCTCTATAAGTGGCATAATTTACCCTTTTCCACTTCAACCATTCCCTTTCTTCCATTGCAGTCCCTTTGTAGCCCTTAATAAGATTTTTTTAAATCATCATTTTGTGTATTTTATAGTCATACCATCTATTTGTCTATAACCAGTTTGCTCTTATCAAATAGCAGGGTGTGTGTGTGTTCTCCTTGTTTACCTTTCGAAGTCACTGTTGCATCTCGTAATTGGAGGTTGAATTTTCCATTGAGTTCTGGCTTTTTTATCAAGAAGGTCTGGAACTCTGTTATATCATTGAATGACCATCTCTTTGCCTGGAAGAATATGCTCAGTCTCGCTGGGTATGTGATCCTTGGTTGTAACCCGAGCTCTTTTGCCTTCCGGAAAATTGCATTCCACTGCCTCTGATCTTTCAGTGTAGAGGCTGCCAAATCCTGTGCAATCCCCACTGTGGACCCTTGATATTTGAATTGTTTCTTTCTGGCCGCTTGAAGTATTTTCTCTTTTATCTGGTAGTTCTGAAGTTTGGCCATAACATTTCGAGGACTTTTCAGCTGGGGATCTCTTTCAGCAGGTGTCCGGTGGATTCTCTCAATTTCTATTTTACCCTCAGGTTCTAGTATCTCAGGGCAGTTTTCCTTAACGAGCTCTTGGAGAATGTTGTAAGGGCTCATTTTTTCATCATAATTTTCTGGTAGGCCTATGATTCTTAGATTATCTCTCCTGGATCTGTTTTCCAGGTCAGTTATTTTTTTTTGAGGTATTTTACCTCTTTATCTAATTTTTCATTCTTGTTGTTTTTCTTGGCTAATTCTTGGTTCCTCATAGTTATTTGTTTCCATTTGGTTAATTCTGGTTTTTAGCAAATCATTTTCCTTGGTTAATTTTTGAAGCTCCTTTTCCATATCATACACTTTTCTTTTTAGAGAGATGTTTTCCTCATTATAATGTTTTTCTAATTCTGCTATTTTCTTTTTGAGCGAATTATTCATTTTGTCTTCTATCTCTCTCATTTTGTTTTCAAAGTTCCTTTTGATCTCATCTAGGAGAGCCTTCTGTGCTTGGGACCCATTCCCTGTTGAAGTTTCAGCTTTGGGTGTGGAGTCCACATTGTCTCCCTCTGAGGTTGGTTCCTCCCTCTGAGGATAGGAGGATTCCAGAGTCTTTGTCTTTGTAGTCTGCTTTCTACACATTTTGAGGCAGTGTCCTAGCCACGCCCTTCCTCTAGGATCCCAAGCCTTTACTGTAGAGGGTTTTGCCCTGGGGCAAGAGTTACTATGTTTTCAGGGTCAGAGGGGGGGTTTGGAGCAAGTGAGGTTCACTCTGTCATCCTAGTCTTTGGAGGTCCTGAAAGGGGCTTTTCAAAAAAATTTCTGGGCTATGAAGTGGTAGCCCCAGGAGTGTTTGCTGTCCAGGACAGGGGTCCCTGTATTTGCTTCTTACCTTGCTCTTTCCAGTCCCAGCCCTTTGGTGATAGGCCTCGTAGTGGACCTTGTGGTTGGTGGGAAGACTTGCCCTCTGAGATGATCAGGCCCCTTCCGGGCCTGCCTCTGCCGGCCATGCCTTCCGGGCCTGCCCCTGTGTCTGTCCTCAACAAACATTTCTTAAGCATATAAAATGTACAAAACATATTTTTTACAATTTGCAAAAATGCTAGAGATAAAAAGATTAAAACAAAACAAAGTCCTTGACCTCATACAGTAAAAAAAAAAAAGTCATACACACAAAAAACTATCATGAGCCAGAACAAGGGTTCTCAATCTGGACTCCATGAGCTTATTTTTCAAGTATTTTGAAAACACTTTTGAAATATAATTGGTTTGCTTTGTAATCCTACACATTTTCTTTTATGCTCTTAAAAAACATTTTTTTCCTGAGGTGTCCAAAAGCTTTACCAGACTGCAAAAGAGATCCATGACACAAAAAAGAAATTAAGGCCTCAAGACTGTAGCAAGTTCTGTTATGTATGTGCTACTTGACAGAATATAAAGCTGTCTATTCTAAGAATGTAGCGATAAGAAACTAAAGTCATTTGTTTATAAAATTGCAACTGTTAAGGTCTCACATCTGAGTGTCCTTCAAACTATGATGTCCTTTCTTGTTAATACCACAAAAAAGAGTATTTAAGTTTGCTTCATTTTATTTTTTTAAACTTTGTTGCTTGTAGTTTTTTTATTTTACATCATTCATTTCCACAAGATTTTGAGTTACAAATTTTCTCCCCATTTTTCCCCTATCTAACACCCCAAAACAGCAATCCTACTGAATATCCCCTCGCCCAATCTGCTCTCTCCTACATCTTCCCCCATCCTCCCTTTGACTTTCCAGTAGGGCATATTGGATCTCTATGTTCCAGTGCCTGTATATCTTATTTCCCAGTTGCATGTAATATATATACATATATTATACATTAATTAAATTAATTAGTTTATATATCATACATTAATTAATTATATAAATTAATTAAATAAATATATTTATACATTTGATTTTAAAACCTTGAATTCCAGATTCTTTGCCTTCCTCCCTTGTCACCCACCCTTATTGGGAAGATAAGTAATTCAGTACAGGTTGTACATGTGTAGCTATGTAAAAATTTCCATAGTGGATATATTATGAAAGACTGACTATATTTCCCTCCATCCTATCCCACCCTCACTTGTTCTGTTCTCTACTTTGATCCTGTCCCTTTTCAAAAGTGGGTGCTTCCAACTTCCCTTTCCCCACAACTTGTCCTCCTGTCCAACATGCCGCCTCTCATCCCCTTCCCCCCTAATCTCCTATAGGGTGAGATACCCTATTTAGTGTGCATGTCATTCCCTCCCTAAGCCAAATTCACTGAAAATAAGGTTGACTCATTATCTTTTGCCTTCCTGTTCTTCCCCTCCGTTGTAACAGTTTTCCCTTGCCACTTCTATATGAGATAACTTACTCCATTCCATTTCTCCCTATCTCTTCTCATTACATTCCTCTCTCACCTCAATTTGACATTTTAAGTATCATCCCTTCCTATTCAACTGGTCCTGTACCCTCTATGTATAACTGTACACATATATACACATACTCCCATATATATTCATACCTCCGGAATATCATATTCCAAGCCCTTCGATCCCTCATTATAGAAACTGCCAGATCCTGTGCTATTCTGATTGTATTGCCACAGTATTCAAATTGTTTCTTCCTGGCTGCTTGCAAAATTTTCTCCTTGATCTGGGAACTCTGGAACCTGGCTATAATATTCCTAGTTTTCTTTTTGGGATATTTTTCAAGAGGTGATTGGTGGATTCTTTCAAGCTTTATTTTGCCCTCTGGTTCTAAAACATCAGGGCAATTTTCCTTGAGAATTTCTTGAAGGATTATTTCTAGTTTCTTTTTTTGATCATGGTTTCAGGTAGTCCAATAATTTTTAAATTCCCTCTCCTGGATCTATTTTCCAGGTCAGTGGTTTTTCCCATGAGATATTTCACACTGCCTTCTATTTTTTCATTTGTTTAGATATGTCTAATAGTATTCTGATTTCTCATAAAGTCACTAGCTTCCATTTGCTCCAATCTAATTCTGAGGGAATGATTCTCTTCAGTGAGCTTTTGAGATTCTTTTTCCATATGGCAAATTTGGCTTTTTAAGGCATTCTTCTCCTCATTGGCTTTTTGAGCCTCTTTTGCCATTTTAGTTAGTCTGTTTTTTAAGGTGTTGTTTCCTACAGTCAGGTTGTTGACTCTCATTTTATAATTTTCTTGCATCATTCTCATTTCTCTTCTCAATTTTTCCTCCACTTCTCTTATTTGGTTTTCAAAATCCTTCTTAAGCTTCTATATGGCCTGTAAGCTTCTGGTACAGAAGTTCTGACTTCGCTGTCTTCCTCCTGTTCCATGCTTTGATCCTTTTTGTCCCCCAAAAAGGAGTTCAAAGTTGGGTTTCTGTGCTTGCCTTGCTTCCCTTGTTTGCTCATGTTGCCATTCAATTACTTGCCTTTTGAGCTTTTTGCCACAGTAGAACTCTGCTACCAGACAGGGGAGCTTTGTCCCAAATTGCTGGGGTTTTCTCAGCTGCTGGAGCTGTTAGTTGGGTGCCTTCTCTAACGCCTCCCTATGCTCTGGCAAACTGGTCATGCATCCCAGGACCTCTACCCTAGACAGCAATCCAGATCCAAGCAGGTTAAAGCAAGAGCGATTACCTCTCAGACCGGTTACTTGGTCCCCCTACAATCTGCAGGCCAGGAGCTCTGAAGCAGCCACATAGCTGCAGCTGCAGGGCCTCCACACCTCAGCTGCTTCTTGCCCCGCTAGGGGCAAAGGCCAACCGCACTCCCAAATTCACAGGTCCCAAAGTCCACACTGCACTGACCTCTCACTTTGTCCTTAACATCTGTGGGTTGATAATTTTGCAAACCACCACAGCTGCTGGTGATCTGAAGTCCCTCCAGCCGGCTGCTGGTCAGGCAGCCCTGAGGTTAAAACTACAGGCTCACTTGGGCCTGGGCTCAGCTCCCAGAGTGCTGTGCTGGCTACTTCCTGCCAGCCTGCCATGCTGTTCTCAGTAGGAGCTTAGCTTCTCTGTGTCATTTTGTGGTTCTATAGCTCCAAAGTTTGTTCAGAGTCACCTTTTACATGAATTGGAGGAGGTGGGAGCAGAAGCCGTGTGGAAGTCCTATTTCTCCTCCGCCATCTTGACTCTGCCCCCCCTAAGTTTGCTTCTTTAAGATAAAAAATTCTGTTGTGACCTGTAACAATTTTTATATAAATTCTAAGCTACAGATAACTGTCTACGTTACACTCTTGAGTATGTATAACAGATCATATCTGTTACTGAGAGCTCTGACTACATATCATTATGTTGGTTTGGGGCACCACTTTCCTTGTAATTACATGAAATATTATAATTAACATGTCACTCCAACAGATCTGATCTTAAAAATGCAATGAAAAATTTTCCCTCCCACTTTGGCAACATAAACTGAGATGAATCAAACTGGAGGAAAATAAAAATGCTGGAGAGGTTGTGGAAAAATCAGGTACATTAACGCACTGCTGTTAAGCTTGTGAACTGGCCCAGCAATTCTGGAAGGCAATTTTAAACTATGCCCCAAAAGTCATTAAACTGGGTCTTTTACCTAGTGTTGCCACTACTGCATCTATACCCCAAAGAAATCAAAGAAAGATGAAGAGGACCCACATGTACAAAAATATTTACAGAAACTCTTTGCGGTGGCAAAGCATTTGAAACCGAATGGGTGCTCATCAACAAATGGGGAATGGCTGAACAAATTGTGTTATATGATGAATGTAATGGAACAAGGAAGACTATATAAGTCATAGCTTATAAATTGGTTTTATTTAAGTTAATAATGCTCAGTGATGGGCTTTGATGCAACAATCATAAAACTGAGTTTTAGTTCAGTGTCTGTCTCTAATGGTCTGTTTCTTCTATCATATAGGGAGTATATATTTCCCCGATAATAAGACCTATCCCGAAAATAAGCCCTCCCCTTACTGTGTAAGATTCCTCTAAAATAAGCCCTCCCCCGAAAATAAGCCCTATTGAGATTGCTACTGTAGTGAGGGTGATCCCCTGCGCTACACGCTACATTATGGTACCCTCTGTATGCACCGTCCCCCCCCCCCAGTGAAATACATGCCACGCTCTGAGCTGCATCCAATCAGAGCTGCAGCAGTGAGCACGTCATCCTGTTCTTCCCCAGTGATTTGCTTATTGAATAAAGGTACATTTTTTGTTCACATTTACCTGTTTATTAAAATTGCTGTCAATGTTCATTAAAATAAGCCCTCCCCTGAAAATAAGCCCTCTGGTGTTTTTCTGTCCAAAAAAAAAAAAATTAGTAAGACAGTGTCTTATTATCGGGGAAACACGGTAGCTTAAAATGAATTACATGTGTTAGGGCTTTAAAAAGTATAAAGCATTATAGAAATTTAATAACGTATTAAACACTTAGTGATTGTTTCAATCATGGTAAAGCTGTAGCTCTGTACATCTCCCATGTACTTACCATAAAAAACTTTACTAGTATACAAACATATAAATATATCCTCACCGGACTGTAAGCCCTACCTTTTGTACTAAGCACCTCTGAAAACAGAATCTCTTCTGAGAAGTGGTTATTCAGACTGTCTGAAGACCTCCAATAAAGGGGAAACTCGTTTTGTCTCATGGCAACTTACTCTAAAATGTGCATCTTTTCAACTTTCACTAACTGCTACTAGTTCTCCCCTCTGTGACCTCTAAGTCTCTTCTTATAATATTTTTATAATAAGCATCTTCTCTTCTTCAGGCTAAATATCCCTAGTTCCTTCAACTTATCCTCATAAAACAGGGTGGTTGTTCTTGGTTATTTCCTCAACCTACTCCCTTCCCATGAGCTATTCCTCCATCACATCATGCCTAGATTATTACAATAGCATTCTGGTGGGACTTCCTGCCTTAAGTCTGTCCTCATTCTCATCTATTCTCCATTTACTTACTTAAGTGATTTCCTTAAAATGAAAATCTGAATATGTCACCCCTCCCTTAAATAAACTCCAGTGGCCTTCCTACTGCTTCCAGAAGCAAACACAGAATGCTCTGTTTGGCATTAAAGGCTCTTCATACTCTAGAGCTCCTTCCTACCTTTCTAGTCTTATATTTTATTCCCCAGTATGCACTCTTTGATCCAGTGATCCCGGCTGTTCCACAAACAAGATTGGCTCTGAGCATTTTCTCTGGCTGTTACCCATGCCTGGAATGTTCTCTCTTCTCCACTCCAATTATTGACCAACCTGGCTTCCTTTAAGTCGCAATCAAAATGCCACCTTCTATGGAAAGCCTTCTTAATTCTGGTGCCTTCCCTCTGTTAATTATTTCCAATTTATCCTATATATAACTTGCTTTGTATAAATTTGTTGTCTTAATCCCCATTAGATTGTAAGCTCCATGAGGGCAGGGACTGTCTTTTACCTCTTTTTTTACCCCTGGTGCTAAGCACTGAGTCTGGCACATAATAAATATATAATGAATTGAATTGATGCAGGTCACAAAACCTTCATGCCTCAGCATGGTCTTCTTACTATGGTTGAAAAATCTATTCTGTGACACCAATCCTATTAGGAGGAACCTCATCACACTTAGCTACATGCATACATATTCTTACATACATATTCTATCACTGTAACTATTTGAAGTCCTTCCATTTTGACAGAATGTCAACTTAGACTCTTATTGATATAATCTTTGAGAAATCATAGTCACTTCCAGAACAGGAGGAATAACTGGATAGGGCCTTTTGTTAGAAGTCTGTAACCATAACATCCTATATAAATGTGAAATAATTATGATGACCATTTTTATTCTTTTCTAGGATAAGAATTCTCAGGTGTCTTCCTAGGAACAAAGAAAACACACCTCTGTATGTAGTGATAAAACAGAAAGAATACCGACCTTGGAACCATAACAAACCTGTGTTGGGGTCACATCTTTTCCACTTACAAGATTTATGACCTTTAGCAAGTAATTTAACCTCTGAGCCAGTTTCCTCTTCCATAAAATGGCATTAATAACACAGTAAACAACCACAAGGTTGTTGTGAGGTGTAATATCAAGGTAAATTATTATTATTACCTGCACCAGATTTCAAACTGGACTCCTCCTCCAGGCACCAGCCCGCACACTGAGAAGGCACTGAGCAAAAGCCTCTGCACTGGGACTTCCGGTGGAAGCAAGAGAGAATGAAGGTATTTGTGGTTGAAGACAGGGTCAGGGACACACAGTGTGGTTGCTGAACGAAAAGACTTTAGAGTGATTCCTTTGGAAAAGAAGAACAATTCAATGTGATACAGTTTAATAACTCTTTTGGGAATACCATATACATGCCAGCTGCAGGCCAGGTCTTATGGGGAGGCAGACAACGAATCAGGTAATTCTTGCCAAGTTACTGCACCTATATGGATCTCAAACGCTTCCTCTGTAAAATAAAGAAGCTGGACTTAAAGATATCTAAGGTCTCTCCTTGCATGAATATTCTAAATTTTAACATTTCTTTCAGCTCTGACATTGTATGTTTTTGATTTCTTTCTAGCTCTTACATTTAAGTTTGAAGGTCTTTAATAACTCTGGTGTTCTTTACTTTATGGCCTTTCAAGTCTAACATTCTATGGCAAGCTATAAAGGATATTAAATTATGTAGTTAACAAGGTAAACAATCATATCTGGAGTTCAAGAGAAGAAAATTAAATGCCATCACTCAGAAACCTCTCCTCTTTTAAGATTCACTCTATCCAAATTTATTATGCAACCCAGTGGCACTTGTCTATCAGCCCATAGGTCATTCTCCTTCCTTCCTTGCATTAGAACATCTGAATGTAAAATCTTTTAAAAAATTGTTCCCCTGTTGTCACATTAGGAGTAAAAATAAAGGTATGATATTTTGTTTGAAGGTTGGATGGAAGGCCCTAAAGACAGTCATTTTGTCTCTAAGCAAATCTAGATAATGAAAGTTCAACTGCTATCTCTTCCAAAAAGCCATCTTTCATTTTTCAAAGTGAAAGGAACTTTACCTTTATCTGAACTCCAAGGCACTTTGGAAATTATCATATCTATGTCAGGGTATTTATTACATCCTAATTACTGAGTATTTGTCTTATCTCAAGGGTAAAGACCATTTCTTTTGCATTTCTGTAACCCTGCCTTACTTTCATGCCCCCCATCCCATAGAATAGAGATAATTATATTTAAAGACATTTAAACTGGAGAATGAATGAGGAAAAGTTTGTATGATATATTACACCTACCACTTTCAGGTAACTTAGTTCCTTTTAATGTACTGTCCTTTGAGTCTTGAACAGGAAAGCAGTATTGGACATAACAGTCTGCTTCTCCCCAGACTGTTGACTGGAGTGGGATAAGTCCTTTAATTTTTTCCACATGGATCTCAAATTGGTGCTCTATCAGTCCATCTCCCTGACCATCTTTCTGCTAAGGAGAAACAGAAATATTCTTATAGGATGAGAAAAGTAACTTAAGCAACCATTTTCTTTTTTCTAATGCTGTAAGAACCATGGATTGATAACATATGAAGAAAAAAAGGTAATTCACAGCAAAAAAAAAACCCCAAAACCCAGGCACTTTGTTTTTTGTGTAAAGACACATACTGGGCAGAGGAAGTATACTGATTTAGTTAAGTACCTATGTCATTTCTGTGGGAAGGATGGCCTGTAAAACCTTGCTGACTGGTAGATTCCTATTATTTGCTTCCAAGGCCATCATAGCCTTTTGAGATAGCAGAAGTGCAGGAGAAAATGTGGTGATGAAAAAAAGGCAAATAAGGATCTGGCCAAGATTTATGCTGGGCAATTAATGTAACCTTGTGGAAAAAAAGACATAGAAGAGGACTAACAAAAACTGGCTGGGGAAATACTCACTTGTCAAACCCATCCTTCAAGTGCCTCAAATGTTACCTTCCTTTCCCTCTTGTGAAACATTATACTGCTTTGCATGCACCTATTTTATGTTTACTTAAACATTATTTTGTATTATATATACTTGTACCTTATCTTATCTACATCTTCTAGATTTTAAGATCTTATATAGGGCCCATATCATATTTATATTGCTATTATCCTCAGCACAAAGAAAGACCTTCATGTAATGAATAATGTAGTATAGCAGAAAGTGCATGACATATTAAAGACAGAAGTATTCTTATCCTAGCTCCAGGACTCATAAGCTTTGTTAACAATGTATGCACTCAAGATTAAGAGGGAGGTGGGAAATAGGGAAAGAATCTTTACAACCTATGTCTCTGACAAAGGACTCATTTCTAAAATATACAGAGAATTGAGTCAAATTTATAAGAATACAAGTCATTCCCCAATTGATAAATGGTCAAAGAATATGAACAGGCAGTTTTTAGAGAAAGAAATTAAAGCTATCTATAAGCACATGAAGAAATGCTCTAAATCACTACTGATTAGAGAAATGCAAATCAAAACAACTCTGAGGTACCACATCTCACCAGTCAGATTGGCTAAGATGACAAAACAGCAAAGTGACAAATGCTGGAGAGGATGTGGGCAAATTGGAACACTAATGCATTGCTGGTGGAGTTGTGAACTGATCCAGCCTTTCTGGAGAGCAATCTGGAATTATGCCCAAAGGGCTATAAAAATACTTTCATACCTTTTGATCTAGCAATACCACTCCTAGGGTTATATCCCAAAGAGATCATGTACAAAAATGTTTATAGCATATCTTTTTGTGGTGGCAAAGAATTGGAAATTAAGGGGGTGTCCATCAAATGGGGAATGGCTGAACAAGTTGTGGTATATGCATGTTATGGAATACTATTGTGCTATAAGAAATGAGGTCTTCATATTTACCTGGAGAGGCTTATACAAACTGATGCTGAGTGAGAAGAGTAGAACCAGGAAAAATTTGTGCACAATTACAGACACAACGTATGTGTGATGACCAACTTTGATAGACTGGACTCTTCTCAGCAATGCCATGATATACCGTGTTTCCCCGATAATAAGACCTATCCCGAAAATAAGCCCTCCCCTTACTGTGTAAGATTCCTCTAAAATAAGCCCTCCCCTGAAAATAAGCCCTATTGAGATTGCTACTGTAGTGAAGGTGATCCCCTGCGCTACACGCACCATCCCCCCCCAGGTGAAACGCACACCGCGCTCCGAGCTGCATCCAATCAGAGCTGCAGCAGTGAGCGCGTCATCCTGTTCTTCCCCAGTGATTTGCTTGCTGGTACATTTTTTTGTTCACATTTACCTGTTTATTAAAATTGCTGTCAATGTTCATTAAAATAAGCCCTCCCCTGAAAATAAGCCCTCTGGTGTTTTTCTGTCCAAAAAAAAAAAAATTAGTAAGACAGTGTCTTATTATCGGGGAAACACAGTAAATCAATCCCAAAAGACTCATGATGGAGAGAAATATGTGCATCCAGAGAAAGAACTAGAAAGAACTAAGTTTGTATCCAGGTGGAAGCAAAATACCTGATCTTTTTCCTTCTCTTATTTGGTTTTATGTCCTCTTTACCATTTTTCATTCCATCTAATACAATCCATCTTTATAACCTGACTAATGTATAATGTGAAAGTATTTATAGATCCTATACTTGACTATATACCGCCATGGGGGGGAGGGGAGGGAGGGGGACAAAATGTGAAACTCAAGGAATTGTGGAATTGAATCCTGTAAACTAAAAGGAAACAAATTAATTAAAAAAAAATTAAAGTGAAAAAAAAAACCCAACAACAATGTATGCGCTAATTCACTTCCCCTCTCTGACTCTAGGTTTTCTCAGTTATAAAACGGAGTGAAAACAGTATACTACTGATCTCAATAACTAAAGTTAGGAATTTATTTGTAAACCTCAAAGTGTTACAAAAATATGAATTGAAACATTTATAACTTAAACTTCTGAAGGATATATGATTTTGAGTGTGTCATACTCCCTCCATTGATACCCATAATAAGCTCTCTTTCATTTAGATGGGCCTCCAAGAGTTGCTCTGGACCAAAAAACTGATCACCTTGCAACCAACATATGATAATGCTCTACACAAAAATTTAGTTAGGTTGCTCCTTGGAGGAAATGTACATTGTCTGTCACTGTGCATAACTGAAGCCTCTTCAGTTTGCTGGCTATTGGTGAATGACACAGAGGCACTGTGTAGATTTTAGAGCAGGATCATTATCATTATAATAAGCTGGAGTCAGTTCGGAGGAAATAGGCAACCCAAATGACTTGGGGACTTGAAACTATATATTGGGAGACTGGATATTGTTTATAAGGATATTTAGCTTTGGGGTACGGAGCTTGAAACCATACCTTACAAGAATGGTTGATGGAAATGAAGACTTGGGGGGAGGGGTGGAGCCAAGATGGTGGCGTAGAAGCAGGAAAACTCCCATGGCCACCTCAAATACCTATAAAAAATGACTCTAAACAAACTTTAGGGCTACAGAACCCACAAAGTTAGAGAGAAACAAATCTCCCGCTGAAGACAGCCCGGCAGGCCAGTTTCATCGCAGCATGCTGGTAGCCAAGCCCAACCCTGCCTGAGCCTGTGGTTTTAACCTCAGGATGGCCCAACCAGCCACGGCTAGAAGGACTTCAGGAAAGTAAACTGCCAGCAACTGTGACGGTTTCCAGAATTATCAACCCATAGATGCCAAAGAAAGACAAAGTGAAAGGTTAGTGTAGACTTTCGGAACAGGGAGTCCGGGAATGCAGACTGGCCTCTGCCCCGCTGAGGGAGAAGTGGCTTAAGTGCAGCAGCCACAGCTGTTTGTGTGCTTCAGAGCTTCTGGCCTGCAGAGTGTAGGGGAACCAAGCAACCATTCTGAGGGGTAATCGCTTTTGCTTTAACCTGCTTGAATCTAGATTGCTGTCTAGGGTAGAGGTCCTAGGGTGTGTGACCAGTGAGCCAGAGCCAGTGGAGGCTTCAGAGAGGGCAGCCAACTAATAGCTCTGGCAGCTGTGAAAACCCCAGCAATTTGGGACAAAGCTCTCCTCTCTTGGAAGCAGAGTTCTACTGCGGCAAAAAGCTCAAAAGTCAAGTAACTGAGTGGTAATGTAAGTAAGCAAAGCAAACAAAGCAAGTGCAGCAATCTGACTTTAGATTCCTATTTTGGGGACAAAAAGGATCAAAGCATGGAACAGGAGGAAGACAACGAAGTGAGAACTCCTGTACCAGAAGCTTCCAAGAAAAATATGAAGTGGTTACAGGTCATAAAGGATCTTAAGAAGGATTCTGAAAACCAGATAAGAGAAGTGGAAGAAAAATTGGCAAGAGAAATGAGAATGATGCAAGAAAATCATGAAAAGAGTCAACAATCTGACTGAAGAAAATAACACCTTAAAAATAGACTAACTCAAATGGCAAAAAGAGGCTCAAAAAAGCCAATGAGGAGAAGAATGCCTTAAAAAGCCGAATTTGCCATATGGAAAAAGAATCTTAAAAGCTCACTGAAGAGAATCACTCTATCAGAATTACACTGGAGCAAATGGAAGCTAGTGACTTTATGAGAAATCAAGATACTATTAAACAGATCCAAACAAATGAAAAAATAGAAGGCAATGTGAAATATCACACTGGGCAAACCACTGACCTGGAAAATAGATCCAGGAGAGAGAATTTAAAAATTATTGGGCTAGCTGAAAGCCATGATCAAAGTAAGAACCTAGAAATCATCCTCCAAGAAATTCTCAAGGAAAACTGCCCTGATGTTTCAGAACCAGAGGTCGAAAGAATCCACTAATCACCTCCTGAAAAAGACCCCAAAAAGAAAACTCCTAGGAATATTATAGCCAGGTTCTAGAGTTCCCAGATCAAGGAGAAAATATTACAAGCAGCCAAGAAGAAACAATTTGAATTTTGTGGAAACACAATCAGGATAAAACAAGATCTGGCAGTTTCTACACTGAGGGATTGAAGAGCTTGGAATATGATATTCCGGAAGTCAAAGGAGCTGGGATTGAAACCAAGAATTACCTACCCAGCAAAACTGAGTATCATTATTTCAGGGGAAAATATGGTAATTCAATGGAATAGAGGACTGTCAAGCATTCTTGATGAACTATTTACATTCCTATATGGAAAAAAGATAATTGTAACTTATGAAACTTTTCTCAGTATGAGAATAGTTGAAGGGAATATAAATATATATATATGTATATACACATATATATGTCTATATAGGAGGGTATATGTGCATATGAATATGTGAGTGTGTGTATATATGTGTACCGGTATACACAGACAAGAGGGCATAGGACCAATTGAATAGGAAGGGATTATACTTAAAAGGTGAAATTGAGAGGTGAGAGAGGAATATAATGAGAGGAGATGGGGAGAGACAGAAGGGGGCAAATTATCTCATATAGAAGAGGTCAGAGAAAACTGTTACGATGGAGGGGAAGAATAGGAAGACAAAAGAGGATGAGTCAACCTTACTCTCATTGAATTTGGCTTAGGGAGGGAATGACATACACACTAAACAGGGTATCTCACCCTACAGGAGAGTAGTGGGGAAGGGGATGAGAGGAGGGATGATGGAGGTGAGGGCAGGTTGGGGGGGAGGGAAGTTAGAAGCACACACTTTTGAAAAGGGACAGGGTCAAAGTAGAGAATAGAACAAGTGGGGGGCAGGTAGGATGCAGGGAAATATAGTCAGTCTTTCATGATATATCCACTATGGAAATGTTTTGCACAGCTACACATGTACAACCTATATTGAATTGCCTATCTTCCCAATAAAGGTGGGTGACAAGGGAGGAAGGGAAAGAATCTGGAATTCAAAGTTTTAAAATCAAATGTTTAAAAAAATACATATTATCATTTTTTTTTACATGCAACCAGGAAATAAGATATACAGGCATTGGGGTATAGAGAAACATCTTGCCCTACTGGAAAGTCAGAGGGGGAATGGGGGAGGATATAGGAGAGAGCAGATTGGGGGAGGCGGGAATGCAGTGGGATTGCTGTTTTGGGTGGTGGGTAGGAGAAAGACAGGGAAAAAACTTGCAACTCAAAATCTTGTGGAAATGAATGCTGTAAACTAAAAATAAACAAAATTTAATTAAAAAAAAAAAAGACTTAGGGACATATATATTATAGCTGTCTTAAAAGTACCTAAATAGCTGTTATGGGAAAAAGGGAGAACTGATCTGTATGTTCTCAAAGAGGAGGACTAGGGCCAGCTGGGAAGAAGAGAATTATAGGAAGCAGATTGTGGCCAATATTAGGGAGAGATTCTTAATAATCAGTGTTATTCAAAAGAGGAATACGCTGTCTCACTGAGCTCTTCAAGTAGAGGTTGGCTAACCACTTATAAGGGAATTACTGAATAGGGGTATGATTTAAACTGGGTAACCTTAAAATTTTGATCAAGATTCTGTGATTCTAGCATGTTAAACAATACAGTTAAGGTTATATAATAGTCCAATAAAGCAAAAGCAAATCCTATCTGTAGGTTTCACATATCAGCAGGACAAGCTTCTGTTAGGTTATGTGTCATTTCAGTAATCAGGAGGGGGGTTATTACACATTATAATTTATAGACTGAGGTTAGTAACACCTGCTGTTGTCACCACACAAATTCAAAGCATTCAGGGTACTAGAGTCCCATTCAAAGTCATGACAGAAATATAATGATGGTCTAATTCACTGATCACAGTCATGGCAGACATGAGTGCCAGTTTTGTGCTTCTATTTGGGTAAGAATGTAATGAAGTAGAAAGAGGATCAGACTTGGGAGTCTGAAGTCTTGAGTTTTCATCCCAGTTTTACTACTAAGCTTTACTTTTGCTGAATCACCTAATTATTCTGAACTTTGGTTTTCTCAGCTGTAAAATGTGGATAATACTTGAATTATTTGTATGGGGTGACCCAGTTTTCTATCTTTAAAATGGAGATGATAATTTTTGAACAACCTATACAGCACAAGATTGTGGCAAATTGCATAAAGAAATGAAAAAGATTCATTTTTACCATTATTATTTTACAGTTGTTATACTAAGATATAGT
Source organism: Petaurus breviceps papuanus (assembly GCF_028583685.1). Classification (NCBI taxonomy): domain Eukaryota; kingdom Metazoa; phylum Chordata; class Mammalia; order Diprotodontia; family Petauridae; genus Petaurus; species Petaurus breviceps. Next base: position 3,055,282 of record NW_027187352.1, read on the forward strand.
TTCATGGCTTCTCAGAGTGGGCTTTTGTTTGAAGCAGTACTGAAGAAAGGGGATTATGGTACTCATTCACTGTGTTTAATTTCCACATTAAAGTATTTGAATATTACCATAACAAGAGATATAGGTGGCTGGTCCAGAAAATGAGCTGGCCTGGTGTTGTAGGAAGAGACTGGTCCATCTTCATTCTTCAACCTTTGCAGAGCTGTTATCTGATTAGCAGAGCCCATAGCTAAAAAGACTCGAAGACTTCCATTTTGATGTCCTGTGAACACATCTATGACAGGTGTGTAGCTGTCAACTGCGACCACTGGGTACTGAGCTTCAAGGAGTAGGTGAGAAATCTTGGGGTCTCTGAAGAGGGCAGAAACTTTTGAGTTAGCTGACAGTGATCATTAATGACTGTTTTCTCTAGGATATAGAGTTGTCATATTTCTTACTTATCTCTACTCTGGTTTGACAAGAATATCTGCTCTTATGAAAGTAACACTAACTTAAGAAATTGAAGTTCCTAACAGCAGCTAATTTCCTCACCAAATAATAGCATGGTATATCTGGAAGCACCCTGAAAAGATTTAATTTCAAACCTTGGCTCTGGTATAACCTGGAGGCAAGTCAATGAACTTGTTTACATTTTTTTATTTTTTGCTTTTTGGAGGGCAATTGGGGTTAATTTTTTTTGCTAGTTTTTGTGTTAAGTGTCTGAGGCCGGATTTGAACTCTGGTCCTGACTCCAGGGCCGGTGTGCTTTATTCACTGTGCCACTTAGCTGCCCCTACATTTTTGCCTAGAATAAGATTTAGAACTAGAAGAAATCTCAAAGAGAGTCTTGTCACAGGATCATGGGTTTAAAGCTAGATGGAAAGACAGAAACCCTCATTTTACACAGGAGGGAACTAAGGTCTTGTAGCTCAAGGTCACAAAGACACTAAGTGTCAGAGGCAGGATTTAAACTCAGGTCTTCTCTTTGACTCCAAATCCAATATTTTTCTTTTTCTTTTTAGTAGCTCCAACTTTATAGTTATTGAGGTCTTATTTAAAATTTATTTTTTATTCATTTTTAATTTTTTTTAGAGGGCAATTGGGATTAAGTGACTTGCCCAAAGTCACACAGCTAGTAAGTGTGTTAAGTGTCTGAGGTCAAATTTGAACTCAGGTCCTCCTAACTCCAGGGCTGGTGCTCTATTCACTATACCACCTAGCCACCCTATTTTTATTCTTTTTTTTTTTTAAAGCAATTGGGGTTAAGTAACTTGCTCAAGGTTACACGGCCAGGTGTTTCTGGGTGGGTGCTAAGTGTCTGAGCCTGGATTCAATTCCAGGTCATCCCAACACTGGGGCCGGTGCTCTTACTCGTTGTGCTACCTGGTCGCCCCCCTATTTTTATTCTTAACCAAATAAAATGATCATTTCCATATACAAGAACTGAAAAATAAAACTCCACATAAAGCTACAAATCTTTATTATATAGAGTTTGCTCTTTTGTTTAAATCCATAAAAATTCAACATGTAGTTTTCAAGGTGAAAAAACTTTTGCCCTAGGGGGACCTCTCCACCCTCCACTCCTACACTCTGTAGAGGAGGAACTGAGGCTTACATTAGTGAAGAGAGTTGGCTGAGAGGAAAGCTGGCATCTTGATTTGGGTGATGCTAAGCCCCTGGCCTCTGCCCTCTGCTATAAGACCATATCTCAGGTTTTGTTCTAGCTCTAAAATCAATGTTCTGGAGTCTTTCTGAGCACCTGGGAGTAAGTATTGTGTCTTGAAAAAAACACTAAGCATCTTACAATCAGAGGACTTGGGTATGATTCCTAGCTGTAACTTTAGGCAAGTTACTTTATGTCTGAATTTCAGTTTCTTTGTCTATGTAATGGTTGTCTATACAATGCTTGAAAGGATGCTGGACTAGTAACTATAAGACTACTTTAAAGAGCACATCAGTAAGGGGAGAAACTGATTTGGGGGAAAGACTTCTTAGGTGAAAAGCAGCATAATCTTGTTCTCTTTACAAATCATTCCCACTCAGTTTGAGCCTTATGCAACATAAAAATGAAAAAGAAAATAACCAATCTGAAAGAGTTGATTTACTTGAATGATATGTAAAACTGGTGGAGAGGGAGCTTCACTAGCCCAAGCAGCTTGTCCTGCCCTGGGCTCCGAACCTTGTTCCATGCCTCAATTACCATGACATTGTTCTTGAGTCTTTCCAGGCACTTGGGGGTCAAAGAGACAGGTGTTACCTATTGGAGAATGTTGTTAAAGAATATGTGAGAACAAATATGCAGCAATTCAGTGGTTCATAGTAGAATGCACAATGGACTCGGGAGTCAGGAGCTCAACACTAACCTGTAGATTCAAAACCAAATCCACTGACTCAGATTAAAAACATTGTGTCACCTTACCTTTCTGGAATTGTTTCAAAGTCTTCCTCCTCCCCTTCAGTTAAACTGAACTACTGTATTTATTGCCAAGGTAATATTCACAGCACTGATGGCAACTATGAATATGCAGGCATAGTTCTGAATCACAAAATATAACATACTCTTCATATAGTAGAAGCAAAACATTTATTCAGATACCATAAAGCCAAATCCCAATGCCAGAAAACCAAATCCATCATAGCAACAAAAAAGTTAATATACCTTATCACTGTAGGAAGCAACACCATCCCAAAGCCTTCCCACAAACACTCCCAATACTAGCTGTCTGCTTGCCTGCATCCTCTCTCTCCTCCAGCTCTAACTGATTTGACTCCCAGCTTCCTTTCAGTTCTGCTCTACCTGTTCAGCAAACTCCTCCCATCATAGGTTCCATGCGATTACATTTGGTCTATTAGGTTTAGGGAAGATCTTCAAATTCTCATTACCATTACACTGTAACTTGTAATTAATAGACTGACAGTGTGGTATGGTGGTAAAAGGGCTGGTGTTTGGCTTTGTCAAGTCTTTAGTATCACAATTCTCAATATTTACTTCAGTTGGTCCTAAGACAACAGAAACAGTTCATTCTTGGGACTGAGGTCAGACTATCTTCAGCTTTGTAAAACCTACCAGAACTTATGCTACACTGGGACAGCTTTTAAGAAACCAGGATCATGTCCACATGATGACAGTTTACTGGAGGACTACACTGGAAAATGCACATAAATGGTACTTAATAAATGGTTACTGAACAATGAATGGAATGTTTACCTGGGTGAAGTTAAAGGCTGGCTGTGTTGTGCCCCACATGATAGCAGATCTTGTTACCTCCTCTGTACTAAAGAGTTTACAGTTTAAATATATGTTGCATGTTTGCTGTTTTTCAGACATTCCAGTAACAAAGTCTTTTCCATCAGACACCATCAACAAGACGTGTAATAGCAAAGGTTCTTCTGCTGATTTATCTATCGGGATTCTTGTACTGCTGGAGGGTGATAAAGCCCTGGGTATTGATGGCTTTGGCCTGGCAGGGCAGACAGGATCTGGGCCCCAGTGTCCTAAGCATTGTTTTTGCTTTGAAGCATCTTCATTAACTTGAGTCCAGGCTTGAGCGTTTTTGCCATGGATAGCACTTTGACCTGCTCCTGGGAATTGCTGGGCTGGGTTTGTAAGAACACACATCGGAGGCTGCTGGGTACCACTGAGTGACTTATTTGAGTTTGTGCCACTGACATCTTTGTTATCAACTGCAAGCTGTAGTGAGACCTGTAAGGCAGAGGGACAGAGCTGACTCCCAGAAGCATCATGGTATCAGCTAGGATCTCAGGTATTTTGGAACTAGAGGGAATCTTAGGACAGGGAATATCAGGGCTGGAAGGAAGGGAATGGGTTGATGGGATGCTGAGTTAGTAATTTGTATAAAGTGGTGACTTTTAGTTTTTATTTTTAAGATTACTTTAAAGAGCACAGCAATAAGAAGAGGAGGTGATTTGGGGGAAAGACTTTCTAGGTAACAGGTAGTGTGATCTTGTTCTCCTTTTACAATCATTTCCACTGAGTCTGAGCCCCATGGAAGATAAAAATAAAAAACAATCTGAAAGAGTTGATTTACTTGAATGACATGTAAAACTGATGGAGAGGGAACTTCAGAAGCCCAAGCAGCTTGTTATATGCTGGGCTCCAAACCTTGTTGTGCACCTTAATTATAATCACATTGTTCTTGAGTCTTTCCAGGTACTTGGGGGTCAAAGAGATAGGTGTTCGATAGAATGTCTACTCCTCAAATGACAGATGAGAACACTGAGACCAAAGAGGAGGGACATACTTAGTCACACAGTGAGAGGACAATGGGCTCAAGGGCTGGGACAACCCTCCAGGCCCAGGGCTCTCCTCACGTATCCTGCCACATACTGCTTCACCTTTAGGGGGCCAGAATTCACAACAGCAAAGCCCCAGAACTGTCAAAAACAGAGCAAAAAGTGATGAATCAAGAACAGAAGAGAAAACTAAGACCCATCAAAGGGAGGCAACAGGAGTAATCGGACTCACCTACAATGCAGAGTTCTTCCTCCGGAGCTTAGGTGCCTCAGGGGCAGCACTCTTCCTCTACCAAGAGTCTGAGTGAAGCTTTCCTGCCCACCCCCCATTCTTTCACTCCCTTTTTATGTCACATATCTGAAGGGGCCTTATTGTTAGAGTATCTTCAAAAGATCCAGTGACTCTGAGGATGCAAGTATTATTCCACTTTTAAAAAGGAGGTTTGAAGAAAGAAGTGACCTGCTTTAGGGTAACAAAGTTAAGAGCAAGATGAAGTAAGCGGAAGCAGGAAAACAATGTACATCAAGACTGCAACAATGTAAACAGAAAGAACAGCAAAACAATAATCAAAAATAAATGCCATGAAAATACAATGACAAAGTTGGCCCCCAAGAGATAGGAGAAGACACCTGGCCTTTCCTTTGCAGGGAAAGAACCAGAGATGTGGAACATTGAAGGGAATGTTCAACTTAAAAAAAATATGTTGGTTAGTTTTGTTAAACTTTTAATTAATTTATTTTTTTCATTATTATAAGAATGGCTCTTCAGGAGGGGTAGGGGAAACACAGTGGGAAATGTAAGTGAAGTAAAAAACAGAATATAGCAATACTTTTTTTTAAAGTAGTAGCTAAGTAGATACTGGAATCCAGCCTCTTGACTTCAAGTGTAAGTGAACTCCCTTTCCTTTGTATCACATTAAGCCATTTCAGAACTTATATGTTTTACAACTAAGAAAAATGTTTTCTCATACACTGACATATTAATTATTTCAGGTAGGAACATCAGGTATATTAGCCCCATTTGGAAGAAAGCGAAGTTCTGTGGCTTACCAAGGTCACAGAACTAATAACTGGCAATCCTTTTGACTCCTTGTCCAGAGTTCTTTCCATTTGATAGCATGTAGGCAAGATGGCCAAGGCTTATCAATTCTACCTCCACAACATCTCTCAAATCTGTCCCTGTCTCTCCAATTACACAGACTAATTCAGGGCTTAGAAAACATCAAGACTTCTCTTCCTTCCTTCAACTTCCTTCTCCAGCACATGTAAGTTTTACTCATCTGTCAAAGTAATCTTCCTAAAGGACAGGTCTTACTCTCTTGCTAAATATTTAGTGGCTCCCTATTACTGTCTTTAGGGAAAAGATGACCTCCTGAGTTTCCATAATCCGTCTCCAGATTCCCTTTACGTATTTATTGCCTGTACCTCTCCTCATGCTCTTCATGGGGATGAGCCAAACTGGTCTTACTGCTCTTCAGCAAACTCCTAATTCCATTTCTTACATCCAGGCTTTGGTCTAAGGCACCCTCTATGCTAAATGGTCCTTCTTCTGTACTCTGACCTCTTAGAATCAGATGTTAGCTTCTCATGAGGTTTGGCTCCTATGTCAACTTCTCCGGGAAGTTTGCAGCTGGCATAGCTGTTTCCTTCAATTATCTTGTACCTATGTTGTGTCCTCTCAGTTGATTATAATAAGCTCCCCAAGAACTGTTACTATTTTTCCTTTTGTCACTGTATCCTCGTCCCTTGAACATAACAGATGTTTAATGAGTTCCTGATGAGTTGAACTGAATCATGGATAACAGTTATGAATGTTAGAATTAGGTTTAAAAAAAAAAAAAAAAGGCAGTTGGTGGGAAAAAGCACAGAACGTTTAACTTTTAAGTAGTGTATGACAAAAGCCCTGGGCTAGGGCTCCCCTCCCAGCTCTTGACCTTACTTAACAAGCTGTGTGACTCGGGCAAGTCCCTTTCCCTACATGGGAAACAATACATGCAGCTACACCTAAGAATCTTAGGGGACAGAAAAGTACTCAAGTAAACAGTGGATTCTTCCTGGAGATGGTACATGAAGCATACAGAAGGCTAAAGTAAATCTGAGTTGAGGAAACATCCTCAATTATGCCTTGGAATAGCAGGGTCTGTTTACAGAGCACTTGATAGTAGAACATCACTTGATATAGATTATTCCTTGTGATTCTCACAAAAACACCATCAGGTAGGCAATGTAAATATGCACATTTGACAGAAGAAGGTCAAAGAGTTAATAAGTAGCTGAGCTAGGTCTTCTCGCTAGAAATCCAGGGCTCATCTTACAACCCCTTACCACCTTAAGGAAGAAGGAAGACAAATATTTATTAGTTGCCTATGTGTCAGGCATATTATCTCATCTGATACTCACAACAACCATGGGATACAGGAGCTATCACTATCACCCCCACTTTACAGTCGAGAAAACTGAGGCACAAAGAGGTTAAGTCACTTGCCCAGGGTTATATACTTAGGAAATATCTAAGGTCACATTTGAACTCAGATCTTACTGACTTCCAGGTCCACAGCTTGATCCACTGTGCCAACCCAGTTGTCTCTAAAAATCTTGATGCGATAACACTAAGATGAAAAAATGCCTCAGTCTCAAATGATCTGCATACCAGGATGAATTTCTACAGTGAATTTAACAATCCACTATTTATTAAGTGCCTATTCTAAGCAAGGAACTATGCTATGTGGGCAGAATACAAAAACAAAAATGAAGTATCTGTGCCTTTGAAGGGATTACAATTTCCTGGAGTGGAGGGCAGGGAACAAAATATGTATATAGATAAATGAAATACTGTATAATTTTAGGAGGGCAGGGAACAAAATATGTATATAGATAAATGAAATACTGTATAATTTTAGGAGGGAGAGAAAAGATTAGGAACTGGAGAGGATAATCTCACTGGGAGATCTCATTACCTTTCATAGGTTCTATTCTTATCTTGATATAAGTGATTCCCTCATACAAATATTCAGCTCTCGTCACTCCTAGGCTACCATCCAGCATCACCAACTAACTGCCTTTGGGACATTTCAAACTGATTGTTCTACAGGCACCTCAAAAGAGAACTCACCATGCTCCCCCTAAAGTCTCCCTTTCTTCTAGACCTCTCAATCACCACTGAGTGCTCTACACTCCCAGTTGACCAGGCTCATAATCTCAAAGTTATTCTGAACTCCTTGCTCATATTTATTCCACATATGTAAATCTACTGCCAAATCTTATTGCTTTGTCTTTAATAATATTTATCTTCTTCCCTCTACTCATACACCACCCTAATTCAGGCCCTTTCATATAGCTTCTAACCTGGAATACCACAGTAAACTTTAAATTTGTATTTCTGTCTCACATCTCTCTCCATTCTAATCCATAGTCCAGTCAAATGACAAAGTGATTTTCCAGGTTTGCCCAGGTCATTCTCCCTACACAGTAAGTTCTAGAGGCAAGATGGTTTCAGAAAAACATGGAAAGATTTCTATGAACTGATGTAAAGTGAAGTGAGCAGAACCAGAAGAGCATTGTATACAGTAACAGCATTATTGTAATGATAACCAACTGTTAAAGATTAGCTACTCTGAATAGCACCTTGATCCAAGACAACTCCAAAGAAGCTAGAAAGATTATTATTAATAGTTCAGATGAAAAGTAATGACATCCTGAACCATAATAGTGAACTTGTGGGTGAAGAGTAGAGGATGCATATAGGAGATATTGTAGAGGTAGAATTGAAAGGAAGAGAGAAGGTGAGAAAGAAGAAATTACTCTGAGGTTATGAACCTAAGTAAATGGGAATATAGTTGAACCCAATACAGAGAGCTGTAAATCTGGTGAAGGTGTGGAATTAGGGGAAAAGATGTGAGTCCAAGTTTGGATATGCTGAGCCAGAGATGTTGAGGGGATGTCCACATGAAGAGGTCCCATAGGCAGTTGGCAAGGCAGGAATGAATTCAAAAGAAAGATGGAATCTAGACATTCAGTTTTGGGAATTACTATGTAAAAATTATAATTAAGCCCAGGGAAGCAGATGAAATCACCAAAGTAGAAAGTATATCAATTAACAAGCATTTCACAAGCACTTACTATGTGCTAAGCATTGTACTAAGATGGGACATGCAAAGGAAAAGGAAAAAAAATCCTATTCTCAAAGAGATCACATTCTAATGTGGGAGAATAGCTAGTAAATAGCTAGATACATATAAAATACACAGAGTAGATGAAAAATAATCTCAGAGCTATACCAGCAGTTGAAGGGACTGGGCGAAGACTACTACAAAAGATGATACTTGAGCTGAATCTAGAGAGAGGTCAAGGAGTCTGAGATATATAGGTGAGGAAGAAAAGAATTCCAGCAATAATGGAAAGCCAGTAAAAGGTATGAAGGGTCTGTGTGTGAGGAATAGCAAGTAGATCAGTATGGTCATACTGAAGAGCATGTGGCAGAGAGTAATATGTAATAAGAATGGAAACACAGGAAAGGGCCAGCCAATTAGGTGGCAGAGCAGATAAAACGCAATACTTGGGGTCAGGAAGACTTGAGTTAAAATCTTGCATGGACATGATAATACATCTAAAACAATTTGTAAATGTTAAAGCCTTATATAAATATTAGCTAGTGCTATTATCATGAAGAGCTTTAAATGTCAAAAAGAATTGATCTAGGGGTAACAGGGAATTCAAGGTTTATTGAGCAGGGACTGACATGATCAGACCTAAGCTTAGCACTTGTGAGGAGAATGTATTACGATAGGCAGAGGCTTGCCTCAGGAAGACCAAGTATAATGCTATTGCAGTAGGTGGTACAGGGTAAGGTGATGAAAGCATAAACTGGGACTCTTTCTGTAGATGAAGGGGGACACATACAGTAGTGATGGGGGCATATACATGAGATGGTGTGAAAACAGAAGCAAGATTTGGCAACAGATTGGATTTTTAGGATGAGGGGGAGAAACTGAGGATGGCAATGAGGATGTAAGTCTGGTTGACTAGGAGGATGATAGTGCCCTCAAAAGTATGCGATATCTGGAAGGTGGGAGAATCTGGGGAAGACAAATGAATTCTGTTTTGAGCATGGTGAGTTGGAGATATTTGTGAGATATCCAGTTTGAGAAATCCAAAAGGTGGCTGGTGATGTAGGACTGTAGCCCAAGAGAAACAACAGGATTGGACCTATAGATCTGCTGCAGTCATCAAGTGAAAGTAGAGAGAAACAAGAAGAGAGTCTAGGACAGAGTCTTGGGGTACACCCCAAATGGGTATGACTTAAATGAAGGTACAGTAAAGGAGACTGAGAAGCAATAGCCAGATAGAGGGAAAACCAAGAGAGAACAGAAACAAAAAAACCAACAGAGGAGAGAGTATGTAAGAAGAGAAGGTAGTCAACAGTTTCAAATTCAATAACACAAAAAGCAATCCTTAAAATGATATAAAATTGTTAATTACTACTAAATGCTGCAGTGAAGGACCAAGAAAAGAATGAGGATGGAGAAAGGCCCATTAACTTCGGCAATTAAGAAATTGGCAACTTTGGAGAAAAAAATTTTGTTGAATGATACAGTCAGCAGCCAGATTGCAGAAGGTTTAGAAGAGACTGAGGAGAGGAATGGAGATACAAATATACAAATAGAGATGGCTTTTTCATAGAGGTTAGCTGAGAAGGGGAGGAGGGCTATAGGATAATAGATGGGGGTAAGGTGAGACCTAGTGAAGAGTTTTTAAAGCTGTAGGAATCTTGGAAGTATTTCTAGGTAGCAAGAAAAGAACCAGTAGATAGGGAGAAACAGAAGATTAGATAGTGGAGATGATAGTGAGGGCAACCTGCTGGAGAGCGTTGCAGGGAATGGGATCAAGGGTGCATGTAAGAGGAGTTGGCCATGACAAACAGAAGGGTCACCTCTTCATCAGAGATTTATGTGAAGGAGGAGATATTGAGGGATGATACCAGACTCATGTGAGCTAAGGAGATGTGAAATGAGGAGAAGGGAAGAGGAACTCTTGTGGAATGGCTTTAATTTTTTTTTCTTTTTGTTAAAGTATGAGGCAAGGTCTTTAGTTGAAAAGGTGGAACAGGTGAATATGAGAGGCTTTAAGAAAGAAGAGGTTTGGAAAGTCACTAAATTGAATGCAAAAAGGAATCACTTAGGGAGTAAAAGTACTGCCTTGTCATAGTGAGGGCCCAGGTGAGATACTAAAGCCTAAATTTATAGTGTATCTGCTAGTTGTTTTAAGGAGCAATTGAGAAGGATGGTGAGAGTAATCCAGGGCTGGGGTTTGGTAAAGCATGATTAGCAAGACAACAACAGAATAAGGGATTTGAGAGTAGAGGATTGTGTAGAGTTGAATGGTTCACCACGGGGTCGAGACTAGGGAGGGAAGAGAGTATAGGTAAAGGAGGGATGATGGCTCAGAAAGGAACTGAGGTGGAGAGCTTGCAGGTCATAGTGAGGGCCAAGAACAGGATGGGAAGGCATAAGGAGAGATGGAAAGATAAAAGATGGTGACTTGATGAAGGAATTTCAGAGTTCTTCAACATGGAATTGAACCCTTGTGGAACATGTGTATGGTGATCCCTATGTGTAGCTAAGGTGGAGTGGAGGAATGGGTCATGGGAACTGAAAGACAAAAGTAAGTGAGAAACTGAGGTACTTGAGGGATTATCAACCTGTATGCTGAAGTCCCCTGACATGAGGACAAAAGATGGGGAGATGGGAGAGGGAAGGGGGGGGGAGTATAGAGGCGGGGTGAGAGAGAAACTATGAGTCAGCAAGGGTGACAGATAACAATTATCAAAATTTGGAATGAATGATAAATCTGAACAACATGAACCTCTCAGGCTACTGAGAGATGGTGGAGGGAAAGCCTGGAAGTGGCAATGAGGAGCAAGAAGCATCCTGATTCTGAGGGGGTATGAAAGAAATTATTGTATTGAAAGGATGGCCAGGGATGAAGTGTTATCAGAGGAGCCAGTTTTCAATGAATGCCAGATGGAAGGAACAAGAGAAGTGATATAACACGAAAAGAAGTTTGTTAATTATAGAACAGATGAGGGTAAAGTAGAAGGGTGGGCAGATTTAGAGTGGGACGCTGGAATAGTAGAGATGAGGTGGGTGGGAATGAAGGAATGGACAGGTGAGATTGGGAAGTGATGAAAGTTGTTCTTAGGCAATTAGGAGTTAGATACAACTGAGAAAGGAAGAGTAAGAGTGTGGATTTTGGATTGAAAGAGGGAAGATACACATAACTATCACCAAAGGGTACCACATAGTCAAGTAAATATTTCTTCAGGAGGGAAACCTGGGTATGATAGTAGGTAGTGGGGAAGGAGTCAGTGGATAATGAAATACTGAAAATTGAGGGGAATGATTCTTGGGGAAGTTTCTGAAGGCAACAGGAGGGAAAGAAATCAAGGGAATAAGTAGAGTCATTAGCCTTGGAAAGGAGAAGGTTCTCTTCTTCCTCTAAGACAAGAACAAAGAAGGGGAAGAAAAGTGAAAATGGGGAAAGGATTTAAGGTGTGAGCAGAAAAGATGAAGGAACACACAAAGGATAATCTTGATTTTCTCAGGTAAATAAGAGGGCAAGTTCATCTGCCAGAGGGACTGAGAGAGGACTGGAATGGTATTTGGCACTGAAGGAAAGAGCGAAAAACTTTGAAAAAGTCACAGTGGGGAGCATGATAGTCAATCAGAAAAAGATAAAAAGACTATTATATATAAGTGTGGACTCAATTAAAGCTTATATAATATGAATTTGTAGGTTGAATTAATCAACTTCCTCCATCAACATTCAACACCTCAGGAAGAAGAATGTGGAAGTTGGTTGGTGGAGATGAGCCAGGGCTGATAAATGGTAGGACACGAATAACAGAAAGATGAAGGGTCAAGGGACATAAAAGTGGAAGACAGTGCAGTTAGTCAACTAGCATTTATTAAGAGTCTACTATGCACCGGGCACTGGTAAATATCTGAACTGGTTGAATATAGGATCAAGAATGTGAAGGTAGGTCAATGAGATAAAAGCTGATAAACTAGGAAAACAAAGTGGGATGGAACAAATGGAGACTGCAGAGAAGATGGAGAATATGTTTAGGAAGGCAGGAGAGAAGGAAAGTCAAGAGATTATTTTTAGAGTGTGAAAGTACAAAGCTCAGGAGCATATGGATGAACCAGTTTTGGGTGAGAATGTTGATGAACTGGGAGGCCAGGATGTTTAAAGGGAAAGTGACATGACTGGATCACCAAGGATAAAGACAGGGGTTAAGTCATAGAGAAAGACTGTGAGCTAGGTATTGAACTTCATGAAAAAGGAAGAAGCACAATAAAGTCACAGGCAAATCAGAGCAACAAGGATCAAATAAGGTATAGAGACAGATGCACTGAACCTTAAAAAAGGTGAGACTGCTAATGGTAATCTAGGAAGGGTCTAAAAGCAGTGAGGAGTAAGGAGTCTATTAATTCCTATTTCTGAAGCAGCATGTTGGAGAGAATGAGAAAAGGAACAATCAGAAGAGAGGGAGCGATGACAGATAATTTATTTCCTAAAAAAAGACCGCTGGTGTTTCCATAGGCTTTACAGTTGAATCCTTCTATGTGTGCTATCTCTCTCAATTATGGTGTGAGCTCCTTGAGGCTATGTACTGTCTTCTCTTCTTTTTCTACTTGTATCCCCAGAACTCTGGCATACAGTAACCACTTAATATTCATTAAAAGAGCTAGGCTTCTGTGAGTACAAAAAAGATGGAAAGAATGTGAGAGAAAGAGATCTAGGATGAAGTGAAAGTTTGTTAACAATTGAGTAGGATTTCAGAGGGCATAAAAAGAGGTTAGAACAGAACAGAGACTGAGGATGGATAGAGTCAAGTTGGATAAAGATAAGGAGTAGCAATAAAAGGGAATTATACATCAAGCAGAGACACTGAGTCACAAGAATTAGGGGATCAGAAAATGGGAGTCTGCATGGAAATGATGCAGCTTATTGATTGTTCAGAAAGAAGGCACTAATCCTAGGCAGCATGCAGCAGGTATAAAATAACATTTATGTACCTTGAGAGGTCCAAATGATGCCTGGTTTTTCTCCTCCATGGGCAGTTGGCCACTGAAAGAGAGCTGCTGTGAGCAAATGACCTCTTGCAGAGGAAGTACTGCTGAACCGATTAACTCTGCCTGAGGAAAGAAAAGCTATGTTAAACTTCTACAGGTCCAGTGAGGATCTGTCACATTATAAGTGTGAACAAAAAAGACCAATTGAATTTTTTTTGATTTGCAAACTTATTGCAGTGATATAAGAAAACACACGATATCTAAAACTAAATTCACCTTTCTCTTCAAAATTTGCCCAACTCCCTATTTCTCTTTATGTTCAATGATCTTCCAAACAAATTTTCGAAAACAATCACTAATGATATGCCTTAACAACTGAACAAACATTTACTAAGTATTTATTAAGCATGATGAGTAAGGCTTAGTTTACAAGGATGAAAAGTAACATAAGCTCTATCCTTAAAGAATTTACAGTTTAATGAGATTTCTTTTTGGAAGTGTGGATGGGAAATACAATATGTACATATATTTCAAAGGAAGCATGGTATATGAAAGAGCAGTGGACGTGGAGTCAGTGACTTGGGTTCAAATCTTGACTTTATGGCACTTCCTACAGGTTTGACACCAGACAAGTCACTTAATCTCTTTAGGCCTCAATTTCTATTTCTATAAAATAAGGGGGTTAGACTAGATGACCTCGGATATCCTTTCTTTTTTTTTGAGGGCAAATGGGGTTAAGTGACTTGTCCAAAGTCACACTGCTAATAAGTGTGTCAAGCGTCTGAGGCTGGATTTGAACTCAGGTCCTCCTGACTACAGGGCTGGTACTCTATTCACTGCACCACCTAGCCACCCCTGATATCCTTTCCAGAAATAAATCTATGATGTTAATATTTCATACAGAATATGATCAGGAGAAATCTAGGAAATGTGTGATAAAAAATTCCGAGGAAGAAAAAGATAATTTTTTAGCTACAGAGATTTGAGAAGGTTTGTGACAAACAAGTGACATACCAACCTGCTATTACTTTTTTAAGGTAAAGGTTTCTCCATGTGTTAGTTTTACTGGACATTTCTGAGAAGAATTAGAAAACCTCTAAGTAACATAATGGGTACAGGAAGAGGAGGAAAGAGAAAAAGATTAAGACTCAGCTGAAGTACCTTTTTCTGTGTGCTTTTCTTCATGTAAATTTTGAAAGTGAGATGAGATTTCCACCAGTGTTCTATCATTGCTCCATCAAAATGCACAGGGAACACATATCGTTGCTGAAATTTCACCACTGAAATGAAAACGAATAAATAAGGTATGGGCATGTGATTCCCTGTATTGGAAATGGAGTTTCCAACTTTTCTCTTCAATCCATGTTGTACTTTCCTACTTCTAATCTGTTGTATGCATTAATGTCAGATTCATCTTCCTAAAGCCCAGCTTTGATCATCTTACTCCCTGGTCCCAAACTCCTTAATTGAGCCCTGTAGCCTACAGGGTAAGGCCAAATTTCTTGGCCTAATATTCAAAGCTCTCTACAATGTAGCCCAGAGGCCTATAAACTATGTCGTAAATGGCAGCCACTGCTCAAGGACCATACATAACCAAGTGGCAGGCCAGATTTGGCCATGTAGTCTGTGGACTGATCTAGATCTAAGAGCTTTCCGGCATTATCAAATACTCCTCACTCCCAACTCCCTTTCAAGTCTAAGGTTCATAAGACCATGGAGCTGGAAGGGACCCCAGAGGCCATCTAGTCTAACCCATAAGGTCACACAGGTGGCATCTGAACCAGGGTTCTCTGACTCCAAATCCAACATTCTTCCTATTGAAACAACTCTCTTATTTTAAAGAGAACAAAGAAGGGGTTAGAGAGATTCTGCTAAACTTGAGTGTTTACCTTTCCTTGGACACATACTGTATTCCCCCCACCATAACTTTGCTTAGGTCTGTAATGCCTTACAACCTCAACCCCATCTATTCCAGGTGAAATACCTCCCATCCTGAAAGATCAAGTCAATATACACAACAAATTTAGAAAGCATATAATAATGTTCTAAGTGTCAGCAATAGTGAGACAAAAATGAGGTGCTTACTACTCCCTTAAGGAATTTATGGATGAAAAATCATGTACATCTATAAAAACATAATTTCAAGAGGTTGAGATGCTGGTAATGAAGGGGATCAGGAATGACCTTTTAGGAGACAGGCTGCACCTAAGTTGTGGTTTGAAGGAAGCCCAGGGCTCTGTGAAGCAGAAGTGAAGGGGAGTCAATTTCAGGCTGGGAACCACTTACACAAAGCAAAGAGGAGAAATGTATAATGCTGTGTATGTCCTAGGGCATGTTTTGCACAGAAGACTTAGTAGAGATATTATAGCTGTCTTCAAGTACTTGAAGGTCTGCTGCATGAGGGAGGGATTAAATTTGTTGTTTGGTCCTACAAGTGCTTTCACATTTGTTATTTCTCTAATCTAGTATCGTGTTCCATATTATCAAATACTTGTTGGACATTTTGAACTGGATGTCATCTAGATATCTCAAACTCAGATGTCTAACATGTCAAAATCAGAACTCATTCTTTCTCCAGATCCAACCTCTTTACAAATTTTTCTATTATTGTAAAGGGCACTATCACCCAGATTCACAACTTTGGAGTCATATTTAAATCCTTCTCTTGTTCATTCACATATCTAACCAGCTGTCAAATTTAGTAATTTCTGCTTGTGTAACATCTTCTCATGTGCCCCCTCTTTTCTCTACTCACGAAGCTACCACCTTAGTTTAGGAACTCATCATATCTTGCCTGGATTACTGTCAACAGCCTCCTAACTGGAGATATTGGAACCACTCTCCTGAGTAGGAATGCTGGAATTAAGTCATATCCTTTTCATATGTTCTTTTATATCATAGTTACTTGCATTCTTATTTTGTCAGTCTTTAAAGATCGAAAATTCTTTTAGGTGGGTATATTTTATTTATCTTTGTTTCACCTCTGATATCTAGGATCAAAATATACTTGTTTGCTCCTTTATTCCTTTGAAGGGCAGTTAGGTGGTGCAGTAGATAAGAGTCACTTCCTGGAGTCAGCCTCAAACATTTACTAGCAGGGTGACCTTGGGCAAGTCACTTAACCCTGTTTGCCTCAGTTTCCTCATCTATAAAATGAGCTGGAGAAGGAAATGCGAAACCACTTTGCTATCTTTGCCAAGAAAATCCCAAATGGGGTCACCAAGAGTCAGACATGACTGAAAAACAAGAACAAATTACTCCTTAGGTCACATTCACTTTGTCCCATATTATTATGTTCACTCAGAACTCATGTTACATTCCCCCAGATATTTCATCTTTAAATTAGGGGTGGGGATTATTTCTATGGATATGGAAAGACCTTAAGGAACAGAGGATTCAGTTTTAGAGCTGGAAGGAACATTAAAGTTTATGTGGTCCAGTCTTATTTAGATAGACCAAGATCACAAAGCTCATGTGAAACAGTCAAGAGATGAATCCATGTCTTCAGACTCTAATTCCAGTGATCCTAGGGATCATCTGGTTGAACTTTCTCATTTTAAAATTGCCAAAACTGTGGTTCAAGGACGTAAAGTGACTTGTACAAGATAAAAAAAATAAATAGAAAGCTGTTTTTCCAGCTTGGAGCAGTTCTCTTTCTAGTGAGTTAAGCTACTGACTAAAGATTGGACTAGGCAGCCAGGGTATTTTTCTTTTTTTTAATTAAAATTTATTTTAAAGAAGATTTGCCTTTCTCCTCCTTCCACCTCTTCTCCCCTCCATCCCACTCACCAAAAAGAAAGCACAAAAAACAAAACCCTTATGATAAACAAATCTCATCGAGCAAAATAAATGCCTACTTTGGTCACATCCAAGATGATGACGTCTCTTTCTGCCCCAAGTCCCTCACTCTGTCAGGAGAAGGGTAGGTTTCATCATGAGTCCTCTGGGACAGGGGTAAGTCATTATGCTGACCAAAGCTAGCAAATCTCTCACCGATGTTTTGTCTTTACAATACTGTTATTGTATAAGCTGTTCTGGTTCTGCTCCCTTCATTCTGCCATCATTTTTTACGTAGCTTCTCAAATTTTTCTGAAACCATCTCCTCCATCATTCTGTTCAGTACAAAAGTTTTCTATCACATTCATGTATCACAACCTTTGCAACCATTCCCTAGTTGATGGATTCCCTTAGTTTCCAATTCTTTGCTGCCACAAAATAAGCTGTTCCTATGATTAATTTTGTACATATGGATCCTTTTCTTGATCTTTTTATGACAGTAGCAACTCTATCAGTTAGAGGGTATGCACAAGTTAGTATCATTTTGGCACAGTTCCAAATTGCGTTCCAGAATGGTTTGACCAGTTCACACCTCCACCAATAGTGCACTAATGTGCCTATTTTCTCACAGGTGCTTGTTAACTCAACCAATCTGACGGGTAGGAGATGGAACTCAAGAGTTGTCTTAATTTGCATTTCTCTAATTATTAGTGATTTAGAACGTTTTAAAAAATATGGTTATTGATAGCTTGGATTTCTTCCTCTGAAACGTGTCATATATCAAATGAGAAATGGCTCTTATTCTTATAATTCTTCCCCCATTTTCCTTGCTTCTAATTTTAGCTGCACTGATTTTGTTTGTGCAAAATCTTTTAAACTTTATATTATCAAAATTATTCAATTTACCCTCTGTAATTCTCTCTGTCTTGTTGGGTCAGAATGTCTCTCCCTATCCATAGATCTGACACATAATTCCTTCTTTGCTCCATTAATTTGATTTTAATGTCACTTTTCATATTTAAGTCATGTAACTATTTGGAGCTTATCTTGGTAGATTGTGCAAGACTACTTTTGACTACTTTTCAGTTTTCCCAACAGTTTTTTAGCCAAGGCATTTTCAAAGAGCTGTCAGAAAGTCAAGTAAGAGCCCTCAGGTATAAAATTTCTTCCAAGTTCAAACCCTTTATGGAAAAGAAAAGACATGTAATCCTCACCTCCCCCTGTAATTTTACTGGAAGCTAGTCGGATAATTTCTGTGGTCACTGAAATCTCTTCTGTGTCACTTCTGGAGGCATCAATAGGAAAGTGGTATTCCACAAAGAAAGTGCTAAAAAAAAAAAGATGATTAAAAAAATCCAAACTTCTGTTTCTTTCTAAATTTAAGAACTGTAAGCTCTTAACTACATTGGGAAGGGAAAAGGGAATAAACATTTATTAAGTGCCTACTATGTGACAGGCATAGTGCTAAGCACTTTGAAGATATTATCTCATTTGATTCTTATACAGCTTCCAGAGGCAGGTCCTATTATCATCTCCACTTTACAGTGAGGAAACTGAGGCAGACAGAAATGATGTGACTTGCTCAGGGTCACAGAATATCCAAGGGAAGATATTAACTCAGATCTTCCTGACTCTAGGCCAATGCTCTCTCTACTGTACCACCAGCTGCACTTAATACTACTTACCTTACCGTGTTGTTGTGAAAGCACTTTGCATAATTTTAAATACTCAATTATTTCCTTTGTGATTTCAACTGTATAGGTGGTAATATCCCTACCAACGCAGCTCCATTTCCTTTTGTCTTGGTCGATGCTTTAATGAACGGGTGGTGTCAAAACAATTTAGCTCTTATAGACAACCTTCCAATGCTGGCTAAAATGGCCTTCAGATACAGTTGTGCCCACTGAGATCATAATCAAATCCTTTCTAGGCTGGTATGACTTGTCAGAAGTTAAATTCTGTTGCTACAGTTTTCATATATATGGCAACTAACAAGTAGAGCTAACAAGCAGAGAAACTCATGAACCTGGGTGCTTGAGCTGATACATTTTTCATCCACAGGAACTCTCAAAGACCACCAAAGGTGTGGTAAGTTTACAGATAGGTTACAAGGTGTGTTGGTAGAGAAAATATTCATACAGATGAAATCACAGATCCCTTACATATTAGTAAAAAGCAGAGACAAGGATCAAGACCAGGTCTCCCAACTCTCTGTTCAAGACTCAGAGCTTTCTAGGTTATCACTGGGTAGCTAAGGCATGGAGTAATTCAGGAAGGGCTTTCAAAATTCCTCTGACCTTGATCAGTGCAGTAACCTATGCTGGCCATGTTCTGAGAGAAAGGTAATGAATTCAAGATGCAGAATGGACATATATTTTTGGATGTTGTAACTTGCTTAATTTTACTACATATAGGTGTTATAAGGATTTTCTTTTTTTTTTTCCTTAGGAGGAGAGAAAAAAATACTTATTAAAAAATAAAATAAAATTTAAACCTGTCCCTCTATACCCCCATTCCCAAATTCCTCATAGTACCCAGTTGCTTCAGCAATTACTGTGAGTTCATAACTGCACTAGGATCACATGACGACCCTGTAAAAGGTCAAGTATCTTAGCAGTTTTACTGGATTATAGCATTTGCCACATTTGTTCTCAGGCAGTAGGATCTGAAAGATTCTACTAATCAACAAGCATATTTTAAATGTTTACTATGTACTAAGCACTGTGCTAAGAGCTAGGGATAAAAAGAAAGGAATAAAAACAGTCCCCATCCTTACACTTGATGACTCTAGATTGCCCAGACCTAATACCAACAGAAAGGGTGCCCTTCCCTTTGCCTACTCTCTCAGCCCTAACAGCCAGAAGGGCATCTTTTCCCCTTCTGTCCCATCCCTTTGCCTCTCCTCCACCATCCCTGGCCCCATCCAGGGTGGTCTGAAGGGAAGAACTGTTCATAGAAATACCCTTCCTTTGCTGCCCTCCCACCTGTCCTCCAAACCAGATGGTTGCCCTTCATTCTTTGCCCCCTGTCCCCCCAATCAGGGATACCCACGGGAAGACCTTATGGGGCAATTACATATGTTCAAATCACATGAGATGTATTCCAAATCACTAACTATGAACCTTCAATAAAGAGACAGAAAACCATGCCCTACTTCTTTGATCTAGAGTCTTCAGGCTATTTACCATCTGTCCTGCTGTTATTACCTCTATACATGTGACTTGCTAATAATACTTTTAGGAGTTTTGGATCTTTCTATGGGTTCTGTGGTCTTTTACATGTGCTGCCTCTCCAGTTGAAGTATCAATTTCTTAAAAACCTAGCTGTCTGATTTTTTCTATTTGTGTTTCAGATGCATAAATGCTTTATTCATTTATTCATTCATGCACATAAATGGGTATACACAAGATATACACAGAATATAAGAATGGTTAGTAACCTTAGAGGGGAAAAATATTCAGGTGGCTGGAGGAACCACAAAAAGCCTGTGAAATATGGTATATATAAGCTGAGTCTTGAATGAAGCTGAAGAAACCAAGAACCAGGATTTGGGAAGGAGAGCAATACAGGCATGAGGGACAAACAAGGCAAAGGCAAGGAAATGGAAGGTGGAGTATTGTTTTCATGGATTAGTAAATAGATATTAGTATCATTGGGTCTTAGGCTATATGAAGGGTGTGTGGAAGGACTTGCAGTGAAGTTTCCCCATTCTGAATATCATATATACATTCATATTACTTCCTTGTATTTTGTAACTAAGTTCAGTATTGTTTCCCCATATATGTAAGTCACTGTGTATTTCAAGGTAATGTAAGAGCTACTGAGTATTAATACAATTCATTGGATTAACTATTGAGACCAAATTAGAGGTGTTTTTATTTTGGGGAAAGGAATGGTGGTATGAGAAGTAACAAAGGGTTAAGTTTCTACAGAACTGCAAGAATTGCTGAACAAGACTACTGATAAAAAGTAACAGACAGTAGCCTTGGGAGGAAGTTGAGTTCCCAGAGAACTCCTAGATAATACTAAAATGAAACAATGTAGAATAGAAGGAGCTGGCAGCAGCAGGTGGATTTGACCAATCAGGAAACAGTGGCCTTGGGGCACCCAGGCCCAGATAAGGCTGTATCTAGGTTAGATTGAAGGGGGTTCAGTATTTTGAGGTTGTTACTGCACTTGTACAGTGGCCTCATGTATTATGTATGTTATCTAACAAGATTAGAGCCTCATTAGTAATAATTAGGTTAATGTTTGGGAGGGGCGTGTAACCCTTGCTTATTTAACCCAGCTTTAGCTTCTGTACCTCCGCCTCCTCTCTCTCAGTGCTGTCCCAAAGACTGGACCGCCCGCTTCTTGAGAGATTCTAATAAAACTTTCTGTCTTCACTTTGAGAGGTCTCCGAGTAGTCAATTTGGGTTAGGGTCTTACGTATCCCACACAAGGGCAATAAAAGACTAGAAAGACAGGCTGTAAAGACCCTTAAATGCCAAACAAAGGACTATATATTAAATATAAGCGGTACTCAAAAAACTAGGACAGACTAGACTTTGTCAGCATATAAACTGATCCTAACATGAGAGATTTTATTTAACCTTCAAATGTTCACTCAACAAATAATTATATTCAACCAGTTACCAAGTCCTATTAATTCAACCTTTATGATGTCTCTGGACTCTATCCTCTCTTTTCTATTCTTACTTTTTTTTTTTTGGAGGGAGGAAGGCAGGGCAATTGGGGTTAAGTGACTTGCCGAAGGTCACAACGGCTAGTAAGTATTAAGTGTCTGAGGCCACATTTGAACTCAGGTCCTCCTGACTCCAGGGCTGGTGCTCTATTTGCTGCGCCACCTAGCCACCTCTCTTTTCTATTCTTACTAGCACCACATACTATAGAAACCTTTTCTGCTTCAGTCATTTTCCCTAACTGATCCATACTTCACTGGCTGCTGAATTAGTTTTCCCTTTGAAAAGATTTAGTCAGGTCATTCTTTTGCTCAAAAAGTATTCCTAGCAAAGCCTAGCATCTAAAGTTCTCCAAAATCTGGCACTACTTTATCTCATAGTTTCCCCTCCATCCTCTATGTTCTAGCATATTCTGCACTTCAAGTTGGGTGGTGAGGAGAGGAATTCCTACCCTAGGGTCAGGCCCCAGTCAAAAGAATGCACATTTTCAGCCTACCCAATTCCTAGTCTATTCCCCTCCTTTCTTTTATGTGATTGGGTGAAATCAGCACATGCTACTTGTGGGGAGGGCAAGTAGGTGGGGAACAGGAGGGAGGATGAAGGGATACCACCTACGTTCAGATAGAGTTACCACAAAAGTGAGTCCCTAACCTGAGGTTGGGGTCTCACACAAACCCACAAATTTACTTATGCTCTTGGATTTGTGAAGGCTGGTATGGTTCTCCAGTGTTAATTCATAAAAGATTTTATCTTGTCATAGAGTATTTCCTCTGTGGATTCAGTTGTATTCACTTCATCTCGTATTTATACAGGTTTTTTACAGGTTGGAAGGTTGTGAAGAAGTTACACTACTTACACTCACCATTGTCAATTTTGATTCTTCTGAGACAATGATTGGCACATAACATTAGGCATTTAATAAATGTTCATTGATTGTGACAACCTATACTTCATGGTTTTAATAAGAGTTGACATTTATATAATTAATGGCTTTTTGGTGTCTAAAGTATTTTTATTATACCTTATCTTATTTAATCCTCACAACTCTTGAGTGTTAATTGCTAGGCATTAGGGGCATTATGCTTAAATCTATTTTTTTATTCTGATTTCACATATTAAGTGAGGTTTACAAAAGTTAAGTGACTTGCCATGGTGACACAGCTAGTAAGTGTCAGAGGATGGATCTGAACCAAAGTTTCTCTTAACTCCAAGTGCCACCCTCTTTCCACTAAACCACCACCTTTTTTTCATATGTAGCATTACTGTGAAAATAGTAATGTTAAAAAGATGGGTTGTAGAACCAAGGGGTAACTTAAGTTTATTTAAAACACTACAAGATTTCCCCAGTGCAATTCTACCTACTAGTCCTGCAGCCCTCATTGGGAGTCCAAATACGCAGCGGTGATGTCAACTGAACAGTTAAGCAAATAAAGTAGGAAACACAGACATATCAGCATTTCTTCTTCTTACTTGTTTGTGTCTTAGGAAGATTTAGTCTTATTGAAATTTACCCTGTGCTTTCTTAACATTTTCTCATGTTATTCAGTTTATCACGAGCTACTATGGTAAAAAACAAAAACAAAAAACTATCAGTCATGGAGCACTAGATTTGGAACCATAGAAATTCTGGTCCAAATCTAACCTCTCCCTGATAGTCAGTCAACTTTCTGATGTTAAGGCTCTCTGAATTAAGATGGCCCTCAAAGAAGGGATGTACTTTGTCACCAGAACTCCACGCGAAGTCTTTTTAGCTCCATTGGATCTAAACTTTGAGAAGTCATGGTATATGCCACACTATCATAAAGCACTAGAAGAGTTTAGTGGAGGCAAATAAAAATAACCAAAAACAAAACAAAACAAAAAAAGAGATTTACTTTGATTTCCTTTTACATTTCCTCCAATTTAAATAAAAATGCTTTAATAATTTTCCTAACTTTAGTATTTTATTGGATTCATAACCTTATCACTGCATTTATTGCCTCCAGAGGTAGAGTCCAAACTGTACCATAAGCGCCTTCTCACCTAGTGACATAAACTTTCATAAATCCTCTGGTCAGGCCTTCTTACAACTCACAAAACGATCTCTAAGTTTCTACATCTTCTGTGTGTACATTTCTATGTGTGTCCAGCTCTAGACTCTCTTGAGCTTCAGTCCTATATTATCAAATTCCTATCAGAAATTTCCACAGACATCTTAAACTTAGCACAACCAAAACTTAACTTATTCTTTTCCCCTGTAAATTCTCCCCTCTTACAAATGTTCTGTTAAAAGCACCACCCTCCTTTCAGTTTCCCATGTTCCTAACCTGACACTATACTGGAAGTCCTCACTACTCTCCCTCCCCCACCCACATACCCAATCATTTGCCAAGTTTGGCCATTTCTCCCCCACAACATTTCCTTCCCTCTTCTCATACAATTTCTGCCTTAGTGCAGACCTGTCTGATCTCTTGTCTAGGTTATTAAACAACCTCCTCAAAGGCCTCTCTTCCTCAAGTTTCTCCTGCTCCAGGACATCCAACATTCTGTCAAAGTAATTTATACATCTGACCATGTCATGCCCCTACTAAACAGATTCTTTTAGAGTAACATATTATATTTTCTGTTTAGCTTTTAAAATCCTTCACAATCTGGCCCCAACATGTCTTTCTGGCTTTATTGGCCATTACTGTCCCTCCCATGCTCTTCAATCCAGTCAAATCTCTATTCCTCATACACAATACTCCATCTCTGTTTCCATGCAATTACATGGAATATCTCTTCCTTAAGCACTGTCTTCCACACAAAGCCTTCACTAGTTTTCCTCCTACTGCAAATGCCCCTCCTCTTTAATTACTTTGTATATCTTCATTAACTTTATATTTCTGTTGTACTTTTGTATGTAATTGTTGGCTCTCTCATCAGAATGCAAGCCCACTGACAGTAGAGACTGCTTGATTCTTTGTACTGGTATTTCGAACATCTAGCACAAGTGTCTGGCACGCAGTGGGCAAGTAATAAATCTTTGCTGATCAACTCACTGAGACAAGTGCAGTAACTGGGTTATTACCTCTCACTTTTGCAATATGACCAGCCCAACTCCATTTTTGATCATACATTTCCTATACAGTTATGTCTCTCTGAATATACAACTCACCACTTGTATTATCTACAGCATCTTTTGGTTGTACTTGCTATTTTAATTCTCTGAAGATTTAAGGTATTCCATGATCTATAACTATATAGCATTATCAGAAGAATAGTGGCATTAAAAAAGATGATTTTTTGCGGCACTTTGGGATCACTCCAATTGCTATGCAATTTCCCAAAGTCAATTCAGACCTTTCTCTTTCTCCTATTCAATTCTGAGCCCCAGTTCATTAATCATATGCAGGACCTGTTCAATATTTATATACTGAAGGACAAACGCAAAGGTCTATTCATCTAGATGCAAATCACAGTTTGGACAATAAACATTCTGTATATGAAACCCAAAACATACTCAGATTTTGTATAAGACAGGAATGGGTAAAACAATACGGACACTACTTGTACTAATCCAGTAAGGCAAATAAATAATTTCTTAGCATATTTCAAGTCCACAGTACTTTCCAAAACTATACTTATTAACTTTCCTGACAAATCTGCTTCTCATTCCTTGTTTGCACTCCTCACATATCCAACCAATAGCCCAATCATGTTGTTTCTCCTTTTGCAAATATATTTCTTATATATACCCCTTTCTCTCTTCTGACACAACCACCCCACTAGTGTAGTCTCTCAGAATCTCATGCCTGGACTATTGTAAGTCTGCCAATTGGTTTCCTTGCCTCAAGTCTCTTCTCACTCCAATACTTTCTTCACTTGGTTGCTGAAGTACAGATCTGACTATATTCTTCACCTATTCAATAAACAGGAGTGGCTCCCTATTTCCTCCAGCAACAAACATGAGATCCACTGGCTCTTAAAGCCCTTTGGAAGCTGTCCCTTTCCTATCTTTCCAGACTTCTTACACCTTACTCTCCCCCTCCATGGGATCCAGTGACACTGTTCTTTGTTGCTGCTCCTTGCAAATGAAATGATCTCTGACTCTGGGAATTATCGCTAGCTGTTCCCATTCCACAGAATGTTCTCTCTCATCTCCACCTCCTGGCTTCCTGTAAGTCCCAGCTAAAGTTCCAACTTCTGCAAGAAGCCTTTCCCAATTGTCCTTAATCTTAGTGCCTTTCCTCTGAGACAATTTCCAATTTATTCCTTACGTCTTACTTGTACACAATTGTTTGCAGATTGTCTCACTCATCTCATTATGAACTTCTTAAAAACAAGTGACTATTTTTTGTCTATCTCTATATCCCTCATGTTTAGCTTGGCACATATTAGGTATATAATGAATACTTGTTGAGTTCAAAAGATAAAGAATCAAAGAACTATAGAATCCCAGATCTAAAAGAGACCTCAGAGGATACCCGATCTAACCTCTATTAGAAGCATGTAGTCTTCTAGTAGTCTACATGTAGTCTACATGCATATCTTTTACACTATTCCCCAGAATAATTCAATATATATTTATCAAATGCCTATCATATGCAGAGTACTGTGTTATGTGATAGAGGAGATATAGAGATGTAGAAGAGAGGCTCCCCATTCTCATGATATTCAGTCTAAAAGAGGAGTTAACCCTTGGATACAAAGTTATAATACAACACAGAACACGTCTAAATACTATTTGAGAAAGGAAAGACTGCTTTTCACTGAAGTAGAAGATCAAGGAAGACTTTTAACTAATACTAATAAAATCACAACACTCATAAGAATTTCTGGAACCCTTAAAGCTAGCGCAGCCTTTTAAACTAACTGATCAATTACTTGAGACAAAGATCCTTCTTTCCTGAAAAGGCCTAGATTAGACTGCATCTTGTTCATGAAGTCTTCATGGATCTCCTCCACTGAAAGTGATCTGTCCTTTCTAAAATACTATTAGTGCAACCACAGAATCACAGAAGGATGTCAGAGGTCATCTAGTCTAATCCACAAAGAAATACCCCTATGTTCCCAACAAAGGGTTGTCATCTAATCTCAGCATGAAGATCTCCAGTAAGGACAAAATCTATAACTTGCTTTTCCCTATCACATTTTCCCTTCTATTATAATTGGGAATACATCTTCTCTCCTCTATTATATTATTATATCTATATTATATTGAGGCTGGAACTACTATTTGCATCTTTCTGTCTTTGAGGCAAGTCACTTAAACCTTATTGCCCCAGTTTCCTCATCTGTAAAATGAGCTAGAGAAAGAAATGGCAAACCACTCCAGTATCTTTGCCAAGAAAACCCTAAATGGGATCATGAAGAGTCGGACACAACTGAACAACAAAATCCTCAGATTTTAGCACAATGCTTTGCACATAATGGGTACTGAATAAATTTTTAGTAAACGAAAATTACTTCTTTTCTAACTCTTGATTTTGCTTTAATTCAAACTTGTTCAAATATAGGACCCAGAACTAAATGAATATTTTTGCATGGCAACCTTTAAAAGCAGCATGTCAAATTCATATAATTTTTTTGATTATATCATTGGTAGCTTGCCCAAAATTCTTTAGTGGTGACTTATGTCTCCAAGACAAAGTCCAAACTCATCCATCAATCTGACATTCAAGATCTTTCATAACTGGTTGGTAATTTGGGGGTTCAGTTTAGTCAGCAAAGAGAGATTATCACTGTACTATGGAATGTCATGCACTTTTCTCACCTTCATACATTTGCTAATACTGTTCTTTCTCTTCTTTTTCCTATGTTAACTTGATAAAAAAAAACTATCATTTTTCAAGATCTAGCTCAAATGCCATTTCTCTATTCCCATATCTCTCAAGTCTGAGTTAGTCTTTCCCTTCTTGGAGCTCTCAAAGCACCTGTATCTTTCTTAGACATTTACCTTCCATTTTTATGGTAGTTTACTAGTGAATATGTCTTATAAGGTTAAGCTCCCTAGTGGCATGAACCATATCTTCTTGTTTGATCTCCTTTGTGTCTTACACATAATAGGCATTTAATAAATGTGTGTTGAGGGGCGGCCAGGTAGCACAGCGAGTAAGAGCACTGGCTCCAGTGTCAGGATGACCTGGAGATCGAATCCTGGGCTCAGACACTTAGCACCCACCCAGAAACACCTGGCCGTGTAACTTTGAGCAAGTTACTTAACCCCAATTGCTTAGGGGCGGCCAGGTGGCTCAGCGAGTAAGAGCACCGGCTCCAGTGTCAGGATGACCTGGGGATCAAATCTGGGCTCTGATACTCAGCACCACACCCAGAAATAACTGGCCATGTAACCTTGAGCAAGTTACTTAACCCTGATTGCTTTAAAAAAAAAAAATAAATGTGTGTTGAGTAAGGGTCAATTCTGGCAAATCACTAAGAGCTCTAGCACTATCTTTTTGGTTGGCCCGGCCCTCTATTACTGCCTTGGCCTCCCTATTTGTATTAGAGCAAAGTACAGATGTCCTCAGAAATCTTCAGCTTCAGTCTCACTAGGGAAGCCTGAGGAAGGAGAGAAAGAAGTTGGAGGGGAGAAAGGAATCTAAGCATACCGCTTTATGGCTGAACTTGATCTGGGTGGTCTGGCTGGTATGCTTGTTTTGCCTTGGATCACCTGAGGACTCTCTGGAGGTACTCCCAGCGCTTCAATGACAACTCTGGCTGAGCGAATTCGACCCAACAGGGCAAGTCTATCTAAACTCAGTGTGATTACTTCAGTATTCCTGGGACTCTCTGAGCACGTATGTTGCACAGAAGAACTTCTGAAAAGAGTTTAGGGAATTGGATTATTATTATTGTAACTGTTACATCCCTGATTAAAACAAATAAATAAACAAAAATTTATTAAATGGCTGTGTCTACTAATGAGAAGAGGTGCTGTGAGCTACATTAGTGAACAGAGTATTGATGAAATCATGTATCATTTAAACACCAAAGCTACCAAAACTCAGTACACTTGGTAAAATTCTCTCTAAAAGGTCATTCAGCTAATTGCCAGACAAACTGAATGGCCAGTAATGAACTGAACTACTGCTTGAACTCTACTGGCATTTATTTCCTGAAATGACTTGCCACATAGAGGAAAAGACTAGTCCTTTACCAATGCTATCTACATAAATAAGACAGAGTATCTCACTTTTTGCATGTTGGAAGGGACTGGAGGAGAAAATTCTTTTACAAAACCTTAATAATGTCAATAACTTACCTTTTTATAGCATTTTGTATGAGGCAATGGGGAGAGTGGAACTATTTTACTGACTAGACTAGCTTCTGAACTTACTACTTGTGTGACCTTGGGTTAGTCATTTAGCTCCCCTGGGCCTAAGTTTTCACATCTATAAAAAGAAACTGGACCAGATGGCCTCTGATGGCACTTGCAGCTTTAAATCTCTGATGCAACAGACCTTGTTAATGTCAGCTTGAAGCTTAAAGCAAAGAACTGTCTTCAAAACCCTATGGGATAAGAAGCACAAGAATTATGACTAACTTTTTTCTGATCATACCTCAAGGGCATTCTGTTTTAATGTTGTGATTGTATAATATTTTGTATCACAGTAATTTCTTTGTCTCTCCACAATATTTGTTGGGAGAGGTTGTACTTTGTACTTCCTCCCATGCGTAGTAAAATTGAGAAACGGGACTTGAACTGAGGTCTCCAGACTCAAAGTCCTGAGCTTCTATTTCACTAAGCTGTCTTTTAGCCAGAGAAATACATCTAAAGAGGACCTTAAGGATCATCTAGCTTGGGAGTAGGGCCCTTTGACTGAATCCAAATTTCACAGAAGGATTTGTTCTATAATACTTGGACTCAGTCAAAAGGCTGCATCCAAGGATCTAGAAGGTCACATTGTGGCTTTGAGCCTGCAGGTTCCCCACCCCTGAGATTCTAGTTCAATCCTGGGCTACTACTAGTAGAAACATTTATATAGCACTTTAAGATTTGATAAGCACTTTACATGTTATCTCATTTGATCCTAACAACAATCCTATATGGTGGGTACTATTATTGTCCCCATTTTACACATGAAGAAACTGAGGCTAAGAAGGAAAATTATATTCTCAAGGTCACATGGCTAGCTAAAGCTACGTAGATCATGTCACAGTTATTAAGTAAATGTTCACAGGGAGGCTCACTTAGGTTTCTTTCCCAATGCTGTCTTCTTTTGACTATGATGACCCAAATTCACTGCCTTGGAATGCTGGGCAATATTTCTTGACTGGACGATTTTCTCGGGCGGTATTCTGTCATTATCTTCACTGTGAACATCACTCACAATGGAATCACCTTTCTTCAAATGAATATCAAAAAAACAAAAGACAAAAAAAAAAAGCCACGAGAAGTTAACCACTTTGGGACCAATAATCATAATTTCTCCAGAGACTAGTAAGCTTTTCATTGGGTGGATATTTTACCAAAGCAAAAAAGATAACAACAACTTCAGGGATTTCTGTTGCACATTATTACTTGCTATTTAAATCAGCCCTCAGATTTTATTTTAGTGCCTACACATTTAGTTCATGAGAACAAATTTCCAAAATAGGTATCTCCATTAAAAACTCATTCTCACTAGGGCACACCACTTCACTGTCATGAGTGCTGTCCTCACAATACCTGGGTGAAAGAAATAATAGGTGCTTTAAGTCCAGGACTCTTAAACATGCCCCTGAAGCAGGGGAAATATCTCACAGAATGACCCGATCAAATATAAAGGCAATGTTTTATCTAGCATCAGAGAAAAAGTAGTACAATACAAAGGATTCTGGACCTGGGATCAGGAGAGCTGGGTATAAATCTCTGCTCCAACAACAACCAGTGTGTGGATGTCATCAAGTTATTCCAACTCTGAGGTTGCTTCCTATCTATAAAATGCACTGCTGCTACCTGCTTCTTGACATGCCTTGTATATTCCTTACCTTACTAATGCTGTTCCCTATTCCTGGAGGTCTTTTTCTCCTCATTCTCTGACATCCAAAGGAAAAGCGACCTCCTGTAGAAAGCACTACTTTATCTCTTCAGTCATTATGGACCTTTCCCCTCAAATCACACATGGCATTGTTTTGTATCTCTCTAATATGTTTACCAAATAATGTACATAATAGTTATTTGTTTTAATCTTTCTACTGTAACAGTACTCAAAACTCTTGTATCACGGACCCCTCTGACAGTCTAGTGAAGCCTATGCACAACCTTCTCACAGTAACATTTTTTAAATGCTTAAAACATTACAAAGGGAACCAATTATATTGAAATAAAGATGTAATTTTTTTTCCCTATTCAAGTTCATGTACCCTCTGAAATCTATTTGAATACCAGTGGATTCAAGGTTAAGAACACCCATACTAAACTACAAATTCTGTGCAGGGAACAATTTTTGCCTTGTATAAGTTTTCTATCTTCCCCAGTGCCTAGCAGTGAACATTGCAAACAGTAGGTATTCAATAAATGTCTGTCAAATAATGAATATACATTAACATTCACCTTTCATATCTGTGTTATGGGAATGGGAATTTAAGAACTCCCCTGCCCCTAGGCCCTTTGATAGGCTTAAGTGACTCTGAAAACCTTCCTTGATTTGAAAATATACTCTGTCCCCTAAAAGGCTGAATGTGGTCACCTGGAGCCTGTGGCAGGAGGCTTGTTTTTTGGTAATGCCCACGCCTTGATGCTTTGTGACTGGGCAGTGGGTCATGAGGGTTGTGACATTCTCTGACCCTGGAGAAGGCTATATATACCCTGATGTGAGATTTTGTTTTGGGGCTCACTTTGAGAAGAGTTGTATGATTTGACCATTCAAGACTCTGGGCAGCTGTTGAGCCCCTCTGGCTTTGAAAACTCAGATGTTGGTGCTTCCTTCTCTGGTAACTGACTAGGTATGGTAATGGTCAGACAGTTGGAAGCCTGTCTGCTGATGTTTCTCTCTATTTGTTGTCTGTTTATAACCTGTTTGTATTCTCTGAAGTTCGGGGTGCTGACCTTTTCCCCCTGAACTAGGTAAATGACATATGTTTGATTAAAGCAAGATTGTTAACCCATTTTGAGTTGCTTTCCTTTAGAAAAGTAGATCTAAGAACCTGTGTTGGCAGCCACCCTGGGTATGCTAGGGTGCTTGCTGCTACAATTTGTCCAGTTACAAAATACTAGTTACCAAGAAACACTGTCTTTTTTTCCTTCCCCAACACGTAACTGTGTTCAAAGCATTGCTATCATGCAAGAATAACTCTTCCCTTCTACTGTTACTACCATCACTCTCATTCAGACCCTTATTACCTCATGCCTAGCCTAACAGAAGAGCCAGCTTCTAGTCTTGACAATCAGCAGCCTGATCTAATGGAAAGAGCACTGGACTGGGCATTAGGATACTTAGGTTTAACCTGAAACTTTACTACTTAAAAGCTATATGACCTTGGTCATTTTTCTTTTCTAGGGTTTATGGTTAAGTGATTCAATTATAGGGTTGTTTTTGTCATCTACTTAATGATCACTCACATAAAACAGAAAAAGCTAAGGTTGGACTAGATAATTCCTATAGTTCCCTTTAGCACTAACATTTTATGATACTGTCATCTCAGAATAAAAGAAACAAAAATCAAGTTTAAAGCAAAAGCTCAAATATTTCAGCCTGCAGGTGAACATCAAGTTGCAAATACTAAATCACAAAATTGAATAGTGAAAGGGACAGACCTCAGACGTCACCTAGTACAAACTCTACTCAAAGTCTGAATGGCATCTATACCACTGCCACAGGTGGTAATCTAGCTTCTGCCTAAGCACAAAATGATCTCAGCAAAGGTTTTATATGAAATCAAAAGTTGATGTTAAAAGAAGAATTTTACAAAGTTTTGTTTTTTGGTTTTTGGAGGGGGGAAGGTTGGGCAATTGGGGTTAAGTGACTTGCCCAAGGTCACATGGCTAGTAAGCATTAAGTGTCTGAGGCCGGATTTGAACTCAGGTCCTCCTGACTCCAGGGCCAGTGCTCTATTCACTGCATCACCTAGCCGTCCTGTTCTATAAAGTTTTAAGAGGGACTTTCATAAACTAGACCATATCCAGATCTGAGTACTCAGGATATGTATAAGTCTTAAAACTATGTCATATGATAGGTAGTTGATAGAACTGAAGATACTTAGTCTGGAGAATGTGAGGCCTGTTTTCCAGTATCTGAAGGTTACATTTCTTCAACTTAGTCTCAGACAACAGAAATATGATCACTGGATGGAAATTACAAGGAGTCAGATATGATCTTAAGTAATCCTTGCTAAAAGGGGTAGGTGTTCAATAATGGAATGGGTTATCACAGACTGAGATCTTTATTACTAGATGTCTGATCAAGGGATGATTGCTTATTGGAGATGGCAGAAAGTGAATTCTGTTCAGATACAGATTGGATTAAAGGACCTCCAAAGTGACTACCCTTGTATATATAATGTCAAAAAGAGATATCTTCAAACATAAATCTTCCAACACCTCAGTAATGCCAAAGCTTAGTAGAACTGCTTTTTAAGAAAGCATAGATAACCAAAGTCTACATAGGGAACTGAATAAATATCCTACTTATGGACCAGAAAACACAAGGAAATTATAGAAATGACGGTGGAAACTAATTTCCAAAGGCCATCTTGTTATCTTATCTGCCCTGTTGCTAAGTGACTTTCACTTAAGTTGCTACACTAATTTATACATTCTTAAATTTCTTCAACAAAAGAGATTCTGAAATAAATAATAAAAGCATTATACCCATTTTACAGATGAACAGCATTGTTAAATGACTATTGGTCACACTGCTTGAGTTGGAACTTGAACTCAGGTATCTCTTACAGGTTATTAGTGGTCTATCCCAAATAGAGAGGTATCTTAGAAGAATTTTCCCCAGGGCAATCAACTTACTGAAGTCATGTAAAACAAACTCTCCAGCAGACTTAGATCGTATTGAGGATCATTAAGTTCACTGCTACAGTACGCATCACTCCCAGGTGAGAGAGATTCAGGAGGAGAACCTAAGCCATCCCAGTAATGCCTGGGAGACTTGTCAGCACTGTGGAGAAAAAATAAAGAAAACAGAAATGCCTTAAAAGAAGACTTACTCAAGATCTGTTTTTAGTAGTTAAAAAATGGCTTTTTTTCCCTACTAGTTACAGCTAATAAATACTCATACCCATGGCATTTTATATTTACCAAGAACTACAGAATTCATTATTTAACATAATTTTGTCTACAACTTAGTGAAGAAGGCATGATAGGGGATAATGATTACAGATTATGGGTGACTTGTCCAAGGTCACATAGTAAGCAAATTGTGGACTCTGGACTTGGAACCATGTTTTCAGACTCCATAATTATATCCTCTTGTCAATAATGCTACTTTGCCTGTCAAAATTTTTAGGTCTCAACTATGGTTAGAAAGAAGTAGCCCAGTGGGAAAGCATCTTTGTAGTAATATATGATGAGGGACTGATATCCAAGACATACAGACTGCTTATAGAAACCATTTCCCAATAGTTAATTGGTCAAAAGTTCTGAATAAACAGTTCTCAAAAGCGTTCATATAAAAAATGCTCCAGATTTCCTAATAAAAAGAGAAATGAGAATCAGAACAACAACCACACAAAATGACCAGAAAATTGGCATATGATAAAAGAAGGAAACAGATAATGTGTCCCAGGTGTTGCTGAGAGACTGATTTGATTCGATTCAATTCCTTCTCATGCTATTTCTTGCACATAAGAAGAACTTTAATAAGAAGCTAAATTCTGGGGTTTCTGGTCAAAGAAAAAATAGCGCAAGAAGTTAGAAAGAAAGAATTCAAATACAGAGTCATAGTCATGACCCCACAATACAATAAAAATAATAATACTACATATATGAATTTACTTACTCAGTGCCATACCGACCAAACTACAAAAGGATTACATTGAAGAGTTAACAAAAAATAATAACAAAATTCATCTAGAGGAACAAAACATTAAGAATCTTGAAGAAAATCATAAAGAAATAGAAGTGGGTCTAGTAGTACCAGATCTCAAACTATATTACAAAGCAGTAATCATCAAAATATTTTGGTATGGGCCAAGAAATAGATCAGATTAGTGGAAGAGATTTGGAATACAATATACAGAAGCAAACCAGCACAGTACCCTAGTGTTTAATAAACCCAAAGATCTTAGCTACTGGAATAAAAACTTACTAACAGACAAAAACCGTTGGGAAAACTAAAGTCTGGCAGAAACTGGGTATATATTAACATTTAACACCATATATTGTACTAAGGCAAGCTCCAGATAGGCACATGACTTAGACACAAAGGGTGATATCCTAAGCAAATTAGAGAAGCATGGAAGAAAATATCTGTCGGATCTATAAACGGGGGAAGAGTTCATGATCAAACAAAATAAGGATCACAAAAACAATTTACATAGAAAATAAAACCTTTTGTATAAATAAAACCAATGGAATTACTTACAAGAGAAGTGGGTAAATGAGAAAAAAAATCTTTACATTAAGTTTCTCTGATAAAGGTCTTATTCCTAAGATATACAGAGAATGAATTCAAATTTAAAAGAATAAGAGCCATTCTCCAATTGACAAATGGTCAAAAGATATGAACAGGAAGTTCTTAAAGGAAAAAATCCATGCTATTGGTAGCCATGAAAAAATGTTCTAAATCACCAATAATAAGAAAAATGCACATTAAAATAACTTTGAAATTCCACAACATACCCATTAGATTAGCAGCTGACAAAAAAGGAAGATGACATGTTGGAGGAATGGGGGAAAACATACATTAATTCACTACTGGTGAAGTTATATATGGTCAGACCACTATCAGCAATTAGGAACTATGCCCAAAAAAGTTCTTAAACTATGTATATCCTTTGACCCAGTGACACCATTAGTAGGTTTTTACCCCAAAGACATCAAAAAATGAGGAAAATCATCCATATTTATAAAATTATTCATAGCAGCAACTCTTTTTGTGGTGGCAAAGAATTGTAAACTTGAGGGGAGGTCCATTAATTGGAGAATAGCTGATGAAGCTGTTGTATGTAAATGTGATAGAATACTATTGTACTGTATGGAATGATTTAGGAGATGGTTTCAGAGAAACCTGGGAAGATTTGTATGTATTTATACAAAGTGAAGTGAGCAGAACCAGGAGTACAATTTATACAACAATGATGATATTGTAAAGACAAACAACTTTCAAAGGTTTAGGAACTCTAATCAATGGGATGACTAACCACAATTCCAGAGGATTAATAGTGAAACATACTTCCTACCTCCTGACACAGAGGTAATAAATAGAGCGGAGACTGAAATGTGTGTGTGTGTGTGATTTTTATTTAATTTTTGGGGGGAGGCATGGCCTATATAGGAATTTGTTTTGCTAAATTATATATGTTTGCAGTGGGTCCTGTATTTCTTTATTTTCCAGTGGGGGGGTGGGAAAAAGAGAAGAAGGATTTTCAATGATTGAAAAATAAAAGTTTAATTTAAAAAATTAAATAGTTACTGGATAAAAAATACCCTAAAAATAGAATCAATCAATCAATAAGCACTGATTAAATGCACACTATGTGCCAGACACTGTGCTACATACTGGGAATACATAGACAAGAATGAAAGAGTCCTTACCTTCATGAAATTTAAAATGTGGTTTTGCAAGAGGGAAAACTAGCCATAGGGACACAGAAAGGCTGGTGCTTGAAGCCACTGGTGACATCCTTATCTTTGGGATCCTAACAGGCTCACAGACAGACTAACAGCTCCTAGAAGGCAAGGACTCTTTGAAATCTTATCTTTTAAAAATCTCCTTATGCCCAGCACCTTGCATATTATGATATGCATAATAAAAGTTTATTTATTTGTACTGAATTGAAAATGCTCTATGTTGCAAAACTGTGTTTCTTACCTGCCCAGAAGTAGCTGTATTGCCTTGGCATCAATTTGAGGGTCATGTTCACAAAAGACACCTTGAGTTGAAGGGAGGAGGGGATCATCCACTGTGTGCATGGTCTCAGCAATCACTGGGTTTTTAGGGCCAATCCCAGACGACAGTTTGACACTAAGATTTAAAAAAAAAAATTCATACATTAGTATGACGACAATTACTGAAAGTTCATAAGCTGACGATATTTCCACTTTAAACTTACTGAGCTAATGATCTGACAGACTGTTTTCTTGGAAAAGGAGGAACTTCTGTCAATATGTTAGAATCTGGACAAGACTGCATTGTTGAAACTACCATGGCATTGCGGAGTTTATTACCTTGCTCCAAAAGAGCTAAAGGGAGAGAAAGAGAAAAGATTCAGAACACAGCAACTGCAATACATATAATAAAGGCATCATGGGTATAGTTGCTATGGAAATACCACATAAGAAATGGGTTCAAATCATATCTCAAATACTTATTAGCTGTTTAATCATGAACAATCAACTTAATTTCTCAGTCTCTGTATCCTCATCTATAAAATGGAGATAAAACTTGCATATTGTCTGCCTCAGGGCTGTTGTAAAGAAGATACTTTGTAAAACATAAAGCTCTATAAAAGGAAGTATTATTAATATAATAAGAGATCTGGATTTAAGTCATGTTTCTGCCAATTATTTGTTGTCTTATCTTGGTCAAATTACTGAGCAATAATTTCTGGGCTTCATTTTCCTCGTCTGTAAAATGAAGGGACTGGCTGATATGATCTCTAAGATCCCTTACAGCTCTAACACTTAGAGAATTCAAAATCTTGATAACTATCGTTAACTAGTCAACTTTACATTTTCCTCTACCTTTAAATCCCTTGTCCCTTCATCCTATACTGTTCAACTCTTTTCTATTATTAAATTATGATTTAATAATTTAATTTCAACAGACACAATAATTTCCATATACAAACAAGAAGAAAAAAAGAACTGTATATGAAACTATGAATCTCTTACATACAACTCTAATATATGTATGTATATATACACATAAATATGCATATAATAAATTTGACATAGTAATTCCAAAACCGTTCTGTCTGCCTGTGTCTCTTTCCGGACTACTTTTTGTTGGCATTATCCTTACTCCCTCCCCCCAATGAGTATCCACACCCCAAATAGCTTCCTTTGTAACAAACACAGACAAGCAAAACAAATATACACATTAGCTGTAGCAGAAAACATCTCATTCTGCACCTCTAGTCCACAGCTTTTCAATCAAAGTGACTGAACAAACATTTATTAAGCACCGACTTTATACCAGGTGTGTTAACTGCTTTACATATATTATTTCATCTTGTTAATATATTATTTATAATAAGTATTTATATCACTTCATTATATGCCCCCCAAAATAATGTAGTTAATCTGCTTTTCTATTTTTACCACATCAACTTTTATTGTTACCTTAATTACTTACTTGTGTGTGTGTGTGTATATATATATATATATATGTATGTATACACTGTTGGATTCTGCTTTCTATCCATTGTACTATCTTTCTCTATTTTATAAGTGAGCTCATTCTATTCATATTCATGGTTATAGCTATGAATTATCTATTTTATCTATTATATTCTCTTACACTTTTTCCCCCTCTTTCTCTGCTCACTTCCCTCTTTTTGCACAGAAGGAAACAGAAAAAAGCCTTGCTTGTGGAGTAAATTATGAAAGATTTTGAATGCCAGAGGATTTTGTATTTAATACTTGAGGTGATGGGGAACCAAGCAGGTTATTGCAATGGTGCAAGTATGATGAAGTCCTGCAATGGAGTGGTGGCAGTATCAGAGGAGAAAAGGAGGCATGATTATTAAGAGATACTGCAAAGGTTACCAAGTGAAATAGAATAGAGGGAGACTTTAGAAGAGAGCCCAGGACAGTCCTGTAGGACAACTACATTTAGACAGCACGACCTGAATGGTGATCTAGCAAAGGAGGTTCATTTGTGGATGATGGCAAGATTAAGGGTATAACCATTTTTGTATGTGGATAAGGGGGGTGGGGGTGGAGGAGTAGGTCATGGAAAGTAGGTAGGGTGAGGAACTGAATAGTTAGGGTTTTTGAGGTAGTCATTATGTATGTTGAAGTCCCCTAGAATGATGGCAGGAGTTAAAGAGAAATATTGTTAGCCAGGTACTAAACTTGTTGAGGAAAGAAGGGGAATGACCTGGACATCTGTAGACAATAGCTAAAAGGAATTTGGGTGGCAGATATACTTTTCTGGTGAAATCTGTCAAAGAATTCCGCTAACCTTTCTCCCCTACTCTCTATTTTAGCAATATTAAGAAAACATTAAAAAATTATCCTTGTCTGAAGTCTTTGGACTGAATTGATTGAGAAACTTCATCAGGCTTTCTTTAACTGTCAATTCTAAATAATTCCTTATTTCCCTTCAGATCAATCAAGGAAAGACTCTTAGATGAAATAACTGGGACAATGACCAGAAAAGGGCAAAAGGTCACATACATCTGCCAGTAGGGTACCTTTTCCCCCCATGCCTTGAAGCCATTAGGGTAATGACCTACTTAAGAGAAAATGAAGAAGTCTCTTTGATTATTAATTCAATTAATGTAAGTATTTCTTGTTCAACTATGACCAGTTGGGAAGGAAAAACCTCGAGCAGTCAGAAGACTGAATGATTTTAGGAAAAAAATCTGACAGTGTGCTGAAAGTTGAATTGATGACTGTTTTGTTTGATGAAGCAAACTATTACTTGAAATGTTACCTAAACTCTAGATTCTTGTTCAGTTTTGAATGTGAACTATTATTTGAGATCCTATAAATTGTATTTCAAAATGATTCGTGTTGAAGATGACAAGATCTTTCAAATATCAGTTTGGATATTTCTAAGTAGAAATGCTTATTTCAGAATAATTTTAATTAATAAAATTGTTATTGTAGGCTTGTGCTCAAAATACAGAGAACAGTTTTTCTTTCACATTCTTATCACCTCAATTACATGAAACAATAAGTTCATTCTCCTTTGTCTTCATTTCTTTACAAGTATATTCCTTTTTTCCAATATTCTGCTTTCCTTTCTTAAAATCAAAGACCCCAAACCACAAAAAGGCCTTGTGAAGGGTCTTTTGTCTCTTCTATTTTAGAATGTAAACATGTCATCATTTTTTAGACCCTTTCCATTTGTTCATATGTAATTACCTTTCTAGATTTTCCTTGACCCTTGTGTTGGCATTTCAAACTTACTACTCAGCTTTAGTCTTTTCATCAGGAATGCTTGCAAGTCCTCTATTTTATAATAAACAAAATAAAATATGTTTTCTGGTTGTTTTTTTGTCCAGTGCTTGACTTGATCAAGTTTATTTTTGTTTCTGGGATGTATGAAAAGAGAAGTGAGCTTCTCTACAATCTTTGTGCAGCCATCTTATTTATACATGAGATGAGGGGTATGAAGCAGGTTGGTGGACAAACAATGCCAGGACCCTGTGTCCATTTTCTACCATCTAGGATTACATTCAGTTCTTCAATTCAATTTTTTCTTGGTTGCAAGCTTTTACCTGTTACCTTTTGGATTATATTCCAAGTTTTTTTTTTTTCCATTTTGGAACCACTGCAGTATAGCTCTGTGTGATTCTGAATGTAGTT
Source organism: Petaurus breviceps papuanus (assembly GCF_028583685.1). Lineage (NCBI taxonomy): Eukaryota > Metazoa > Chordata > Mammalia > Diprotodontia > Petauridae > Petaurus > Petaurus breviceps. Next base: position 3,095,640 of record NW_027187352.1, read on the forward strand.
CTTCATACTTGTACTTAAAATTTTTTTTCAATCTTTCTGGCAAATTTTATAATTTTTTAAAATACGGAAAATTTGGAATTTGGCAATGACATGCCTGAGTTGAGGTTTCTTTTTTAGAGGTGATTGGTAGACTCTATTTTCACTCTGCCCTTTTATTTTAATAGATCTAAATGGGATTTTGAAAATGATTTCTTAAAATATGGTATCCAGATGTTTTACTTGGCCATGATTTCCAGGGAGTCTGGTGATCTTAAATTAACTCTTGACATGCCAGATAGAGTGCTATGTCTGGAGTTGGGAAGACTCATCTACCTGAGTTCAAATAGAGAGCCTCAGTCACTTACTTGCTGTGTGATCCTGGGCAAGTCACTTAACCTTGTCTGCCCCAGTTTCCTCAGCTGTAAAATGAGCTGGGGAAGGAAATGGTAAACCACTCCAGTATCTTTGCCAAGAAAACCTCAAATAGGGTTATGAAGAATCAGACGGAACTAAAAACTAAATAACAAAATGAAAGCAATAATAATAGATAGCTTTTATAAAGCATTTTAAGGTTTGCAAAACTCTTACAATAGATGCTATTATCATCATCCCTAATTTATGGATGAGATACCTGGGTCAAGAGAGGTGCAGTGACTTGCCCAGAATCATACACGTCGTTAAGTGTCTGAGGCAAGATTCAAAGTCAGTGGCAAAGAATTGGAAATTAAGGGGATGCCCATCAATTGGGGAATGGCTAAAAAAATTATGGTATATGAATGTAATGGAATATTATTGTGCCATAAGAAGTGAAAAGCAGATGGACTTCGTATCTACCTGGAGAGGCTTATATGAACTGATGCTCAGTGAGAAGAGCAGAACCAGGAAAAGTTTGTACACAATTACAGATACAACGTATGTATGATGACCAACTTTGATAGACTGGACTCTACTCAGAAATGCAGGGCTAAAAGGAAACTCCAAAAGTCTCATGATGGAGAGAGATGTCTACAATCAGAGAAAGAACAGAGTTTCAATGCAGATCGAAGCAAATTACTGGCTCTCTTGATTTTTCTTGTTTGGTTTGGTTTCCTCTTTCCCACTGTTCATTCCATGCAATACAATCCTCCTTTATAACCTGAACAATGTCTAATGTGAAAGTATCTGTAGATCCTAAATTTGATTGTATGCCGCCATGGTGGGAGAGGGATGAGAAAATTTGAAACTCAAAGAACTGGGGAACTGAATCTTGTAAACTCAAAGTAAACAAACAAATTAATAAAGACAAAAAGAAAAGAAGAGAAAAAAAAGATTCAAAGTCAGGTCTTTCTGACTCCAAGTCCAGTGCTCTAGCCAATGTACTACTAATTGTTTTTGATAGTAAATAGCTAAATATTTTCTTCTATTTTTTCCAATTTTCTTTTATTTCTTATTGTCACCTGGAGTTACTGAATTATGATTGCCACCTTCTCTAGTTAAAAAGACTAAAATTGCTCCCTTAGTGTTTTCCAAGGAATTTGTTACTTGCTTATTAAGGCTTTCTTCAATATATAAGAACCTTCTGCTCTATTATATATTCTCTATCCAATATTTTTTGCTAGAGGTCTTATTTTATTTCTAATTTTATATTTTATATCTTTTCTTTATTTTTTCAATCCTTTCTTAAGACCAAGTCTTCCCCATCACCCCTTTCCCCTCAGCTCTGCTTAAGGATGCTATGGAAAGACATTCTTTTTTTGTTAGGGATCGTACCTCTTTGTTCTCTCTTATCCCATAGCATTATTCTATTGTGTTTGATAGTTTCTTTTGTTTAGTCGGATTTTTCTTTGTGTGGTTCTTTTTTGACAGCTCTCAGTCTTCAGGTTCCCTTATTGTGGCTGGCACTGGCTTCCCTGAGGGAACTCACTTCCAACCTCTGAGGGGTTTGGTTGTTTTTTTTTCTATTCAGTGCTTGACTTGATGGAGCTTACTTTTGTTACTCTTCATTTTTATTTTGTCTATATGTGTGAAGAACTGGACTTCTTTACAATCTTTATGTAGCCATCTTAGCCATACATGAGATAAGGAGTAGGAAGCAGGCTGGTGAAGGGGCAGCATGAGGAGGTATGACCTATTTCCTTGTCCCTAGCTCTGGACATGCCTTTCTCTATCCCTTTTCAAACTCCAACTCTGGACTACACCAACATCCACCTTCCTTATTCCTAATAGCATGCTGTTGAATGTCACTGAAGGAAATCACAACTGGGTGCTGTCTAGGTCTACAAAGTGTTACAATTCTTTTATTCTTCCCTGATTCCCTGACACAAAGTCTATCTCAAGTCTTCTCTCTTAAGGTATTTAACTACTTACTCTAAGCAGAAGTCTTTCCTCTTTCTTTCTTTTTTTTTTTTGACAAGGCAGTTGGGGTTAAGTGACTTGCCCAAGTTCACAGAGCTAGAAAGTGTTAAGTATCTCAGGCCGGTTTTGAACGCAGGTCCTCCTGACTCCAGGGCCAGTGCTCTATTCACTGTGCCACCTAGCTGCCTCTAGCCAGTTTCTTCTTGAGAAAACAGAGTCCATTAATCTTGAGCTATTGCTTCTTCCCAATTCTATATCTCAAAGCTCATCAATACCTATCTGTGTTCTTTCATCTTCTTTAATTTCTGAAGAGGTAATCTTTCTTTTTTGACAAGGATGAGCCCTCTACTTGATTACATGCCCCCTCCTGTCTCTTCTGGAAGCATGTCCCATCACCTTTTTCATCCTTACCTTTAGTCTTTCTTCAACCACTGGCTCCTTTCTGGTTGCTTACAAACATTCCTAGATCTTTTCTCATCCTTAAAAACATTTATTTAATCCTAACAAAGTATTATTCAAATCAATAACTCTTTCATTGCCAAACTCCCTTAAAAAGTTCTTCTTTACAACCATTCAACAATAATCAATAAACAAGGGCATACTATGTGTGAGACACTGTGCTAGGAAGGTAGAAACAAGGTTTGGCAACTGATTTAATACATGGGATGAGGTATCCAGGATAATACCAAGGTGAAGGAACCTGGAGACTAGAAGCATGGTGGTATATCTGACAGCAAATGGGAAAATTGCAAGAAGGGAGGGCTTAAAGCAGGGATTCTTAATCTGCAGTCTGTGAACTTTTTTTGAAAAATTATTTGATAACTATTTCAATATAATTAGTTTCCTTTATACTGCTATGTATTTTATTTTTTGCAATTAAAAACATTATTCTGAAAAGGGTCCACAAGTTTCATCAGACTGCCCAAGGGGCTCATGACTCCCCCCAAAATACTAAAAACTCCTCGTTTAGGGAGAATGAGTTCAGTCTTATGTTGAATTTAAGATGTCGTTGTAGGACATTTGGCTTGAAAGGTCCAATAGGCAAATTAGTGATGTGAGATTAAACTAGTGATGTGAAGGGAGAGACTGGTGCTAGAAATAGAAAATCTTGGATCTTGGCTGTCATCTGCAAAGAGATAAAGTTAAATCTATGCAAGCTGATAACAGAACCTCTAGAAGCACTCACAGTTAGGGGGTATGATATGAATGATGAACCAGCTAAGGAGACTGAAATGGAACTGTCAGACAGGTAGGAGTGAACTAGGAGAAAACCCAAAGAAGAGAGGGTGAAGAGTGTCAAATGCAGCAAATAGGTCAAGTATTAGTAGTGAGAAAAGATCATCAGCTTTGGGGGCAGCTAGGTGTTACAGTGAATAGAGCACTGGCCCTGGAGTTAGGAGGACCTGACTTCAAATCTGGCCTCAGACACTTAACTAGCCATGTGACCTTGGGTAAGTCACTTAACCCCAATTGCCCTGCCTTCCCCCTCCAAAATGAAAAAAAAAAAAAATTAAAAAAGATCATCAGTTTTGACTTCTTTAAAAAAAAAAATTCATTCTATTGCTGTTGAAAGAAGTGAGCAGAACCAGCACACTGTACACAGTAACAGCCACAACATGTGATGACTCACTTTGATAGACTTATCTCTTCTTAGCAATGCAAGGATCCAAGACAACTCCAAAGGACTCAAGATGAAAAATGCTGTGCACATTCAGAAAAAGAACTATAGAGTCTGAATACAGATTGAAGCGTAGTATTTGCTCTCTTTTTTTCTTGTTTCTTCTTCCTTGTAGCTTCTCCCACTGGTTCTAATTCTTCTTTACAACATGACTAATGTGAAAATGGATCCAATATGAATGTTTATGTAGAGCCTATATCAAATTACAACCATCTTGGGGTGGGGGGAGACTTGGAGAGAAAATCTGGAACTCAAAATCTAAATGAATTTTCAAAAAGTTTATACTAAACTTAATGAATACCAAATGAAATGGGATTTCCACATACATGAGAGAAAAAGAGGATTGTACATAAAATGACCGATTTCTATTAGGTGCAGCTTGCATTTCTTTTTCAATATATAATAAACAGAATCTAGAGTTTTCAAAGTTGTCCTGAAAAACCATCATATTTGACAATTGAGAGTTCACTGGTAACTTTGGAGAGAGCAGTTTCAGGTGAGTGACGAAGTCAGAGGCCGAGGCCAGACTGTAAAAGGTTGAAGAATGAGAGGAAAGGTTGTGGCAGCAGTGAACGTAGACAACTTTTCCAAGGAGTTGAGTGAATAAAGGACGTGAGATACAAAATCGTAAGGCCTAGTTAAGAATGAGGGAAACTTAGGCATGTTTGAAGACAGTAAGGCAAGAACCAATAGAGAGAAGCTAAAGATTTGAAAATGTAATGGGAATGTAAATATGTAAATTTTTAAGATCTTTCCTGCCCCTAGGCTAAAGTGCACCTGGAGCCTGGGGTGGGAGGATTGTTTTTCAGTAGATACTTCTTGATTGGCCAGTGGGTCCAGAAGGTTGTTATATTCATTGAGCCAGGAGAAGGCTATATAAACCCTGATTTGAGGCTTTGCTTTGTGGCTCACTTTGAGAAGTGTTCTGTTATTTGATTAGATGAGACTCTGGGAAGCCGTTGTTGAGAGCCCCCCCCCCCCTTCGAAAAACCCAGATGTTGATTTGGTATGGATGTAATGGTTGGACAGTTTGGAAATCTGTCTACTTGGTCTGTTTCTCTGTCTTCATAGCTCTATCTGTATACTCTGAAGTTCGGGGTGCTGACCTTTTTCCCCTTAACTAGGTAAACGATACAAATTTGACTCATTAAAGTAAGCTTGATAGCCCATTTTGAGTTGCTTTCCTTTATCAAAGCAGATCTAAGAACCTGTGTTGGCAGCCACCCTGAGGACGCTGGGGTGCTTGCTGCTACAGGCATGTTTGAAGGCAATAAGGCAAGAACCAATAGAGAGAAGCTAAAGATTTGAAAAAGAGAGATGACTAAGGATGCAATCCACTGAAGAAGACAAGGGGACATGGGTATTAAGTGACACAGGAATGCTTGGCATTAGCAAGAGGAAGGACCACTTCTTTAAAATTTGGTTTTATGATTTGACTGAAATTGCTACCAAAGGTTACCAACAATAACTCAAATTCTGAATTCAACTGATCCTCTCTAAAACCTAGTACTATAATCTATAAACTCTCCTTCCTGGGTTTTTATGGCATTACTCTCATCTGGTTCTCTGCCTACCTGTCTAATTTGACTAACCTGACTAATTTAATAGAGATAATTATGTGCTCTGCAAGCATATATATGACGGTGTACCCTAGGATGTTGGGCCATCTTTTCTTCCTTCTCTATACTTTGTCTTTTTTTTTTTAAGTAATTGGGGCTAAGTAACTTGCTCAAGGTTACACGGCCAGTTATTTCTGGGTGTGGTACTAAGTATCAGAGCCCGGATTCGATCCCAGGTCATCCCGACTCTGGGGCCGATGCTCTTACTCGCTGTGCCACCTGGCTGCCCCTATACTCTGTCTTAATCATCTCATCAGCTTACCATGGGTTTAGTTATCATCTCTATGCAGCTGACTCCCAAATCTACATATCCAGCATTTATCTCTATCCTGAGCTCCAGTTCGTCTTCAAATATCTGGTGGACATCTCTATCAATATGTCACATAGGAACCTCAAATTCAACATATGCAAAACAGAACACAGTATTTTTTCCTCAAAACTTACTATCTTTCTCAGCTTTCCTATTTCTGTTAAAGGAGTCACCACTTTCTCATTCATCCAGGTTCTCAACCATAGAGCTTTCTTTGATCATTCTCACTCACTTCTTCTGTATCTCATCAATTGCCAAGTCCTTTAGACTACCTCCACAATACCTTCTCATCTGTCCTCTTTTCTTTACTGATTCATCTCCACCCTAGTTCTGGTTCTCATCATCTCTCAGCTCAATTATTACAAAAGCTTCCCAATTTGACCTCCCTGCTTCAAGTTTCTCCCTTCTCATCCCTTCCCTCCACATTAACTGTCAAACTGATGTTCTCAAAGCATACCTATGAGCACATAATTTTCTTCTTCAAAAGTTGTAATTGATTTCTACAGCATCCACAATAAAATACAAGCTCCTCTGTGGGGTAGGTGAAAAGATGAAATGATTGAAGAAACAAATATTTGCTCTTCCGAGCATATCTATTTATTAAGCAATGCATGCCAACTGCCAAACAAATTGGGACCAGGGTCCTTCCTCAGCTTAGAGTTGGACCCCAAACACAGGGGGAGACAGACTTTTATACATTAAAAACAATTAATCAAGTAAGACTAATTAATTAAAAGGAAACAACACAGTATTAAGCAATCTGACTTCTAGTTGGATAAAAGATTAGGCACGTTCAAAGTTGGGAGGGGGAAAAATAAATAGATGTGGTTCTCTGAAATCCGAAAAGGAGGGGTCCTACTCCTATCCAAATATCTAAGCAATCAAAGGTACATGGAAATAGTAATTGACTGATCTGCACAGGGTCAGTTTTCAGATAAGACATATGGGTTGCCTGAGATGTACAACTCTAAGAAAACTCCCTGCATCAATCTCTGGGGCTGACTGAGTTTCTGGTCAGCCTAATCTAGATCTTTGGTTAAGTGTCTCTAATCATCAAGGAGAGGTGGACTAGTTTCCTAGCTATGTAAGGCTAGGTTCAAACAATACAATAAGGTTTTCTCCCATTTCCTTCAATTGAACAAAAAGGGAACTAGCTCCAGAATTGAATCATAAGATGGTTCCCTCAATTTCTACAATTAACCACTTGTTATTCTAATCCCCTCAATTTTCTTATCTATCTAATCTACCTCCACAATCTGTCTTCAACCTGTTTTTCTGAATTAATTTCACATTATTCAACCTTGTGTCCTCTACAATGCAATGAAAATAGCCTGCTTGTTATACCCAGCAGGGGTGGGGAACCTGTAGCCTCATGGCCACATGTGGCCCTCTAGGTCCTCAAGTACAGCCCTTTAACTGAATCCAAACTTCACAGAACTAATCCCCTTAACAAAAGGATTTGTTCTGTAAAACTTGGACTGAGTCAAAAGGCTGCACCCAAGAACCTAGAGAGCCACATGTGGCCTTGAGCCCACAAATTCCCCACCTTTACCCCATATGAGATAATGCATATACCACACCTGAACAAGCTCTTTCCCCTATGCCTGGAGTGTTCTCCTCCTCTCTATCTTTTGGAATTCAGAGCTCTCTTCAAGACTCAGCTGAAATGCTACCTCCTAGAAAAATTCTTTCCTGATTCCCCCCCAAATATTAGTATGGCACTCTTCACCAAATTACTTTGCATTTACTTTGTAAATATTTCATATTTACTATCAGTGTACATGCAGTTACCCCTCCTCCAGGTAGGGACTATTCAGATTTTTGTCTTTGAATCCCTAGCTTAATAAATGTTTATTTAGCTTAACTGACTAGAACTAGAAGGGATGTTAGAAGTCACTTATTCCAACAACTAAATGATCCCTTTATAAGATCCCTAAGAAATGGTCATTGAGCTTCTAAAGACTTCCAGTAATAGGAAACCACTACTTGCCTAGGTAGCCAATCCTATTGTTATACAGTTCTAGAACATGGTTGCCTAGCAGCATGACTGCTCTTTTTTCTTTTTGAGGTCAATAACTGAAGACTTTGCTCTTAGTAGTGGATATGGGTCTTTGTATTCATGACAAATTGTTTCCTTTTCAGAACCACCATGGGAAGGCCCTCATCCATGCTAAGTACCTCCAAGTACCTTCCAAGGCCTTTCCTGCTTTTGTGTTGCCTTTCAACCTACAGACACTCATGGTTCTAGTTTGAATTCTCATTTACCTTATTTTTTTTGTTTGTTTTCTGCTTGGATCATTCTTCTAGCCTAATTACTTCCGCTTCTTAAGGAAAGGATGTAAAGCCCTTTTACCTTCCCTTTTAGGACAAAGAGCAACTGTCCACTAGATGCATACCTAATTGTTGTTTTCTTGTACCTGAAACACAGGTATATCTTAACTCACCTTCTATGTCAGCTAAAAATGAGATTCTGTTATATGTGGTTCACTTTAGTGTGTCTGCTAATTTTCTCTAAAAATTGCTCCTTTTCTGTACCTCTACCAGTCTTCTACTTCCCAGTTGCAGTGGCCTACAAAGTCTTCTTATGTAGTATTCCGAATACTAATTTTCCTAGTTTTTCAGTAAAAATATGTAATTAGGAGATATTGGTCAATCCCTTGAATCCTAGGCCCTATTCAACCAGGATCTTACAATTGTATACATGGCTTACAAAACCATCTCTTAAATCACCAGATATTAATAACCCATTATCTGCAACCATTATCATTTCTATTTACAGTGAGGAATCTGAAGTAAAGTGGCTTAAATCAACTACTAGAGACACTAAGAAGTAGTGTCCAAAGTCAAATTTAGGTTTTATGAATCCAAATTGAATACTCTTTCTATTAGACCACTGTTACCTCCTAATCTGCAAATATATTTGGAAGGACCTTTTAGAAAAATTCAAACTTACTTACTTCCTTCATCATCCTTTGTTCTACACCTGCTTAACACTGCATCTATGTCCAACATTCTATGTTTTACATTCTTATACTCTGTGTTCTAAGTTTCATCATTCTATGAGTATGATACTTCCTCCTCCTTGGCTCAGGCCATCTATTTCCAGTATTAGTAGTAACTAAATTGGGTAGCAGCAAGGCTTTCATACTTGTACTTGATAGTTACGTAAAGCAGTAGCTCTTAAACTTCCACAGTGGTAAACTCTTAGTTTAACACAAAATTTTGTCAGACTCTTTTCAGTAAAATTCTCTAAAATTATTATTTTAATGTCTATTAAAAAAATAAGACATTAAAAAAACAGACTTGGGCTTTTCAGGGGTATTTGTAGTACATTCATTTTGATATAGAGCTTTACAGTTTACAAAGTACCTTATATATTATTATTTCATTTGAATAACAAAAGTCCTATGATGTAGCTACTATGATTACTATTCCCAATTTTATAGATAAAGAAATTGAGGCCTGGGGTGGCTAGGTGGCACAGTGAATAGAGCACTGGCCCTGGAATCAGGAAAACCTGAATTGAAATCTGGCCTCAGACGCTTAACACTTACTAGCTGTGTGCCCTTGGACAAGTCACTTAATCCCAATTGCCCTGCCTTTCCCCCTCCAAAAGGAAAAAAAAAATTTGAGTCCCAAAGAAGTAGTTTTCCCAGGATCACACAGTCAGTTAGAAGTAGTAGAAATGGCAGAAATAGGGAATTACCTACCCGAGAGAAGGTCTTTTGTGGGGGGGTTGTTCAAAGGATGAACCTGTGTGTCACTGTGACTCTTTGCAGCTCTCCTAATGTGAGTACCATTTACTGGAATGGTGGGACAAGATGCCTGCTTCTTTATAGGTTCTTGCTCTACTGTTTTGTTTTCTAAAAGCTGCTTGGAATTAAGATGAGGCTGTGGTCCCAAGAAAGAATCCCCTACAGAGTTCTCTGGAAAGTACAAGTGGTCCTTTCCCCTGTTTTAAATTAAAGACAGAAAAAGAACTTGTCAGTGGACAATGCAAACTCCAATTGAATCACAAACATTGCCTGGGTATGTCATGTGAATACATCCTCTTTCCTTTCAAATGTACATTTGTTAGGGACAGGTACAAAGTGTCAACGGCCTACATGGAGCTCACAGTCGACTAGCAATAAAGAGTAGTATGTATCCAACAACATGTCAGTGCTCTGAGGTTCCTCATAAAACCCCACAAGACAGATCACTCATATTTTCAAGGGAATCTTAAGGTTTACAAAGCAATTTCCTTACATCCTATGAGGGATATGGTGAAAGGGATGATAAGTACAGGCCTGGAAAGAATCCTAGTGGCCACCTAATTAAATGCATATCTAAAAAAAGACTTTTCTCTATGATATATCCAAGATAAGTTTTTATTCGACATTTTTGTAAAGCTCTTCAGTGAGGGAAAATCCACAACCTCTTCAAGCAGTCTACTTCACTCCTACACAGGCTGAATTGTTACATTAATCCTAAATGTATCTATCTCCTAGTAATACCTACCCATTGCTACTAGTTCTGCCACCTGGGGCCAAACAGCCTAAATCTAATTACTGTTCCACATGACAGCCCTACCACTAGGGAAAGACAGCTATGCTTCCCCTGAGTATTCTTTAGGTTAGTGCTTGTCAAACTTTTTGGTCTCAAGACCCCTTTACATTCATAAATATTACTAAGGATCTCAAAGAGTTTCTTTTATGTGGTTATAATCTACTGGTTTTTTTTCTATACTAAAATTAATCGTGAAAAAAAACTCAAAAATATGTATTCATTCATTAAAAAATAATAATGAACCCATCACATGTTAATATAAATAGTTAAGTCAACTAGTATTTATTAAGTGCCTACTATGCGCCAGGCAAAAAAAATTTAATTAATTTTAGAGATAAATGGCATTATTTTACTTTTTTTTCTTCAAATCTCTTTAATATGTTGATTAATAGAAGGCAGCTGACTTCTTATATCTGTTTCTGCATTTAATCTGTTGTGATGTTTTGGTTGAAGTATATGAAGAAAATCTGGCCTTACACAGTATATAAATATAAAAGGGAGAAGTATTTCAATATGCAAATAGTATCTTAGTATTATTAGGAAATTAGTTTTGACCTTGAAGAACTCCTGAAAGGGTCTCAGGGGACTCCCAGGTGTGTCCAAGGACCATGCTTTGACAACTGCTGCTATGGGTTAAATAAAAATCCCTATTTCCTTCAACTTTATTCTTGTATAGCACAAATTTGAGGCATTACACCATCATAATTATTTTTCTCAGGGCAGTGCTACTTATCAGAATCTGTCCTAACAGGCAGCTTAATGGCCTTGTGATGGAGCACTGGGTCTGGAGTCAGGAAGACCTGAGTTGAAATCTGGCCTCAAACACTTACTAGCTGCATGACTAAGTAAAATACTCAACTATCTGCCTTAATTTCCTCAACTGTAAATGGAATACAGTAATATCCCCTTCCTTGCAGGGTCATCGTGAGAATCAAACAAGATAACTATCTATTAAGTGCTTAGCATAGTACCTGGTACAAAGTAGACAGTATAACACTTATTGCATTGCCTTTCTCCCTTCCCTAAAACTGAAGATATTTCAGATGTGATAGTCCAAGAATACAGTTTTTTTGGTTGCCATTTCACACAAATGATGTATCCTGAGTTAATATGGAACTGTTAAAGACTACTCTTTGGGTTTGCTTATACCACCAATTCCCAATCTATACATTATCCAACCCAGTAGTCTCCAAATTTTTTAAAATTTCACATTCCATCAGTACAAAAAGCTTTTGAGCATGTATCCACAATAAATAATATTTTTGAGCATGTACCCACAATAGGTACATATTTACTCATTCATAAATTATATACAGGTACTTGTTGTTGTTGAGTCATTTCAGTTGTACCCGACTCTCCATTTCCCTGTTTGGGGTTTTCTTGGCAAAGATACTGGAGTTGTTTGACATTTCCTTCTCCAGCTCACTTTAGAGATTAGGGAACTGAGGCAAACAGGGTTAAGTGACTTGCCCAGGGTCACACAGCTAGTAAGTGTCTAAGGCCAGATTTGAACTCGAGTCCTCCTGACTACAGGCCTGGTGTTTTCTTCACAGTGCTACCTATTAGCCCATACACGTACTACCATATTAATAAAAAATCTTACACAAAAACAGAATTTGAAGGATAATTTTATATTTGATGCTGGAGGCAACAGGAAACATTGGAGTTTGCTGAATAGGGAAGTGATATGGTTAGACTTGTTTTTTAGGAACAGCACATGTGTGGAGAGGAGAGCATAAGGCAGGGAAACCATTCAGGAGATTACTGAAACATTTCATGTGAGAAATGATGATGGCCTGAGATAAGATAGTGACTGTGTGAGTGGAGATAAGGGGCTATGGATATGTAAGAGAGATGTCTGTGTAGGTAGAAATACCAATATTTGGCAAATGATTTGATATGTAGAGTGAGGGAAAATGATGAATCAAGAATAGCACCAAGGCTGTAAATGTGCAACTAAAAGGATGATAGTGTCCTGCACAGAAATAGGATGTCTGGAAGTAGAATGTCTTTGAGCTTTACAGGGAGAATGAAAGATAATGTTAAGTGTTGAGGTGAAAAGCATAACTTATTCATTAGCCAGTGCCTCAGAGTACAGAGAATGCTGTTGAGCTATGCCAACTGTAGATGCAAGATCACTGGGAATAGGGGAGAGATGCTGAGGAAGGAGTTTAGGGAACTCTAAGGAATTTCTGTAAGAGTTTCAAGAAAAGAGAATTCCACTTGAAAGTAATGATTAACTGTTAGGATCAGCGACAAGGTAGTACTAGAGCTGGGCCTTGAACACGAGAAAGAATATAACAGAGAAAGTCAGAGAATATATTGAATGCTTAAGGGAAGGCTTGAGTTCAGGGAAACATTGAGTTTGGTTGGAATGTAGAATACATGACTAGGAATAATAGAAGCTCAGACTCGAAAGTTGGGTGAGCATTAGAGCTGTGGAAGTATCTGAATGTCAGTTTAAAGAGGTTAGAATTGATTTGGTGGTCAATGAAGAGCCACTGAAGTCTTGTGAGGAGTGAAATGATCAGAGTTGTCCTCTAAGATGATTCTGATATTCAAGAAATGTAAATTAAAGCAATTTTGAGGTTCTACCTCCTACCCATCAGATTGGTAAAGTTGACAAAAGGGGAAAATGACAATGAAAATGAGAACTTGAAGGAAAACAGGAACATTACTGAACTGCTAGTGGAGCTATTAATTGGTCCAAACATTCTGGAAAGCAATTTGGAATTTTGTCCCCAAAAGTCACTAAACTACACCTACTTTTAGATCCAAAACTACCACTACTAGGTCTATACACTGCCCCCCTCCCCCCAACCCAATGAAAGAAGGTACAAAAATGTACAAAAATACTTATAATAGCTCTTTTTGTGGTGGCAAAGACCTGGAAATTAAGATGATATTCATCTATTAGGGAATAACTGAATAAACTATGGTGTACAAACGTAATGGGATATGATTATTTGTTTTGTTTTTTTTGCAATGGGGTTGAAGGGAAAGAAAATAAAAGATTTTTATTAATTGAAACTAACTGAAGAAAATTAAAAGGATGAATGGTATAGGATGGAATAGAAGACGGAATACTGGAGACCAATTAGGGTATTCCCATAATAGTCTAAGTCCATGGCCTATGGTAGCTATGGGAATGAAGCAGAGACAGGAGGCAAAGATGCAAAAGTTGTTGTGGAGGTAGAATTAGTATGTCCTAATGACTCATTAGAAGGGGAATGAGAAAGAGGGAAGAATTAAAGGTGACTAAGGAGAATAGTGGTACTATACCATCAATAGAAAAAGGGAAGTCACATTTCATTAAAAGCAAAACTAAAACTTCCCTTCACTTTTCATATCAGTAGCTACACAATTACTCTACTTCTTTCCTTTCTTGTCCTCCACACAAAATTATAAATGAAAAGCAGAAATTGTGAGGGTATTAGAAGAGGAGAAGGCAGTTTACAGATGATGTTGATATGTGTTACAAATGGAAATTACCTGGGAGTAGTGGCTCTACTACTTGTTAATGACTCTTTCCCTTCAGTATTGGTCATAGGAAGTGTATGTACCCGTGCCATCCCAGAAAGTTGAGGTTTCCTGGGTTCAACATTTTCTCTGAATCCCTGATCCAGTAACAGTGCATCTCCACTCACATCAGTGGTGAAAGAGCTGCAGTTGTCAAAAGTTGCTGACAAAGGTTCTAATGCAAGCAATATCTGGGAAAAAAAAACACACACACATACAATTTACTCATGATTTTATCAGTCTGGGTAATTAATCAATATGATTTATTAAGCACTTACTAAGTTGGTGAGTCAATAAGCATTCATTAAGCATCTACCATGTGTCAGGCACTGTTCTAAAGGCTGGGGACACAAAGAAAGTCAAAAGGCAGTTCCTCGTCTCAAGAAATTTAAACTATGTACAAACAAAGACAGGATAAGTTGGAGAAAATTAATAAAAGGAAGGTACTAGCATTAAGGGTGAATCAGGAAAGCCTTCTTGAAAAAGGTGGAATTTTTAGTTGAAGGAAACCAGGGAGGGAAGGGAGGGCAGAAGATGTTTACGAAGAGAGGAAAGCACAGGACACAGAGAGTGAAAATGTAGAGGAAGGAGATGGAGTGTCTGGTATGAGGAACAACAATTAAACTGCATAGTACATGTAGACAAGTAAGGTGTAAGAAGACTGGAAAGGTTGGAAGGGGCCAAGTTATTACTTGCTTTGAATGTCAGAGGATTTGATGTTAGAGGGTCACTGGAGTCTAACTGAAGAGAAATGGTAACTTGGTCAGATCTTCACTGAATCAATCTGACAGTTAAGGAGAGGAGAGAATGGAGTGAGGAGAGATTTGGGGGAGACAGAGCCACTAGCAGGTTATTGCAATAGTCCAGGCATGAGGTGTTGAGGACCTACAGCAGGGCGGTGACAGTGTCAAAGGACAGAAGGGATTTATATGAGAGATAGTACTGAGGTAGCTTCATCAAGACTTGGAAACTGATTCAATATGGGAGCTATGAATGAGGAATCAAGGACAATACCTAGGTTGTGAACATGAGTAACTGAGATGATAGTGACCTCAACAGTAATAAAAAAATTAGGAAGAGGGGAGAGATTGGGGGGGGGGGAAATAAAATCATTTCAATTTTAGACATGTTGAATTTAAGATGTCTGAGGACAATCAATTCAAGATGTGCAACAGGGAGGTGGAGATGTTTATTGATTGACCTGTAATACTTATTGATTAATTGATTAAGATGACAGACTGGAGGGCAGGAGAGAGATTAGGATGGATAAGAAGACTAGAGAAATAATTGCACAGACATAATAATTGAATGTATGGGAGTTAATAAGATTACCAAGCAGAAAAAGGAAGGGAGGGAAGGAAAAGAGAACAGAAGTCAGGATAGAGCTAGAGCTAGAGTCAGGATAGGATAAGATACCCATAGTTAAAGAAAATAATGTAGATACAGCAAAGACTAAGAAGGACTGGTGAGAAAGGTATGAAGGAAAATAGGAGAGAGCAGTGTCACAAAACCATATAGAGAAGATAATTCAGCCAAAGGCTGCAGAGAGGTCAGGAAGAATGATGTTTGAGAAAAGGCTGTTGGATTTGGCAATTAAGAGATTGTTGGTGTCTTTGGAAAGAGTGTTTCAGTGGAACGATAAAGCTGGAAAACAGAGTGAAGAGAGGGAGAGAGGAAGAAGTGGAGGTGCCTATTATACTGGACACTAGGAATACAAAGACAAATGTGAGAATTTGTGTCCTTAAGGAACTGATAATCTCTAAGGGAGATAATACATGTAAGTATGTATAGATATATAAAAAGACCAAGATAGTTTATTTTGGGAGGAAGGGACCAGTGTCCTATGGGATGTGGAAAGGTCTCATGGACAATGGAGAGTGTGACAGGCAGAGGTAAGGAGGAAGTTCATGAGGGGAGTGAGGAGCACTCAGTACAGAGGCACAGAGACAACAGGTGGAGTACTGAGAATTCAGAAGAAGTATGTTAAAGCCTCTTTTTGAGTAGAAACATTAAGAAATAATATTTGTCTTGTCTAAAACCCTTACCAAATGTCCTAGCATGAAGATGGTTAAGGACAAAAGGCCTTTCTCAGGAAAAAGGACTGGGAGTGGCAACCAAAATCTAGAATGAAGAACAATGTAGTCTAGTAGAGAACAATGCCTTCCCCTTCAGTGAAGGGAGTGGGCTCTAGACCCCCTAAGGACAGTGTCTCCTTTTTCTCTACCCCCCCAGCAAAAAGAGTGTTAACAAAGACTCTTGTCTATTGAAGAAAGACAACATTGATATTGCAAGCAGGGAGAAGATCCTTTTCAATCCTTGAAGGGTGTGTTCAAGGAAGGAAATGAGTAGTGACTATTCTGGAATGTTAAACCAAACAGTATTTGTTGATTTTTTTCCCCCTTGTTAAAGATTCCTATAGATGTTATATACCAAATCAAGGTAGGGTACAGAAACTTGTTTAAGGGAATTGGGGGACAAGGAATAATGCCAGCTTGTGCATTTATCTCTCCTGAAGCTAGAATGCTTAGATAATAAATTAATATTAAATTAGATAGGGTTGTTTCTAGCAGGCTTGTGACTAAAACACAGAATATAGCATTAATCTTTTTTTTCTTTGACACATTACCAAGAAGGGACTAAGCCCATCAGCTCTGCACTCCCAGGGATCATCAGTCTTATCTTCTAACATTGGGCAAAGTTCCTTTAGGTTTCTATTTCTGTTTCCACATCTGTAAAATGAGGGGATTATACTAGGTGACCTTTAAGGTCTGTCCAGGCAAAAATATCCTAATTCTAGAGCTCTCTTTATTTTATAGTCTATTTTTTTTAGTAAGATTATAACAATATAGTATATTATTTCTTCCACACAAAGAAAAGCTAGAATAGTATCACTCCCAATTTTCTCCTGCTCCCTTCTAGACTTTGTGTATTTGTAAAAGCTATTCCCCATCTGTATATTCTCATTTCTTTCACTTTGAGACCCATCTCAGATACAGTACCCTCCATGAAACCTTCCCTAATTTCCTTACCTGAAAATGTTCTCCTTAGCACTTTCTCAGGATCTATGATCTGCTCTCATTAACTTATTCCTCATATTATAACATACTTTATATTGTACTTAGAGGAAGAATCACAGGCACATAAAAGCTAGAAGAATTTTCAGGTCAACTAAAACAATCCCTTCATCATTAGAGAGAAGAATAAAATAAAGCCCAGAGAGGTTCAAGAGACTTGCCCATTGTCACACAAATAAGAGGCAGAGAATAAATTTGAATGCATACCCACTGACTACAAATCCCGCATTCTTTATAATGTGCCACATGGCTTCCAGTGTATACTTATTTGTTAGTATACTACACCATCCAATAGAATATAAACTCTGTATACCATGATGTGTTATACATAGTAGGTACCCAATGTTTTCTGAACTGAATTGAATCCAAGGCTTATTCACAAAGAAAAAAAGAATTAAGAAATAACAAAAGTAATGTAATTTTAAAATATATGCATAAAGAAGACAGCCTCCTAGACTAAGCTGTTCTAACCATTCCATGGATCTTTTTGGGTTCCTTGGTATAGCTATGACCATTAAAATTCCTTGTAGGCCAGACAGATCTAGCTACCTCTTGACCCTGGATAAGATTGATGTCTTCTCTACTGGAATACTTTTCTGATACAAAATTGGGCTTTGCTTTCTGGGCACAATGGATGGAATTTATCAGCTCACAGGACAATTCCAGGCTCACTCAGCCAATTTGACCCTAGAATGGCTAAAGGGAACTGGTATGAAATTAGGCTATGAAGCTAAGCTTCAGCAATACTGCAGAATGAATATCTTGAATGCCACAGTAAGCAGATGAATAATGTGCTTGGTGGGGAGTTTTTGAATGTGCTTGGCATATAGGTTCTCTCCATGAAAAGAGAGACTTTCCAATTCTCATTGAGTAAAAGTTTATATTCTATAATACATCACACATCCATGATCTCATCAGTACACAGGGTCTCCTTTTACACTACTGTGGATCTTAGTCCTATCATATCTAAGAAAAATGGTCTCTAAGTACAATGCTTTGTATGTGCTAAGAATTTAATAAATATGTGATGAATTGGCTAAGCCTCCTATGATAAGCCTCTCTATTCTTTACTGATTTGGTTCTTGAATAACAGGCAGGCAGGCTTTTCTTTGTCTACATTCTAAGGCTTTCTTCAACCTGTTTAGGACATTCTAGTGCTTGTACTCCATTAGTATGACTTCTGCCAATGCAGAATCATCTCCAAGCCATGACAAAGCTTCAGAGGAGATGATGTGGATATAAACCCGACAGAGATCTTAAAAGGAAAGAACAAAGAAAAAGTAAATAAAATAGTAGCAAAGAGCTTAGAACATGATTTTGGAAAATAAGCTTGGAAAATCAGTGCAGAAAAGGAAAATGCAAACATTAATAAAATGTTCAGTTAGTGATAGAGTAAGATTCTAGGGAGGAATTATTAAATTATGAAAGAAAACTAAAATAATAATAATGTATGGTTTTAAGAAACAAAAAGGAAAGACTGCAGTTAGATGGTGGAAAAATGTATAGTAAGGTCAAGAGATTAATTTGTGGAGACAGTGCAAAGAAATCAATTCAATAAAACATTTCTGTAAGTTAAATTGTGATTTCTGCACTATTCCAAGTCTCTTATAGCTATAATAATTAAGAGTTTACTATATAGATAAGTGAAAAATGAAGGAAATGCTTTGTGCTACTTCAGTGCTAAAGTCTGACATCCTAGGGCCTCAAGAAAAACCTCTGAAAGGACTCCCTTGCTATTACTAAGTGTAAAGACATTAATTCCTCCTCCCCCCCCAAAAGAGATTTTAATGGCATTTACAACTCCTTTGAGGCTACAGACCAGAGCCATTTTGCAAGGGTAGCACCTGGGGGTTTTGGTGAAATGTAAGCTAGTAAGTCCACAGTGTGATGTGACAGCAAAAACATTAAAGCAATCTAGGGCAGAGGTGTCAAACACATAGTCCATGGGCCGTACGCAGCCCATAACACTCCTGAGTGCAGCCAGAAGCAGATTAAAATGTAACTGGGAAATAGTTAACAAAATAAATAAAAATATAATAAAACATGGAAAATATTACATTTTAAAACTAAGTCAATATGTGGCCCACAGTTGTTGTCTGTTCTTCATTCTGGAAGAGGACCATGACAGCAGGAATATGATGACATGGTTTGCAAATGAACTGGATTTAAGTGAGGGAGGGTTGTGCAAAGTCACCAGCCTTACTTTCTCCTCCAGAGTCATCTAGGTTCAGTAGCCAGATAGAGATTAAGATAAATGGAGATGGCCCAGGATGAGGTGGAAAACCTTGCCCTTGGGGCAGCTAGGTGGCACAGTGAACAGAGCACTGGCCCTGGAATCAGGAGGACCTGAATCCAGATTTGAAGTCAGACACTTACACTTAACTGGCCGTGTGGCCTTGGGCAAGTGTCACTTAACCCCAACTGCTCTCCAAAAAGCAAAACAAAAAACAAAAACAAACCTTGGCCTTTTTAAGCTAAGATCTTTCAGAGTTCTCAATGACCATTCAATGGTTAGGGCTGTTTACGAAGTGAGTGAAGGGATGGCCACTTTAATAATAATAATAATGATAATTTTTAAAAAATCAAACGGGGAGAAGACCCTCAGGGTTTCTGGCCAAAAGAGAAACAATTACTATTTACATTCACTCCTGAGTC
Source organism: Petaurus breviceps papuanus (assembly GCF_028583685.1). NCBI lineage: Eukaryota > Metazoa > Chordata > Mammalia > Diprotodontia > Petauridae > Petaurus > Petaurus breviceps. Next base: position 3,115,356 of record NW_027187352.1, read on the forward strand.
AGAGTTGTAGAGGCCTAAAACAATAACCATTAAGTGGTGCCCGGGGAAGAGATCTATTGTTGGCCAATCAATGAGAGCTAGAGTGAATTGGATTTAAGGCACAGCCAGTAAACCCCAAGATATCTAGTTAGTATTCAGCCTTTAAAATTTACCATCCTTGGGCAGCTAGGTGGCGCAGTGAATAGAGCATCAGCCCTGGAGTCAGGAGGACCTGAATTTGAATGTGACCCCAGACACTTAACACTTATTAGCTGTGTGACCTTAGACAAGTCACTTAACCTCAATTGCCCTGTCCTCCCCCTTCCAAAAAGCAAAAAAAAAAAAAAAATTTAACTTCCTTTGGGTAGAGCACCCTGAAGTAAGGACATGATATCCAATGAGGAGAGAAGAATGGATGGGAAGGGAGGGGAGGGAAAAAGAGGAGTTGCCCAACTAGAACTGGCCAGCTGGGACCCCAGTGTGGCAGACTACTCACTGGTTGTGGTTTGTCCTTCCTTCTTGAAGAGGCCCCTGACAGCATGACTTGCAAGTGAACTGGATTTAAGTTGGGGGTGGGGGCTGTGCAAAGTCACCAGCCTCACTTTATCCTCTAGAACCATCTCAGTCCAGTGGCCAGATATAGATCAGGACAACTGGAGATGGTCCCATGTGGCTCACCAAGATCCTTATGGACAATTTAAGCAGACTGTTTCAATTTGAGTTGGACACCACTGATCTAGAGCAAGGGAGGTTTTATTTCCACCATTCACTTCCTAGGTGACACTCAATCTGAAGTCTTAGTGTCAAGATGAAGCATATTCAGAAAACAATCAGTATTGTGATAATGATTCAAAATCCTCAAGGATCAGTTGAAAGAAATGAGGATACCTTGAGAAGATGTTGGATTAGCACTGTAGCACAGTGCTTGACACATAGTAAGTACTTAAATCTTGACTGACTGATCAGGGAGAAAGAACATGACTGCTTTCAAGTATCTGAAGAGTTAGCATATAGAAAAGAGATGAAGAGTAGCTTGATTTTGTTTCAGAGGAGAGAACTAGAAGCAACTGAAGAAGTTTCAGAGAAAAGATTTTCACAAAATCACAAAATTTAAAAGTTGAAAGGACCTCTACTCCAACCTATACAAAATAATAATATTAGAAATAAAAAGAATCTCCTTTCAACTTCCATTTCAAGTAATCTAATCCTTAAAAATGAGAAAAAAAATCCACTATCCAAAGCAGTTCATTCTACTTCTGGAGAACTAAGTGCTAGTTAGATAACTAACAGTAAGCCTCAATTTTCAAAACCCTCTGTACCTTCCATACATAGTCCTGAGTCCCCCAAATTCTTATCTACTCAGGTCACACATCTACTTGGAATTTAATGTAGTATATGGTACAGACAAATTGGTCTAAACTTAAGTACTGCCCAATTGCTTTCTAGTTTTCCCAGAAGTTTTTGTCAAATAAGGAATTCTTATTCTAGTTGTTTTTGAGTTTGTTGAACACTAGGTTACTTTGTTGTTTCTGGGTTTTGCTGTCTAGCTTACCTCCTGAATTACAATGATCAACTTTTCCATGATTTAACCAAAACTAAATGATTTTGATGATTACTATTTAATATTATATTTTAAATACCTGGAAGTGCTAGGCTTCAGTATCTCTCTCTCTCTCATTATATCCCTTTAGATTCTTAGTCTTTTGTTCTTCTGAATGAATTTAAGCATTTTTCCCATAACAAAATACTACCTTTGTACTATTTTTCTCCACTGAATTTCCTTAACATTTTTTTTAAATAGGAGGATTCACTCTGTGGAACAGAAATATAAATAAACAGCAATACTGTTACCTGGATCTCTCCAAGCTTCTTAGATGCTGGTGATACAATTGTAAAAAATCCACTGATTGGATTAGTTGGAGACAACTTCAATAGTCCACTGATCTGGGCTCTCCCCACAGGGAGATGATCAGATTTGTTGATTACCTCCAAGACCAGGACAGCCATATCTAATAGCAAACAAAGATATTTTATTAAGAGATTTGCCTCCTACAGATTATTATAGACAGTATTTCTTTTGAGGGAGTAGGAGAGGAAAGAGGCAGTCTACAAGTGAAATTAAGGGAGGACAACCTAGTAAAATGTTATCCTTATGGCTATTGTTACTGGTATTTTTTGAAAAAAATAATTTCTTTTACTCAAAGAAGCCCTCCCTTAATTCCCTTCAGGTTGCTTCTCCAACTTCCCACTGCACTGCACACTATCATGCCCATTGATAAATCCTGGAAGAGTAGAGGTCAGAGGCTAATCTTAGAAAAGACCATTTTCACAATCTCTTTGCATCTGATCACTGCTTCTTGCAATTGGAAGATTCATATTTCAATTTCCTTATTGTGCTGTAGGGAAAAAAATCACTGATCTCAGATCAGAAATGGTAAGTTTGAGCCCTAGCTCTTATACCGTGTTTCCCTGATAATAAGACACTGTCTTATTAAATTTTTTGGACAGAAAAACACCAGAGGGCTTATTTTCAGGGGAGGGCTTATTTTAATGAACATTGACAGCAATTTTAATAAACAGGTAAATGTGAACAAAAAAATGTACCAGCAAGCAAATCACTGGGGAAGAACAGGATGACGCGCTCACTGCTGCAGCTCTGATTGGATGCAGCTTGGAGCGCAGCGTGCGTTTCACGGGGGGGGGGACGGCGCATACAGAGGGTACCGTAATGTAGCATGTAGCGCAGGGGATCACCTTTACTACAGTAGCAATCTCAATAGGGCTTATTTTAGAGGAATCTTACACAGTAAGGGGAGGGCTTATTTTCGGGATAGGTCTTATTATTGGGGAAACACGGTATCTTTATAATAATAATGATAATAATAGTTGCAGGGGACCCTCTCTAGAACTCTGTGAAAAGAATAGATAAAAACACTAACCTGAAAGGGTCAGAGAATAATAACAAATAATGGTAATAACTGCTTACATTTATGTAGCACTTTAAGGTTTCAAGATTGTACATTATTTCATCTGATCATCACAATAATAAACAGCTAAGTGGCACAATGAATTGAGCATTAGATTTGAAGTCAGGAAGACCAGAGTTCAAATTTGACTTCAAACATGCTGTGTGATGCTCTGCCTCAGTTTCCTAATCTGTAAAATGGGGATAATAATAACCACCTCTCAGGGTTATTGTGAGAATAAAATGAATTAATATTTGTAAAGTGTGTTGTAAGTATTTATATAGCTCAAGGGTTTTCCAAGCATTTTACAAATATTAATTCATTTAATTGTCATATCAAGAGAAGTATGTGCAATTATTTTCCCATTTTGCATATGAGGGAATCGAGGCAAACAGAGGGTGACTTATCTAGGATCATATAACTAGTGGCTAAATCTGGATTTGAACTCAGATTTTCCTGCTTCCAGGTCTAGTGCTCTATCTACTATGCTACCTAGCTATCTATATGACCCTAAACTGTTCACTTAACTTAAAATGGAGATAGTATGTACACTACCTATCTTGTTAGACTATTATAAGGAAAGTGCTATGTAAACTTTAAAGCTGCCAGGTGATGCACAATTAGGTACACAGCCAGGCCTGGAGTTAGGAAGACCTGAGTTCAAATCTGATCTCAGACAACTTGTGTAACCCTGAAAAAGTCAACTAACCCTGTTTGTCTCAGGTTCCTTATCTGTAAAATGAGCTGGAGAAGAAAATGGCAAATCATTCCAGTATCTTTGCCAAGAAAATCCCAAATGGGCTCACGAAATGTAGATACGACTGAAAACAACTAAACATCAAAACTTTAAAGCACAATATAAATACAAGTTATTATTATAAATTTGGAGTTGTGTACAATAGGCACATTTAGGTGTTCATATATGTATTTTGCATCTTTCTGTTAAGGAGTATTAAAACACCTTATAACTGTTAAATTAGACTCAAACACCTATAACTTTTGTATGTACTCTGTTTTAGGCAATGTGGCCTTTACTATCCCAAGAATTTGCCATACTCATACTTACCTTCTTGAATTGTGGAAGGAAACAAGCATTTATTAAGTGCCTATTATGTTCTAGGAACTATATTAAGCACTTCACAAATAATATTTCATTTGATCCTTACAATAACCCTGGAAGTTAGGTGCCTTCAAGACTGTTCTTACCCTTATCTAACATGCCCTTTATGATGAAGGTGAAGGCTACAGCTGCAAATCTTCCCTCTGTCAGACCATCCTTAAAAATCAAATCAAGTCAGTTGCCTCTGTGACTGGCACACACACCATGTTTCTCTGTTCCTTCTCAACACTGACAGGAAAGATTAGTATCCAAAACCAAAGTTCCTTCCCCAGGCCCAGGCTCTTGCTAGTACAGATTCAAGGAAGGAAGGAACGGAGCTCAAGTGGACAAATCCAACTGCCTCCTTTTATATTTGTTTATAACAGAATTTTAATTTTATTCTAATTTTAAGAAATGAATTAGCCAGGGGTGGCTAGGTGGTGCAGTGAGTAAAGCACAGGCCCTGGAGTCAGGAGGACCTGAGTTCGGTTCTGGGCCTCAGACACTTAACACCCACACAAAAAAACTAGCCATGTAACCTTGGGCAAGTTACTTAACCCCAATTGCCCTCCAAAAAAAAAAAAGGCAAAAAAAAAATTAATTGTCTTTATTTCTCTTACCACCCCATCTCCATTGAAAAAAGAGGTTAAATTAAATAAAACGCCCCCCACTTTCCCACAAAAATCATAATTACCAGAAGTGCTGAGCATTGGAAAGGACTTCAGTAGTCAACTAGTTCAATTCATATACAAAGGAATCTCCACTACAACACACTCTAACGGTAGTCATTCATCCTCTGCCTGAAGACCTCTAGCAAAGAGGAACATATCACATCTCAAGGCAAGATATTCCACTTCTGTACACAACTCAAAACTGTCTGGAACTTTTTCCAGACCTTAAGCCAAACTGCACCCATTACTCCTGGCTCTGCCTTCTAGGGCCAAACAGAACAAGTCTAATTCTTCTTCCACAAAATTAAGCTCTTCCTTCAACCAAATCTGATAGGGCATGGATGGACTCAAGGCCCTTCATCCTAGTTGCCTTCCTCTCTGTAAACTCATCAGCTTCTCAATGTCCTTAAATCAGTGCCCAGAACTAAACACAGTATTACAGATAAGGTTTGACAATGGTAGAGTACAGTGGGGTTATTTTGTATTGTTTCATGAAATCACTGGCTTTTATTTGGTTTATTATAATTTTCAATACAGCAGCTAGGTGGAACAGTGGATAATGTGCCAGGCCTGGAGTCAGGAAGAACTGAGTTCAAATTCAATCTCAGACACTAGCTGTGTGATCCTGGGCAAGCTACTTAACCTTGTTTGCCTCAGTTTCCTCATCTGTAAAAGTAAGCTGAAGAAGGAAATGGTAAAGCTGAAAGTTCATTGCCCTACAGTGTTCATGCTTTGTTCTCTCATTTTTTGAAAACTGCAAAATTTGCCCTTCACTAATCTTGTGATACCTACCTTGTTTTCTCTCCTTAAAAAAATTTGATTTTAACATTTTGAGCTCTAAATTCTCCTTTCTCTAGTCTATCTAGGGCTCTATACCACTGAGAAGATAAATAATATAATATCAATTATACATGTGAAGTCATGTAAAACATATTTCTATATCAGCCCTGTCACAACAAAAGAGCAAGAAAAGAAAATGAAAAAAGTATGTGTCAATATGAACTGAGTTTACTGTTTCTCTCTCTGGAGGTGGAAAGCATTTTTCATCAAGATTCTTTTGGAATCTGTCCTAGGTCATTGTACTGATTAGAGTAGCCAAGTCCTTCACAGTTGATCCTCATTACAATATAGCTGTTATCATACAATGTTCTCCTGGTTCTGCTCACTTCACTTTTATCAGTTCATATAAATTTTCCTAGGCTTTTCTGAAGTCATCCTCCTGCTTTGTATTCCATCACATTCATAGATCATAACTTTTTCAATCATTCTCCAATCAATGGGAATTCCCTCAATTTCCAATACTTTACCACCACAAAAAGAGCTACTATAAATATTTTTGTAAATATAGCTCCTTTTCATTTTATCTCTTTGGGATACAGACTCAGTAGAGGTATTGCTAGGTTAAAGGGTATGCAGTTTTATGGCTCTTTAGGAACAGTTCCAAATTATTCTCTAAAATGCTTGGACCAGTTCACAATTCTACCAAAAATGCACTAGTGTCTCTATTTTCCCACATTCTCCCCACTTCCTGAATTTGTCAGTTAACTTTTCTGTCATGTTAGCCAATCTGATAGGTGTGAGGCAGTATATCAGGATTGTTTTAATTTGTATTCCTCTAATCAACAGTGATTTAGAGCATTTTCCATATGACTATTTCTTCTTTTTTATTTTTATTTCTTCTGAAAAATGCCTATTCATATCCTTCGACTACTTATCAATTGAAAAATGGCTTGTATTTTTATAAATTTGGTTCAGTTCCCTACATATTTGAGTAATGAGTCTTTTTAGCAAATTACTTCCTCCCCCTCCCTTGCTATCCTTTGGCTCCATAATGTTCTCTATCTTTTGTTTGGTCATAAACTTTTCCCTTGTCCATAGATTTAACACATAAAAATGTCCATGTTCCCCTAATTTACTTATGATATAACTTTTTAATATATAAATCACATGCCCATTTTTGCCTTATCTTCATACATGGTGTGAGATGTTGTTCTATGGCTAATTTCTACAGAACTATACTGTGGCATATTGCTGTAATTTCTTTGCTAATATTTTATTTGAAAATGTTTTACATCAGTGTTCACTAGGGAACTCAGTCTATAGATTTCTTTCTGTTTTTCCTCTCCTTAGTTTAGCTGTCAAACTGTATTTGTGTCATTGAAGAAATTTGATAGGCATCATTTTTTTTCAAACTGTATATACTATTGGAATCGTTTTTTGAACGTTTAGTAGAATTCATTGTAAATTCATCTGATCCTGGGGACTTTTTGAGGAGCTGATTTACAACTTACTCAATTTCTTTTTTCAAGATAGGGTTAGTTAAGTATTTTATTTCTTCTCCTGTTGATCTGGGCAATTAAAAAAAATATTCAGCCACTTCACTTATATGATCAGTTTTACTGGCATGCAACTGGGCAAAATAGCTCTTAATATCTACGTTAATTGCACCTTTGTTGGGAATGCTTCACTAATAATACTAGTAATTTGGTTTTCATTTCTTTAAAAAAAATTAAATTAACCAATGGTTTAGCTATTTTATCAGTTTCTTTTTTCATAAAACCAGCTCCTAGTTTTATTAGTTCAATTTTTTTAACTTTTAATTTTATTAATTTCTCCTTTGATTTTTAGGATTTCCACTTTGGTATTTATTTGAAGATTTTTAATTTGTTCTATTTCTAACTTTTTTTTCAGTGGTATGTCCAATTTGTTGATCAAGTCTCTCTCATTTACTGATATTTAGATATATAGATTTATTCAGATACACAAATTTCCCCCTAAAAATGGCTTTTGTTAAATTACGCAAATTTTGGTATGCTGTCTCATTATCTTTAATGAAATTACTCAATGTTCTTATGATTTATTCTTTGACCCACTCATTCTTTAGGATTAGTTTCCAAATAATATTTAATCCATGCTCCCAGATCTCTCTATTGAATATGATTTTCATTGCAATGAGGTCCAAAAAGAGCATATTTAATATTTCTGCAATTGTTTATGAAGTTTTATGCGCTAATATATGGTGAATTTTTGTAAAAGTGCTATATATAGCTAAGAATAAATTTTACATCTTTTTTACTGCCAATGAATTTTCTCTAAGGCCTATCATATCTAACTTTTCTGGAATACTTTTCACCTCCATGTTTATTTTATGATTATTTTATTTTTATTTAGCTCCATGAGAGGAAAATTAAGGTCTCCCGCTAATATAGTTTTTTGAAATTAAATTTTATATATATTTTTAGTTTACATCATTCAATTCCATAGATTTTGAGTTAAAAATTTTCTCCCCATCTTTCCCCTACCTAGCACCCCAAAACAGTGATCCCATATATACCCCCTCCCCCAAGCCCTCTCCAACTTTCCAGTAGGGTAAGATGGATCTCCATACCCAAGTGCCTGTATATTTTATTTCCCAGTTGCATGTAAAAAAAAAAAAAAACATAATATATTTTTTTTAACATTTGATTTTCAAACTTTGAACTCCAGATTCTTTCAGATTCTTTCGCTTCCTCCCTTGTCACCCACCCTTACTGGGAAGATAAGCAATTCAATATAGGTTGTACATGTGTAGCTATGCAAATCATTTCCATATTGGATATATTGTGAAAGACTGACTACATTTCCCTCGGTCCTATCCTAACCCCCACTTGTTCTATTCTCTACTTTGATCCTGTCCCTTTTCAAGTGTGTGCTTCCAACTTCCCTCTCCCCAAACCTGCCTTCCCTTCCATCATTCCCCCTTCTCATCCCATTCCTACACTCTCTTCTTAAGCCAAATTCAATGAGAGTAAGGTTGATTCATTCTCTTTGCCTTCCTGTTCTTCCCCTCCATTGTAAACAGTTTTCCCTTGCCTCTTTTAAGTGAGATAATTTACCCCATTCTGTCTCTCCCCATCTATCATACTCCTCTCTCACCTCTCAATTTCACCTTTTAAATATCATCCCTTCCTATTCAATTGGTCCTGTGCCCTCTGTTTATGTATATCTGTACACATATATACACACTCATATGTATTCATGTCCATATACCCTCCTATATAGACATATATATGTATATACCCATACATACATACCTTTATATTCCCTTCAACTACTCTCATACTGAGAAAAGTTTCATAAGTTACAAGTATCATTTTTCCATGTAGGAATATAAATAGTTCAACTTTGATAAGTTCCTTATGGTTTCTTTTCCCTGTTTACCTTCTCATGCTTCTTGTATCTGAATGTCAAATTTTCTATTCAACTCTGGTTTTTTCAGCAAGAATGCTTGAAAGTCCTCTATTCCATTGAATGATCATATTTTCCCCTGAAACATGATACTCAGTTTTGCTGGGTAGGTGACTTTTGGTTTTAATCCCAGCTCCTTTGACCTCCAGAATATCATATTCCAAGCCCTTCGATCCCTCAGTGAAGAAGCTGCCAGATCCTGGGTTATCCTGATTGTGTTTCTACAATATTCAAATTGTTTCTTCCTGGCTGCTTGTAATATTCTTTCCTCAATCTGGGAATTTCAGAACCTGGCTATAATATTCCTAAGAGTTTTCTTTAGGGGATCTTTTTCAGCAGGTGATCGGTGGGTTCTTTCAACCTCTATTTTGCCCTCTGGTACTAAAACATCAGGGAAGTTTTCTTTGAGAACTTCCTGGAGGATGATTTCTAGGTTCTTACTTTGATCATGGCTTTCAGATAGTACAATAATTTCTAAATTATCTCTCCTGGATATATTTTCCAGGTCAGTGGTTTTTCCCATGAGATATTTCACATTGCCTTCTATTCTTTCATTTATTTGTTTGGATCTGTTTCACAGCATCTTGATTTCTCATAAAGTCATTAGCTTCCATTTGCTTCAATCTAATTCTGAAGCAATGATTCTCCTCAGTGAGCTTTTGAGATTCTTTTTCCATCTGGCAAATTTGACTTTTTAAGGCATTCTTCTCCTCATTGCATTCTTGAGCCTCTTTTGCTATTTGAGTCAGTCTGTTTTTTAAGGTATTATTTTCCTTAGTCAGGCTGTTGACTCTCATTTCATAATTTTCTTGCATTGTTTTCATTTCTCTTCCCAATTTTTCCTCCACTTCTCTTATTTGCTTCTTAAGGTCCTCTATGGCCTGTAACTAGCTTGTATTTTCCTTTGAAGCTTTTGGTGCAGGAGCTCTGACTTCACTGTCTTCCTCCTGTTCCATGCTTTGCTCCTTTTTGTCCCCAAAATATAAGTCTAATGTTGGAATCTTTTGTCTGCTTTGTTTCCTTTGCCTGGTCATGTCAACCCTCAGTCACTTGACCCCTGGACTTTTTGCCACAGTAGGACTATGCCACCAGACAGGGGAGCTTTCATCCCAAACGCTGGGGTTTTCTCAGCTGCCAGAAGTATTAGATGGGTGCCGTCTCTGAGGTCTCCACATGCTCTGGCAAGCTGGACACACACCCCAGGACCTCGATCCTAGACTGCAATCCAGATCCAAGAAGGCTGAAGCAAGAGCAATTACCCCTCAGACTGGTGCTTGGTTCCCCTACACTCTGCAGGCCAGGAGCTGAAGCTGCCACGTGGCCCTGGCAGGCTGTGCTGGCATCTCAGCGGTTTCTCGCCCCGGAGGGTAAAAGCCCTGCACTCACTGGTTCCCAAAGTCCAGGCTGTACTGACCTCTCACTTTGTCCTTTGCATCTATGTATTGATAAAACTGCTGCTGATCTGGAGTGCCGCTGGTGGCAGCTGATCAGGCCCGCCCTAGGGCTAAAGCCTCGGTGTGGGGCTGGGCTCAGCTCCCAGAGTACTGTGCTGGATTCCGGCTGGCCTGCTGAGCTGTCCTTAGTCGGAGGTTAGCTTCTCTGTGTCATTTTGTGGGTTCTGCAGTTCCAAAGTTTGTTTAGAGTCCCCTTTTTACATGGATTAGGGAAGGTAGAAGCTGGAGCCACGGGGAGGTCGTGCTTCTACTCCGCCATCTTGCCTCTGCCCCCTCAGTTTTCCTGCTTCTATCTGGCCATCTTCACACTAATATATTTTTGCTGTCCATTTCCTCCTGTAACTCATCTAACTTTTCTTTAAGCATTTAGATGCTACGACATTTGATGCATGTGTTTAGTGTCAATATGACTCCAATGTTCATTTTGGCAAAATATAATTTCCCTGATTATCTCTTTTAATCAGGTCTATTTTTGCTTTTGCTTTGTCTGAGATTGATTGCTATCCCTACCTTTTTTAACCTCAGCTGAGGCATAATAGATTCTCTATCTAGTCCCTTAACTGTGTCTCTTTATGTTTCACAAGTGTTTCTTGTAAACAACATACTGTAAGATTCTGGTTGCTAATTCATTTTGCTATCTGCTTCCATTTTAGAGATGAGTTCATTCCATTCTCAGTTATGACTACCACGTATTTGTCTCCATCCTATTTTCTTCTGGTTATCCTTCTCTTTTTATCCCGTCCTTCCTCAGAAATTTGCTTGGCTTCTGACCATAGCCTCCCTTATCCACCTTTCCCCTTTTCTTTCATCTCTGTCCCCTTCTAATTTCCTGTTGGGTAAGATAGATTTCTATATCCCACTAAGTATGTGTCAGATGAGAGTGAGGTTTAAGTGTTACCTACTCACCTTCCACCCATTTTCATTGCCACTGTAAAAACTTTCTTGCTCACTTCTTTTATGTGATAATTTCCTTCTCTTAGTGCATGCCTCTATCTCACTCTTCCGTAAAAACAAAAACAAAAAACAAACCCAATATAACTGAATCACACTCATGCCCTCTATCTATGTAGACTCCTAACTGTCCTAATAATGACAAAGTTCTTAGGAATTAGATGTATCATCTTCCCATATAGTAAAATAACAGATAAACCTTCGTCCCTTATGATTTTTCTTTTTTTTTTTTACTTGGAATTTTAATTATGTACATGAATACCAACATGAGGACAAGGAGTTCTAGGACTTATAAATTATCTCTAGGTGAAAGAATATTAAACCAGTTCATTCAGCGATATGGCATCACCAGAGATAACAAGGGGCACAAATGTAGTCTTTCCTGAAAAAGAAAGACACTTTATTACATTCAATATCAACATCTCTGGTATCTTTCTTTATCTATTCAAAATACTGGTTTCGGCATGGGGTCTCTGGAGTACATCTGTTGAAAATGGGCAGCACCAGGGCTATCCTATTTATTTCTTTGTTTAGATGGCTGCTTCACATCTTCAGCCTTCTCCCGGTTTGCATCTGTTTGAAAATATGTCTTCCACACATCTTCTAGGATTATATATACTTGCAAACCCCAATCATACAATTTCTCTCCATTGACCTGTGCAAATTCAAAAACCTCTTGTGGATAATAGACAGATGTAGTAATGCTCATGAAACCAACTGGATACATGAGCTTCTTTAATTTTGAACCTTCAGCAAAAAGTATCCTAAAATTCCAGAAAAACCAATCACAACCAAGTCTTGGCAAAAATCCTGGAGGTGGATTTTAAAAAAGTTCACAGCTGGCTACTCCTTGTTGAATGGCAGCATCTATTGTGGGCTTAGTTTTGTCATAAGCAACCTGAAACCAATATGTATATGGCACGGCATACTTTCTAAGTTGTGAAATGCCTTCCTCCACATATTTGGACTCAAAGTTTGGAATTGAGTAGAGTGAAAGCTCAATAACTCTGACTGAACATTTATCCCTTTTTTCCTTTTTATGAGATGCATAGACTTTGAAGGAGAGAAGACTCAGGCTGGCAGAACCTGCTGACCACTGAATTACCTTGAACATGTTGCAGGCCTCAGCGGCGGATCCGGCTTGGGGGTCACCTCAGTTTAACTCCTTATGATTTTTCTTACGTGTTTATTTTTTATGATTCTTGAGTTCTATATTTGAAAATCTAATTTTCTACCCATATCTGGGTCTTTTTTTTTATCAGGAATGTTTGAAAGTTCTCTAAATATTCTAGGGGTTGGAAGTTTTTGGTGCTACCAGTGTAGTGAGACCTTGGGGAGAAGTGTTGCTCTCACTGCTCTCCCAGTCAGTGCTCTGGTCCTTATCTAGGAGGGGCCTCTGTTCCCTTGTGATTATAAGTGCTTCTCTCTGCCCTAGAAGTACAACCTCGAAGTATGGGCAATGGGAGTTGCCAAAAAGTACCCAGTGTCAACACACGAATCCCCTGTAATCTGTTTCTGACCTGCTATCCAATCCCCTTACCATTTCTGGGCTAAAAACTTTCAAAGCAGCTGCTGCCGCTGTTACTGCTACCAAGTCCCATAGCTTGTGTTTCCAACATATGTGCTCTAGGCCAGCCCCTATTCCAATATTACATACCTCTCATTCCAACCTCCTAAGTTGTCTTGGGCTGGAAAAAAATGTCTTATTCCAACCTTTTCCATTGAGGCATTATTTTAAAGTTGTTTTGAGGGGAATGCTAGGAGAGCTCGGCTGTAGTGCTTCCTCTACTCTTTCAATCTTAAGCTCTTCCCTCAGAAGTCTCTCACCTATCTATATTTCTATGATCAATTACAGGGGCTCAGCAATGACTTCTGAATGAATGACAACATTTATTAAGCTCTTCCTACATGCAAAGCACTGAGGTTAAAGAATATATTGCACAGTCCTTGCTCTCAAGAAGCTCAAAGCTCACATTCTAATGAGGAGGCAACACATACGGAAGGCTTCACCTGGAAGGTGGGCAAAAAAGGTTCATGATCCTTAGGGTGCACCAGCAAAGTAAATGGTAATGCCTCTTCTTTAACGTTATTTCCAATTATAAAATCAATTCAATTTCTGATCTTGAGCCATCTGACTTTGCCAAAGACTTTACTGGCAATTTTTCAGGGTGTTCAGAAGCAATGACTGCAACACCTGCAGGAGCTATCCATACTCACATTGGCTGCTTCCCATGATGATAACTAGGTACACTGGGCTGGAAGCATTGTTATTCATTCCCAAGACTGTTGGGTTCAGACTCTGATGTTGTCCTTACCAGGGTCTGAGAAGAGATGGTGGCCAGGGTCATGGTGGTAGTGTTCGACCTTGCCCTTTATATGCTGCCTTTCCCCAAGAGTGCCTAGCTGATCTGGCCAGTTAGTTGGCTTGCCTCGTCTGTGGGAGGAGGCACCTGGTTGGAAGTTGGTGGAGATAGCTGCCACCTCTTTCAGGAAACAAGCATGAAGGAAATCTGGATGAGGTGATCTGAATTTATCAAGGACAACCAAGCAAGAGTTCTTTACTAATTTTGGGTCTTGACTCACTAAACATTACTTTTGTTTTGCATTGTCCTTTGCAGAGAAAACAGAAACAAAATAAGAATCAAGAAGTTCTGTCTTCTCTGCTGTCAGCTGCTGCTGTCTGAACAAGCACCTCCTGTGAGCCAGGCCCAGGGCTAGGCAAGTGCTGAGGAAACAAAGGAAGAAAAAGGATAATTCCGGCCCTCATGTAACTCAGTCTATTAGGGGAGACTACATGCAAACAATCATTTAACAAATAACATATATGCACAATAAAGTAGAGATAATCAGCATAGGGAATACACTCATATGAAGGGGTTCAAGGAAAGATTTCTTGCAAGAGGTGGGAGTTTAACAGAGATTTGAGGCCAGGGGCACCAAGAGGTTGAGAGTAAGTGCATTCTATACCTGAGCATAAGTCAGAGAAAATGTCCAGCATAAGGGAATAGTGTGCCTTATGGGAGGGACAAGGAGGGCAGTGTGACTAGAGTATAGTTTGTGGAGAGGAGTAAACTTTAAGAAAGAAGCACTGGAAGTGGCCTGGTTCTGAAGGGCTTTAAAAGCCAGACAGAGAATCTTACATTTGACCCTGGAGGTGATAGAGAGCTGCTAGAGTTGACTGAATAGTGGAGGCTGGGGGTAGTGTGACATGGACAGAGCTGTGCTACAGGAAGATCACTCTAACAGCTGAGGAAAAACGGATTAGAGAGAGGAAAAACTTGAGGTAGGGTGACCAACCATCAGACTGTTGTAATAGTTCAAGCATGAGGTGATAAGGACTTGTAGCAGAGTGGTGGCATAAGCCCTATCCCTTTCTTGATCCTCTTTTTTTCTCCACACATAGCTAAAAAGTAACAATAACATAATTTTGTTGTACTTAGCATCCTTTGACAGCTTCAGTTCATTCTGACCTTGCTCCTATTTTCTGTCCATTAAAAAAAAATCTAAATTGGTTGGTGAGTTCTCTGTGTATCCATCTTAATCTTTTCAGACAAATCTGATTTTTCCTCATTAGAATTATTACCCTTTGTGTCTTCATAATTTCATTCTTGGTCATCTCTCTTCCCGCCTAGGTTGACCTGACTTGAAGCATGTTAGTCCATGACATCCTATCTAACTTTTCTCTGAGCCCCTTGAAATCTGCTTTCCCCAAATCTTAAGGTGCACATCAGATTATGTCCAATCTTCCTCTTTTTCTATTCTAAATACTAATTACCTATCCTTCAAGGACTAGCATATGTTCCTACCTATCCCATTGGCCCTATCCTGACTAGAAAAATGTAATCAAAAGAAGTTAACACTTAACAGATCTCAGAGATCATATGGTTTATATTCTTCAATATAAAGATGAAGAAAATGATTCCCAGAGTATCCTAGGGAACTAACTTTCCAAGGACATGCAGGAATTTAATCAAAGCTGGGACCAGAACCCAGGTTTCTTGATTCTTTATTCTGTGTTCTTTTTACTACTCAGATAACCATGCCAATATAACCTTAGAAGGCAGTCTTCAGTGGAGTATTGCTATGCTTTTTCATTTTCACAGTTGGATAAAAGCATAGTGGGCAGTTAACAAACTAGAAGACAAAATTGGAAACCAAATTTTTTGGCAAGCTAAAACACTGAGTCAAATATAATAGTCTTATATGAGGGTTCAAAGGGAAAAAATCAAATTTTCAAATACAACGTGGCGAAGTATTGCTAATCTAAATTAATCTACAAAAGAGGATTTTAGTAGAATGTAAAGCCAATAAAGTTAAACAGTATGACAGGGCAGTCAAAAATTTGATTCAATCTTAAGCTGCCTTAGAAAAGATAAAGTCCAGTAATAAAAAGGTAACCACTGTACTCTGCCCTGCTCAGACCAGTTATGGAGTATTGTGTTCATTTCTGGCCACCATATTTTAGGGAAAATAATAAACTAGATAAACTTCCAAAGGAGGAAGAACAGGATGTTGAGAAGCTTTGAGAACATGCAATATGAGAAGTGACTCAAGAAACTAGGGATGTTTAACCTAGCAAAGAAAAGAGTCAGGAAAGTATAATAGCCATTTTGAAGGGCTATTTTGATGGAGAAGGATTAGGTTTCCTCTGATTAGTTTCAGATTAGAGTTAGGGAGCACTAAGTATAAATTTCAATGAGGCAAATTTAGTGTTCATGCAAGGAAAAACTTTATAATAAGAAATACCCAAAATAAAATGAAATACTTTAAGAGGCAGTGAATTTTCCCTCTCTTCAAAATCTTCAAGCAGTAGCTGAATACTAGGTGGGTATTTTGCCAAGGGAATTCAGTCTTCCTCAGGTATTTATTGGACACTAGATGGTCTCCGAGGTCTGTTCCAAATCTGAGTTTCTTTTTCTTTCACTAATGCAACAAATGTTTACTAAGTACTTCCTCTGTGCAATAATAATGTGTTAGACATTGTGAAAAATAATAGATAAATCAGATAGGGTTAGCGGCTTCAAAGTGCTTATTACCCAAGAGAAGAAATGACATGCACATATACATATATATATATATAAATACATACAAATAAATATAAATTACATGACAAAAGTACAGAACAAGCAATACTATGAGATCAGATGAAACTATGGGCAAAGGGAGCCAAGGGAAGGTGAGCAGAATTCATGACAATCTTATTCAGGTGGCATTTACACCAAGGTTTAAAGGATAATTAGGATTCTATCCCATTTATGATCATGGATTTAGGCCCTTGAGACCATCTAGTCCAGCTTTCATTTTGTAGACAGGAAACTGAGGCCAAGAGAAGTTATTCAATATGACCAAAATGACACAGGTAGTAAGAGACAAGAGGAATTTCAGCCTTGACCCTCTGACTCTTGAACCAGTGCCTATTCCAGAATCCCACTCTCTAAATCTTCGGAGAATTCTACTTGTTAGGAAATTTTGCTTACGTAAAAGTGAAATGTACTTCCCTACAAATTCTACTCAACATTCCCAGAACAACAGGTCTATCACATACTTTTTTTCTGGACATAATGCCTCTTAAAGCAGTCTAAGATTACATCCCCTTTCTTGGTTGCCATTATCTCCCTATTGAGTCATATTGGACTTATAGGTCACTAAAACCCTGTAATGTAATGCCAAGGAAAGGCAACTTCCCAGGTTCAAAATACCAGCATAGGTACTCTCTATTTTATTCAGTAACAAACCCAGAACAGAGAAGATCAAAACATGACATCATTCAAAATACAGCATTTACTAAGTGTGATTAAATAATCTCCAAGTACTACCCCATCCCAGGACCTTCCAATCATTCAATCAATTACAAAGTCTCTGTTCTAAATACTTCTCCACCCCTAGGCTATACCTTAATTAAGTCCACCACAAAGCCCCTCTTCTCAAATGGAGATTAGTTTCCAAACATAAGTAAAATGCATTCATTTGCTCAACCATAGAACACAAAAAGGTCAAAAGTTCCCCACCCCTGGATCACAATTGAATCTACCCCAGAGTTACATCAAGTTTAAACACAGCACTTAATACCCAAATGGAGGTCTTTTCTTCATCTTGACATGAGGCAAGTTCTCAGCAATCTTAGTTCCTGGAGAGACAAGGCTTAGCAAGGCCATAAGATACATTGCCAGTCCCTTCATGAATTTATCCTCTGTCTGTAGAACAGTCCTAGAACCCCTGAACACATTAGCAAAGCCCTCTCCCAGGATTTCTGTAAACATACAACAAGAAAATCCTTCTTCAGGGCTTCTGAACCAACAGAAAGGCTCCCAGACCCCTGCAACAACAGCACTGTCCTTCACCAGTGGACAGTATTCATTCTGTCTGCCGGACAGTCTCCAGACCCCTGCAACAACAGTACTGTCCCTCACAAGTGGACAGTATTCACTCTCAGTACTGTCCCTCACCAGTGGACAGTATTCACTCTCTGTCTGCAGGACAGTCTCAGGCCTTCTTAACCAAATGCCAGGTTCCAGGACTTCTTCAACAGGACAGTCTTTCACCAGTGGACAAATCTGGCAAAATAACATCAAAACAGACAGACAAAGTACCAGCAAAACAGCCATGTCTCCTCAGTCCTTGGCAGCTCAGGGGGCAGGTCTCAAAAGTCCAGGGCAATTCAAAGCGGCCACCAGCAATTCTGGTCTCTCTCTCTCCACGAGGTGCAGCTTCCAAAAAGAACTTCTGCCTCTCTCTTGTCTCTCCAAATCTACATCACCAGCTCCTCCCACTTCAGGACTTTCTTTTCACATCAACAAGCCCATCCCACAGGTGGGATTAACAAACTCTGGGTTTTAATACAATCAATTTGAAAACCAAGCCAATACAGGGGAATCTTTAATTGCCATTACTATCACAAACCCCCAGATCAGGGGTTCGAGACCTCTTCTCTCTGTTACATACTATATTGGCAGGCTGCTAAAACCTACTGACACCTTTCCAAGATAAATTTTTTAAAGTAACTCAAGACAGTAAGGGAGTCAAAGAACTGGCACCAGGGATGAGACTCTTGCACTGCCCATACTTAGATTTGGGTTGCAGTCATTGGTCTCAGTCGCACAGTAAGGAGGAGGACTACAACATCAGAGCTTGCAGCCACAGGGGAGCAGGGACACTCGTCACAGTTCTAGGGTAGAAAAGAGTGCTTGTGGTCACTCACAATACAAATTGAAAACTTAAGAGGTCCTCAGAATTACCTCTGAAAATAGCTACACAAAAAAACCAGAAGATTGGGTACAGTGCCCCCTCCAATCCAGAAGCAGGGCCCCACTTTAGCACAGAGTTAAAAGTCAAGAAATAGGCTGGCAAATGAGCAGAAAAAGATCCTGACTATAGAAAGCTACTATGGTGACAAGGAAAATCAAAACACAAACTCAGAAGAAAACAAAATCTAAACTCCTACATTCAAAGTCACAAAGAAAAATATAAATTGGCCCCAGGCCATGGAATAGCTCAAAAAGGATTTTAAATATCAAGTAAGAGAGGTAGAGGAAAAATTGGGAAGTGCAATAAGAGTCATGAAAGAAAAGCATGAAAAAAGAGTCAACAGTTGGGTAAAGGAGGCACAAAAAAATTGTGAAGAAACTTAAAAAACAGAATAGGTCAAATGGTAAAAGAGGCTCAAAAATCCAATAAAAAAAGACTGCCTTGAGAATCAAAATTTGCCAAATGGAAAAATATATACAAAAATTCGCTGAAGAAAATAATGCCTTAAAAATTAGAATTGGGCAAGGGGAAATGAATGTCTTTACGAGACATCAAGAAACAATTTTTAAAAAATCAAAAGAATGGACAGAAGAAAATATGAACTATCTCAATGAAAAAACAACTGATCTGAAAAACAGACCCAGGAGAGATAATTTAATAATTATTGGACTACCTGAAAGCCATGATCAAAAAAAGAGCCTACACATCATCTTTCAAGAAATTATCAAGGAAAACTGCACTGATATTCTAGAACCAGGGGGGAAAAATAGAAACTGAAAGAATCTACTGATTACCTCCTGAAAGAAATCCCAAAATGAAAACTCCCAGGAATATTATAGCCAAATTCCAGAGCTCCCAGGTCAAGGAGAAAATACTGAAAGCAGCCAAAAAGAAGCAACTCATATATCATGGAGCCACAGTCAGGATAACATAAGATTTGGTAATTTTTTACATTAAAGGATTGGAGGTCTTGGAATATGATATTTCAGAAGGCAAAAGAGCTAGGATTACAACCAAGAATCACCTACCCATCAAAAATGAGTATAATCCTTCAGATGAAAAAAATGGCCACTCAATAAAACCAAGGACTTTCAAGTATTCCTGATGAAAAGGCAAGAGCTAAATAGAAAATCTGACTTTCAAATACAAGACTCAAAAGAATGATAAAAAGGTAAACAGGAAAGAAAAATCATAAGGGATTCAATATGATTAAACTGTTGACATCCCTACATGGGAAAATGCTATTTTTAGCTCCTAAAAACTTTCTTATTATTAGGGCAGTTAGAAGGAATATGAAGAGGGCACAGATATGAGTTGAATACAATGGGATGATTATCTGAAAAAATAAATTTAAGAGGTGAGAAAGACGTATATACTATAAGAATGATAAAGGGAGAGGTAGAATAGGGTAAATTATCTAATATAAAAGAGGTTGGAAAGAGATTTTACAGTGGAGGGAAAGAGGGAGGAAGGGGGGAAATAGGGGATAGACTGATAGAAGGGATGGCAGACTGGGGAAAGTAAAAGTCAGAAGCAAAACACTTTTGAGAATGAGCAAGGTGAAAGGAGAGAGAGTAGGATAAATAGGAAAATGGGATGGAGGGAAATAGTAATCATTGTGAAAAAATTTTTTGCAGTGAGTTTCTCTGATAAAGACCTCATTTCTCAAATATATAGAAAACCAAGTCAAATTTATAAAAATAAAAGCCATTCCTCAAATGACAAAATGGTCAAAGCATATAAACACACAGTTTTCAGACAAAGTAATACTCGAAGTCCAAAGTAACACTGATCCATTCAAGCTGGAAATCCTTTATTAGAACATGTCTTAGAGCTAAATTTCCTCATCTTTGCAATGTTAGGGTGGATTAAATAACCTCTGAGATACCTTCCTGTTTTAATACTCTACCATTCTATGATAACCTTCCAAATATAACAATCTGTGTTCTAGGTCAACATCCTTATTTTACAGATGAGAAAACAGGTCCCTAGACAACTTGCCCATAGTTATACAGATCCAGGAATAACATTTGCCAGTACGATAGGAATTAGACAAACTGTTGTTACTCTACCAAATACACAGCAGTTTTAGTACTTTCTGCCACTATAATAATCTGTGTAGGCCAGGGGTGGGGAAACTGTGGCCTTCTAGGTCTGTGGGTGTGGCCTTTTAACTGAGTCCAAGTTTTACAGAAAAAAATTCTTTTATTCCGGGGATTTCTTCTGTCAAATTTGGATTTAGTCAAAAGGGCTGCACTTAAGGAGCTAGAGAGTCACATGCGGCCTCAAGGTCACAGGTTCCATTCCCCAGGTGTAGGCACATATCTCTCTGTCAAGGAAATAGATAAGATAGGATTCATAAACTCAAGTTAGGGACAAAATATACTCCAAATTTCAGGGGTGAGTTTCCCTCTATTGCCTCCCCATCCCTCATATGGTAAGTGTATTTGATTAAAGGATTGACCTCAATGGAAAATACTTCATTGGATCTAGGAAAAGTACTCCATAATGCAACACAGATCACAACTCCTCCACATTTTCATTTGATGCATGTCTATGTCTTACTTCAAATCCTTCCTTCATAAAGGATATACCCAATGGTTTAGAGGTCTTCTTCTAGACAATACCATTTCATGAGTATCAGTGCAGCACCCAGGCTATTCATTCTTTTTGAGCCTCTTTTGCCATTTGAGTTAGTCTATTTTTTAAGGTGTTACTTTCTTCAGTCAAGTTGTTCACTCTCTTTTTATGATTTTCTTGCATCACTCATTTTTCTTCCCAATTTTTTCTCCACTTCTCTTATATGGTTTTCAAAATTCTTCTTAAGCTCCTCTATAGCCTGTAACCAATTCATATTTTTCTTGGAAGCTTCTGGTACAGGAGTTCTCACTTCGTTGTCTTCCTCCTGTTCCATGCTTTGATCCTTTTTGTCCCCAAAATAGGAGTCTAAAGTCGTATTGCTGTGCTTGCTTCGCTTCCTTATGTTGCCTCTCAATTATTTGACTTTTGAGCTTTTTGTCACAATATAGTAACTCTGCTTCCAGAGAGGAGTGCTTTGTCCCAAATTGCTGGGGTTTTCGCAGCTGCCAGAGTATTAGTTAGGTGCCCTCTCAGAAGCCTCCACTGGCTCTGGCAAACTGGTCATGCACCCCAGGACCTCCACCATAGACAGCAATCCAGATCCAAGCAGGTTAAAGCAAGTGATTACCCCTCAGACTGGCCACTTGGTCCCCCTACAATTTGCAGGCCAGGAGCTCTGAAGCAGCCACGTGGTGGCAGCAGCACACAGCTGCTGTGTCTCAGCTGCTTCTCCGTCGGGGGAAGAGGCCGGATTGCACTCCCAGACCCTCTGTTCCCACAAAGTCCACTGACCTCTCACTTTGTCTTTGGCATTTATGGGTTGATAATTTTGGAAAGTGCCACAACTGCTGGTGATCCACTCTCCCCAAGTCCCTCCAGCCAGGCCTGGTCGTAGTTGCCCTTAGGTTAAAACCTTGTGGGGGGCGCTTGGCTGATGGACCCTTCCTACTGGGCTGTCTTCAGTGGGAGGTTTGTTTCTCTCTGTCACTCTGTGGGTTCTGTAGCACTAAAGTTTGTTTAGAGTCATTTTTTATAGGTATCTGAGGTGGTTATGGAGGAGGCATATGGAGTTTTCCTGCTTCTATGCCACCATCTTGGCTCCCCAGGCTATTCATTCTTATCCCTTACTCTCACTACATGACCAGACCTCCTCCTTCTCCAGTCAGTCATGTCTTTGATGATACCGTTAACACTATTTTCTGGTATACCTTCAAAGACTGTGAATAATATATGTGAAAGTGAATAATATATGCTGCAGTCTATTTATAAACTATCACATATTCTTCCATTGCCCCTTGGGTACAATAAAAAAAAGTTCTATTTATAATACTTTTCTTAATAAACACTTATGAAGTTCCTACTCAGTATAAAGTACGGTGCCAGGTACTTTGGAAGACAGAAGGTTCAGGTAAGTCAGTATCCTTGCCTCATAAATATTATATTCTAGTAAGGAGACATACATGTAAATAGATAACAATAGTATGCAATAAGCAAATGCATAAAACAAATTGCCATCGTGAACTCCTACGAGGAAAAGTTTGGATGATATAAGCATACCTGTTAGATAAGAGGTAAATTGCTTCGGTCCACAACGAATAGCATAACGAGTTGTTGTTCTCACAGCTTTTTGTTCAATTAGGGAAGCATCCCTGGGACAAAATATAGTTCCATCTGATGTCTCCCCCCACCACCTCACTCGGATGAGAACAGGAGTTGGGGGCTTCACAACCATCCAGAGTATTTTACTAATGGTTAGTCTCAGAAAACATCGTAGCTGACCTTCAACCAGAGGTGGTAGACTTGTGGATGGTGAAATATCACTTAGACCTGTATAAACCAACAGGAATAATAAATCAGAATGTGGAGTAGGTAAGCAAACATGATACTATGTAACAAGTGGAGAAACTTAATTTCTGCCAACAACTCTGATACAGAGAAAAGAACACTACATTTGAGAGTCAGAAGATCTGTGTTCAAGTCTCAACTTCATCACTTGGGGCAAGCCACTGACTTTCCTCTTTAGCCCATTACCTATATAATATGGGGGAGTTAGGTCAGATGATTTCTCAGGTTCTAGTATTAACAAAGGAACATTGGTGGAAGTTCCAGAGAGGCAGATTTGGTTTCAATATATAAACAAAACAAATCTTTATGAAAATTAGAGCTGTTCCAAAGGGCACCAGGCTGCCTATCAAGGGAAGAAGTTTCTCATCCCTGGAGAGAGTCAAGTGAAAGTCAAATAATTAGTTGTTGGGAATGTTGTAGGGTCGATTCCTATTCAAGTATGTATGCAGGCTTAGAAAACCTCTGAGGTTTCTACCAACACTGAAAAGTTGTGATTCCATAGAGGGCTTTATGGTACTAAACCTGGCAGCTTCCATTTTAAATCTCTAATATTGAAACCCCTCTCAGTATAATACTGCAGATTCGAGAATTTATTTTTACACTTTCTGGGCTTTTCTAATGTCGAATCCAAGAACCATTTGTTAATTTTCTATTATGTGCTGGAGATAGAAGGACTTATCTATTATAATATTACTGTCTACAGAATCCTTGTGTAGACTACTGGAGAGGAGGAGAGATACATCTGCACAGATAAATGAATTGTGACAGGTAGAGTGGAGGTGACTGAACATTACATTACAGACATTGAAGACTGCTTCTCCCTGACATCCTCAAATGGTCATGATTTATAAGGTAAAGTTATTTTTTTTACTAAAATCCATCTAATCTGAAATCTCTGTAGGTTCACATCTTTGGCTTTCTAAAGTAACCCTTACTTTCTGGCCTCTTCTCGTGAATTGTGCATATACAGATGTGTCAATCAGAAAACTGAGGCTCAGAGTTATCAAAGGGGTCACAATGAAAAATAGGAGGCGGAATGACTCCCACTCCTGTGCTAAACCCATGCCCTAAGGCTGCCTTGCTGGCTTTTCTTTCTTCTTCCCCACCCCCTCTGGAAGGATGCTGTAGTTCTCTCTCAAAAATCTCCTTGGGGGTGCCCCATTTCCTGGGTTTCCAGATCTGCCCCATGGCTCTGAGGCACTCCTCACACCCGTTCGTTTCTCTTTCCCATTTTCCCCTCCCTGCCCACGCCACCCTCAGCTGTCCATCCTTCCCCCTGGTCCCCCTTCTTCCCTGGAAAACCCCGCGTCCCTTCCTTTCCTGGGTTCTTTCCTTCCAATCTCTCTGAAGCAACCCCTGCTTGCACCCACCAAAGCCTCCCCCTCACGACCCCTGGCTCCACGCTTTCCAGGGGGCCCCACTGGGGCCCTCCCCTGGGGTTACCTTTTTTCTTGAGGCTGCGGCCGCCCCCAACTCCTGGGCCCTTCCGCTGCTTCATGTTGAGGCGGGGCTCTCAGTCCCTGAGGCGCTGGCGCCAGAGCCGCAGACCCTTCAACAGCCCCTTTGCCGCCACCTCCTCACACTCCGCCAGAGCAGCTGCTGCGTCCCGCCAAGCCTCACGCCACCTCTCCGCGCGCGTTCCCTCGCAACTGTCGCCGCCGCAGGGCCTCCTGGGAAACTCAGGGAAGCCTCAGGAGGCCGTCTCTTTCTATCAACAGTCTTAGCTTCTGAGGGCGGGTAAGGAAGGCGCGGTAGGGCTGTTTCTTCCCAAGAACTACAAAGCCCAGGATGCATTGTTACCCACCCTTTTTCTGGTAACGGATCCGTACTCCTCTGTTCACCGCCCCTCCTCCTTCAGACGGACACTCACATTAGCAAATGCGCAGGCGTAGCAGCGACCATTCTCGGAGAACTCCATTGGCTACGCGGACCCCGCCCTCTCGCGTCAGGCTCGTGCCGACTTTGCTACCCAGGCTCCTCCGCAGGAGAGCGGTTGCGCACTTCCGGCCAGGTCTCTGTGGAGACGAGGGCCGAGGAGTGGCTAGGCAAGGCGACAAGGGGAGGGGCTTGGGCATTGGTGGGCGGGAGGAGGTGCCGCCGGCGTCCGGGGGATGTCCGAGGGCTACGGTGAGCCGAGCAATTTGAGTCTTGCTGCCGATTAGGCTACAGTCTAAGTGGACTTGTCCCGGAGGCGACGCTTGGGCGCGACACGGCACAGGACAGGATACGGGGCGGCTTCGGCCTCCTTCCTGCCTTCCTCTCCTTTCATGTCGGCTTTAGAGAAGACCATGCACTTGGGCCGCCTGCCCTCCCGCCCTCCCCTGCCGGGCGGCGGGGGTGGCCAGAGCGGAGCCAAACTGCGCATGGGGTACGTGCCTCCCTTTACTCCACACCAGGGCTGGGCTAGGGCCCAAAAGAGGTCTTCTGGGATAAGGGGACGGTTGGGAGAAAGGGCGACCCGCGGGGGCCTTAGGTGGGAGGGGCGGATGAGAGAGATTGAGGGAGGGGCCAGTTGGAGGGAATTGGGAGGGGGATGAAGGGGCAGATGATATGGGGGGGTGATCTGGGAGGGCTTTGGAGAAGGGATAGGTGATGGGAGCGATCCGAGGGGGCGTTGGAGGAGGGACAGGTGATGGGAGGGTCCAGTCCACGGAAAGGGAAGGGGCGGGCTAGGTAGGAATGGGGAGGAGGAGGGAAGCCAAAAGAGGAGGGAGGGGAGGCTGGTGATAACGATGCCGGCGAGGGGCTCAGGGTGGGCCCGGAGTAGGAAGCGAGCCAGGGAGTGGGGCGAAGAGCAGCAGGGAAGAAGAGTTGGGAGCCCTGGGAACTGAGTGAGAGCAGGCTGCCTTGTGGGAAGGTGGAAGGACTAGAGTAATAAAGGAGACTGGTCAGAATAGAAACGGCCATGAAAGGTCTGAAAGGAACTTGACTCAAGTTAGAGAATGAAGGATGAGGTGTAAGTCTGGGAGCTCAGATTGGGAGGTGAGATGGCGTTGTAGTGATTGGGGGAGGAGTGGCTTCGAAGTTTAGGTAGTGATGGATAAGAATACTAGGTCGTGTGGATTGTATTATGGATAGGGAGTAGGGAATGTGAATCGGTGAGCTTGGTGTTTTGGAGAAGTAAACGGGAATAGAGCAGGTTAGGAACAAATGATAAATTTGAGGGCAGTGGGATGCCTGCTCTTAAAGAATTATTGGAATCATAAGACTTAGAGAAGAAAAGGTAATAAATTCTAGGAGGTTAAGAAAGGAATTTAAAAGATGCGTGCTCACCGTTAGAACTAGTTGAGGGAAAGGGGTGGGTTAGATATTACTAAAGAGAAATCTTGGCCTTTTCAGAATTCAGGACTTTTAGAGAGGGAAGGAAGTTTAGAGATTAATAAAGACGAAGAAAACTGTGTAGACACTATTACTGCCTCCGTTTCTTAGGTATTAATTTCTTATAACAACATTTCAGAAATGTGAGCTATAATCAAAGTTAATGTTTAATTTATTTTTCTTAAATTCTGGTACTGAAACAAAAATGCAAAGGCAGACACTTTCACTATAAGGATATTAAGCATATTGAGCTTGCTACCAGTATTGATTGACGTACAGGTTAATAGATTGTATTTACCCTGGCCATTTCTAGTTAGAATTAAGAGTTTTTCCTCTGTCAAAACAAGCCCCCTGAAATCGATCTGGGTGGGGGGAAATTCCAAAATAAAATTTTTAAAAGACCGCTCACTGGTTATAAAGTTATTTACTTGCTCAAAAATTCTTTATTAAAATATGTTTGCTTTCCTAGACTAAACTTTTTGCAGGTACTTTTGGTGCTTGGACATAGCTTATTTTAAAGCCTCTAAGTGAATATACTTTTTAATTCTTTGTTGAGTGGATAGTGATATTGGAAAGAGATAATGCCTATAATTGTGGGTTTCTAGTGGAAACTTAGAGTGAGCATTTGTTTGGCTTCTATATGGTACCCAGGAATTCTTGTTCTTGTTTGTCACTCATTTTTGTTTCTTTATTAATACTCCCTTAACTGTGACAGGCATGCCTCACCCAAAATTAAACCAATAAGAAGAAGTATTTTGATCCACTCTCTCCTATCCCAATGCAGGTCAATACCTTCTCTGTAACTCTCAGCTCCCTATAGCACTGAAATCACAGGACCAGTCTCTATTCCTTTTTCTCTTATATAATGGACCCAGAGCTTAAATTGAGTCAAAATGCTGTATTTTACATATAAGGAAATAGGATGTTCAGTGAAAAGAAATTATTTGCCTGAAATCACATAACTTATTAGTAGCAGAGCCTAGACAAAGAATCCATGTCTCATTCTCAAGTTCAGTGTACTTTCTGCAGCGTGTATATCCCAAAAGTGTTAGTGTAGTTTTAAGCTATTAAAGCCTTATTAAGTTATTAAGCATTAATAGCTTAAAACTGCATTAAGTTTTTGGGGATCTCCTGTACCCTCTCCCCATAAAAGCATCTTGGGAACATGTAGTGACTTAGGTGGAGTCATGCTATGTGTAGATGAAAGTGATCAAACTACATTCCTTTTCAAATATTCTATAACTCAGACTTTGGCTTTTCATGTTCGCCTTAATCTTGTAGGATTAGTGAGGCTTCATTGTTCACTACAAAGGCATTCATTTTACATTCAGAGTGAAAGGTTTTCTCTATTCCTTCCATGACTATTGTACTTTTCTCTACTATTTGTCTTGCTGTTTCTCTTTACTCCCTTTATCACATGCTTGCTTCCATGAAATAATGGAACCTGACAGTTTGTTCCTCACCAAACTATTCTCTATTGCCTCCTGCATTCAAGTTTTAATAAAGTATTTTACTATTTTGAGCTGAGAAATCTTATTTTCAGTGATATATTTAGTGTTCTATTTAGTCATTTCTATTTCTAACCTTGACTTTGGAGGTGGTGTAGTGGACACAGTGCAGGCCTGGAGTCAGGAATACCCAGATTCCAATCTGGTTTCAGACACTAGCTGTGTGACACCAAGCAAGTCTCTTAACCTCTGTTTGCCTTAATTTCCTCATCTGTAAAATGGGGATAATACTAGCACCCACCTCCCAGGTTGTGAGGATCAACTAAGATAAAAATTGTAAAGCACTTAGCACAGTGCCTGGCATACAGTAAGCTCTATATAAATATTGGCTATTAATATTATTATTGTTTTTTTGTTCCTAAAATTTTTTCCTCCTTGGAAAAAAATTTCTGCTCATTCTTTGAAGTCTACCTGATTCTTTCTACCAGTTCTCTTCACCAGCCTCTGGAGTGCATTTACCATTTATTTGTATCATAGTTGTATGTGTGCCATATCTACTGGGCAAGTATTTCCCATAAGTTCTATGAAGGTAAACAACCACATTATATCTGGTATCGGTTCTTCTCCAGAATCTAGTATAATTCTCTATATATAGTAGGAACTTAAATGTTTATTGAATTTAATGATTGGAAACCTTATTGCTATTTAGGGTCGGTAAAAGTGAGGGCAATAAATAGATAAATAAAAAGCAGCCAAATTTAGTTTATTTGGGATTTTGTTTTGCTTCTTCAGAGAGATATTAAAAGGTTCTTCTTAACCTGATAAGAATTTTCAGGTGGCTAGGTGGCCCAGTGAGTAAAGCACAGGCCCCGGAGTTAGGAGGGAGGACCAGAGATCAGTTCTGGCCTCAGACACTTAATACCCACACAAAAAAACTAGCCGTGTAAACTTGGGCAAGTTACTTAACCCCAATTGCCCTCCAAAAAGCAAAAAAAAAAAAAAAGAATTTTCATAGATTCCAAGTTGAGAGTTCTGTGTAAATTATTCTTGTCAGAAGAGATGTGCTAAAGAAGAAAGAGTGCTAGACTTTGACTCAGGAGAGTTCCAAGTTAGAATGCTGACTTTTACTGTCTGCAAGCATTTATTCAGCCCTTACTATGTGCTAAACAATGTGTTTAATCACTGGGGATAAAAAAAAAAGGGCAAAAGCTGAGTTCCTTCTCTCAAGAAACTCACATTCTAAAGAAGAAAACTTGCAGATAACTCTGTATACAAGATATATATATATATATATACAGTGTAAATAAAAGGTAATCTCAGAAGAAACAGATTGAGGATATCAGGAAAGGCCTCTTGCAAAGTGTGGGATTTGAGCTGTCTTGCAGGAAGCCAGGGAAATCCTCACAGCTTTTATCCCTGGACAAATCATTTAACATCTCTGAAGTTCAGTTTCTTTATCTGTAAGATTTTACTCAAATTTTACAAATCTGACAGCACTATATGAATGTTAGCTGCTAATTCATTCATAGCCTATTGTAACTTTAGAATGTTATCACTGCTGTTTGAAATAAGAATTAGCTTTTTAGTAACTTGGCCGCTTCTCATTTGTTCTCAGTCTTTATGAACCTAGAACTCTGAATGGTATAATAATCACAATATCTTGACTAAGCTGGAGAGATCCAGAAAGCTTCTTAGCTTAGCACCCAAAGCTGGGTCTTGAAGGAAGAGAGTGATTTCAGCAAGTAGAAGTATTATTATATTATGTACAGTCAGGAAAACAGAAATAGAAGTGTAATTTGCCCCAGGTCACAGATTGAGTTAGGAATAGAATTAAAGGCTTTGCTCCTACTTTTTTCATGGTTACCTATTGAATTCCTTTAACTTCATTCACAGTACCTTAGAACAAGATTGTTCTACCTAATAGCTTTAATGTTGTGATTTGTGTAGCCTAATCTTTTCAAATGGTGGTCAAACAAATAAAATAATCCTTCATGTACAAATTGTTCTATTAAATTAACTGAAATGTTACTTTCTTGAGTCCTTGGTAATTCAATGATTGAACTCTACTGAATTAGACCTGCAAATACAGAAGGGTACATTGATAGGATATTTTTGCAGGGAAGTTTATAACTCAATTAAAAAAAATATTGGTACTAAAGTGTTAGCCTAGAAGTAATTTAAAGAGTTTTTTGGTTAAGGATATCTATAAAACTTTAGATCAAAAGCAACAAGAAGTACAATTATATTATTTTTCATACTTTCCCATGCCAAACCCGCAGTGTGTACACATTTTGTTCTATGGAATTACTTTTTAGTAATCTTTATACAGTGTTTTCTTACTTTACTGTCAGTGTTTGAGTGTTCAGTTGGTATGTTATAATACATTAGTTGTCCTGTATACCACTCATCTGAAGCAAACGCTTTTTGGCGCTGTGGCTGGAGCCCCCTACCAGTTGCCTCTGTACTAAAGCCACACATTTGAATAACCAAGATAATGCCTAAGGCACACCTCTTATTCACTCTTTTAAAAAATAATTAAATTAAAAATAGTTCTTTACAAACCTTGTTATTTGATATAGCAAAATAAGGCAGTACACTCGTATGGTAGAGGCAAGTGCCATGGCAGCTCATGGTATAAAATGGAGAAAAGAGACAGAAAAACTAAAGCAAAATTATCCAAAAATGGATGTTCACATGATAACAAGAATCGTCAAGAATGGCTTGAATTATACCCAGTAACACTATTTAATAAAACAGAAAATAATGTAATAAATTTGTAAAAGATTTCTTCACAAATACTTAAGGAACAAATTTGGGCCAGCTGAAGAAAGGACTGTTTTAATTATCTGGAGCATACTCTCATGTGGAACCCCTAGTTTTTCCCACTTTCTGTATGAGTGCAATACAAGAATGAGAAGAATTTAAAAAAATTAAAATGAAATTTCACAGTGACTGATGATTAGCTGGTTCCCAAAGAACAAGATCTCTTAAGTTAGGAGAAAAACTAGTTGAGTTATTAGGTGTTTATTACTGAAAAAATGTAAAGTTCAAAGCTTCTCTTGGCAAGCCTATAATAGAGGTTGATATTTTGTACATTCTTCATATAATTAGTAAAAAATTAATTTTCATTAATTTTCCATGAGATATCATTTTATAGTTTTTTGAGTACATGTATTAGTGCTTCCATTAAATTTTAACCTCTATGAGAGATGGGCCATTCCATTTTCATTCTGTTTCTTACAGCTTTGTATCCTTAACAGCAAGCATAGAGCTGTATATATAGTAAGCACTAGAGTTTCAGCTAGCTACTTTTGTTCAGTCATGTTCAGTCTTCTTTCAGTCATGTTCAACTCTTCATGACCCCATTTGGGGTTTTTTTTTTTTTTGACAAAGATACCACAATGATTTGCCATTTCCTTCTCCAGTTCATTTTACAGATGAGGAAACTGAGACAAAGAGGATTAAGTGACTTCCCCAGGGTCACATAGCTAATAAGTATCTGAGAACAAATTTGAACTCAGGAAGAGGTGTCTTTCTGACACCAGACCACCCAGCTGCCAAATAACAAATTTATTATTTGTGATACATATGAACTATTAGTTTAAGACATGTGTACTTTATTCAACCCTAAGTGATTGCCTTTTTCCAGTGAACTAGTTTTTAAACTCTCCTTTTCCCTAGACACATAAACCCAAGCATAAACCTGAGGATGTCATTTATTTGTCTTTGTATTTCATCATCACTTAGTATAGGCCTCTATATATAGTAATAATAATAGCTAGTATTTATATAGAGCTTTAAGATTTACAAAGCACTTTACATTTGTTATTTCATTTGATCCTCACAACAACACTCTGATTTAGGTGCTATTATTTATCCCCATTTTATAGATGAGGGAAATGAGACCTAGCTGAGGGTCACAGTTAATTAGGGTCTTGAGGCAGCATTTGAACTATCAAATCCAACATTCTTACCCACTGGTACCACCTAGTTACCTCTAAAGAGAAGGTGCTCAAGAAATACTTACAAAATTACATTTTGTAGGCAAAATCCTAGATGTATTGAAAAAAATAATTTCTTGAATGCTTCAGCCAATACCTAGAGCTTACTATTGCTCTTAGTCCCTATGTGTATTTCGTGTACTGCTGGCTTCCCTATCTTGTCTGCTAGTATGCTGTGTCTTTTACCTTGATAAGACACCATGGTGTAGTGGTAAGAAAACTAGACTTGGAGTTAGAACACTTGGATTTGAGTCCCAGCTCTGGCACTTTGTAGGGGTGTGTGTGTCTGTGTCTGTGGATGTGTGTTTAATATTTAGTATACGTGTAATACATAGTTATATAGTACTTTCTGCAAAGAACTTTTATATATGTTAACTCATTTGATCCTCACAAACTCCGTAAGGCAGATAACTTATTATCATCCCGGTTTTACAGATGAGGAAACTGAGGAGTGGTTAAAAGATTTGCCCTAGGTTACACAGTTAGTAAATGTCTGATACAAAATTTGAACTCAGGTCTTTCTGACTCCACATTTTGTACTGTGTGAGTTTAGGCAAATCAGTAGTCAGTAAACATTTGTTAAATAGTTACAATATACCAAGCACTGGTTATACAAAGAAAGGCAAAAGACAGTCCCTGCTCTTAAGGAGCTAATGGGGGAGAAAATATCTAAAAACTTAATGTGCAAACACAAGTCCAGTGTTCTTTCCAATAACAATTAATTGTGGGGTTTTTTTTTGCCATTATGGATGGGGATTGGAGAGAAAGACTGAGGATTTTTCTAACTTTAGAGCACAACTGTCTACACTTTTCCTTTGGCTTGAGCAGTTTGTCTTTATCCATCCACATTCATGAAAAATATATTTTGATATAGTTTGACTCAACAGACTATATGTTCCATGGAAAGATGGAAGTGCCTATTTAAAAGTAGCTTTCATAAAGTAGGTTTATTTTTTAGTCATTTGCTAAAATAGCTTTCATTTTAATGCAGCTAGTTAAGCATCAGTGTAAAGGATATTCTTTCTATCCCTAGTTTTTAAGAAGGCTTTGTATTTTAATAGCCTCTTTGATCTTGGGATCTCTAAATACTCCAAACTCTGAGTGCCATGCAATAATAACATTGCTGTTTTATTGGTTGTTAAACAAAATTATTGAAGGTAGCATCCTGTTTGATGGCCAATAAAACAAAAGGGTAGAATCTAAGTCTTTTAAGTATGTCAGATCTTACTTTAACTATTTAAAGTCTTTAAAAACAAATCACCCTCATCCCCTTAAATCTCAACCAAGCAACAGGTATTAGATGGGCCACAGTCTTGTCCTGGGGGGTAAAAGGATGAAACATGACAGTCCCTGCCCTCCAGAAGCTTAAAAATTCAGTCTGTGACTTAGTTCTATCCATTTGG
This sequence comes from Petaurus breviceps papuanus, assembly GCF_028583685.1. NCBI lineage: Eukaryota > Metazoa > Chordata > Mammalia > Diprotodontia > Petauridae > Petaurus > Petaurus breviceps. The sequence continues at coordinate 3,148,543 of NW_027187352.1, forward strand.
ACTAAGCAGAAAAAGACTAATCCCTTTTTCATATGCCAGTCCTTTTAATACTTGAAGACAGTGATTATATTGCTTACTAGATAGAGAGGTAAAGCATTTATTAAGTGCTTACTGTGTGCCAGGTCTTTCAGATAGATTTCCAAGTAAGCCAGACAATCTTTGCCCTCAAGAAGCTTATATTTTAATAGTTTTTCCCAAAGTTTCTCTTTTCCAGGCTAAACACCTCCAGTTCCTTCAGCTGATCCTTGGGTGGCTTGAACTTAAGGCCCATCATCATCATGTTGCTTCCCAGTTTATCACTGCTCTTGAAATATGAGGCCCAGAACTATACACAGTACTCCAGATATAGTCTAGTAAAGACAGAATCCTACACAGCTTGTGACGTGTGGGCCACTTTCAGCCAGCTAAAGGATTTCAGGCAGCTTACGAAAAACATAGAGGAAAACATCCTCTACATGTTTTCATGGGCCACCAGAAATCCTTTGGCTTGCTGGTAGGCTGTTTACAGCCTGCACACTGCAGGTTGTGCAGGCCTAGTATGATGGGACAATTGTATTTCATGCATTTCTACATGAAACCATTTCTACCTTCAACTGCTAGTGAATTCCTTTGTATATATTTGTTTTTATTAACTTTATAATTATGCTGTATATATATCTACTACTCTGCCCTGTAGAATAGAAGTTCTTTGCAAGAAGGAATCTAGGAATCGTTTAATTCATTGTTTTTGTATCCCCAGAGCCTGGTGCTTAATAAATGCTTTTTAACTGATTGATTAGCATTTATCTCTTTAGTTCTGGATGCTCTACCTTTTGAGGTCACATGGGGAGTTCGTGGCAGTGATTGAACTAGAACTCAGCCTATTAGTTCAGTTCCTTTTTCAACATACCACGCTGATACAGATGAATATGTAATTGGAAATTTTACTGTTTACAAGCTAGGACCAGAAAAAGGTAGAAAAGGACATGGGATTTCCTGTGTAAGACTCATTCCACTGTGTCTTATGCATAGAATTTAGAATTAGAAGGAACCTTAAAGAGATCCAGCCCTCATTTTACAAATGAAGAAACTGAGACCCAGAAAGGTTAAGTGACTTGCCTAGGAAGGAAAAGGTTTTTCAACACAAACTCTTAGAATCCTTCTGGTGTAAAATATCGTTCATGAGATCATAAAGATCTCTCAGGAACAATCTTATTAGAGTAGACCAGAGTAGACCGTAAGCCGCAGTCCAAAAACTTTAAAATATTTTTGTATTTCATTATGGTTGGTTGCTTTTTGTAACCCTACGTATTTTATTTTAGGCATTTAAGAACATTATTCTGAGAAGTGGCCCACAGGCTTTACTAGATTGCCAGACGGGTCCATGACACAAAATAGTTTGTTAAGAGTTGGAAGTACTGCTACACTTGGGGTAGATAGCATCATTATTGCTAATTATTATTTATTATTAATTAACTGATATAAAGAGTTTGGATATAGGTAGTAGCCCTTTTCAATTGATAACTCTCAAGAATATTTTTCCCTCCTTAAATATGTGAGTGGGGTTGGGGTTGGACTAGATGACCTGTGATCTAACTCCAAACCTATGAGCCTATGAAGAGTGATTGTGATTTTCTCAAAACCCATTAAGCTTGTTATTTGGTTGGAGTTGCATAATGCATATCAGTGCAACATTGTCTCTTCTTCCTTTTTTCCCTTTACTTCTTCCCTACTTCTCTCCCAACAAACTCATTTTGGTCATTGTATTTCCTATTCTTTAGTCATCTCATGATTTTTGTTGGATTTACTAAAATAATCTATCTCTAGGATAGGTTTTCTGCCCAGGGTTTTGCAATTCAATTTTTAGTTTTGTTGGTAGAATTACATAGTTACATCTCCATGTATTACACCCCCTTAATGTCTATATTTGACTGTCTTCTCTGTTCCAGTGTTTCCCAGAGTGAAATATTTTTTTTGGTCTTCTTTTAACTAGTGTCTTTTCTCTTCCTAGACCAAGAGGATGATATGATATAGAGGAAAGAATACTAGACTTAGGGGACCTAACATTGCCATTTACTTGCCTTTTGATTTTGGAGGAAATCACCTAATCTGAGAGCAAAGTCTGTTTTCTCTCTCATAAGACTCAACAGGGTACAATGGGACTCTTACCCCCTTAGCTCTAGACACCATACTATTACCTAATTGGTAATGATATCGAGGGAAAATAACACTTATACTACCTACTTCATAGTATCTATAACTGGAAGACATCTTAGAAATCTAGTCAAAGCTTTTCTCTTTATAAATGAAGAAACTAAATCTCAGAAGGGAAGGGACACAGCTGGGATTTTAACCTAGGTATGATGATTCAAAATTCTGTATTCTTTCCATTATACTATATTACCTTTTTAAGGTGGATATCTACTTTGATGATCCTCTTAGCATCTTTCCCAGAATTTGATTCTCTTTCATATTTTGCAAATCCACTCTAACTGGTCAGTTCTTCCTTTCACCCCTACTCTCTAGGTAGCGACTACTTCTTCTCTTTGTATTCCTAGCGCCTTACATAATACTTTGCATAGAGTAGCCATTTGTTAAATTGATTTGCAGGTGCTGTCATCCCTTTTTTGTGTAGCTGCCATTTTCCCATTCTCAAATAAGAACTTTATCAGCAAGGCTTCAAAAAATCAACTTTTCACTGGACTGTGAGCCCCTTGTTGAGTTCTTCCTTAAACCTGAAGAAATACCCAACCAATGTCAGTTCTTAGTATTAACTTCCCTTTAGATCAAAAGAGGATAGAGATTTGTTGGTTCAGTTTTTTATTTATGGATTAAGAGCTAATTTTTATGAAATACAATAAACTTTGATTTTTTTTTCTCCCTAGAGCTAATACTACACTAGAGAGGTAATTTTCTGACTTTCAGTGTTGGCTGTGTTGGGGGCAATAAGGAGAACAGTATTGGAGACAGGACTTGAACTTGAGTCTTCTGATTCCAAGGCCAACCCCTATTATTTTTTGGCACATAATGTCCCGACTTTTTTATTTTAAATAATGATTTTCAAAGCATTCACTATTTCTTAAATAATTTCCCCTTGACCAGTTTTCTAGATTTGTTTTTGATGTCAGATATTTTACATTTTCTTCTGTCTTATCAGTCTTTTGATTTTGTTCTGATATTTCTTGATGTATAATGGTCATTGAATTGTCTTTGTTCTAATCTGGCTTTCAAGAGTCTACCATGTTCTCTTCAAAACAAATGATTTCCTTCCTAATTCTTTTCTTTAAGAGCTTTCATTTTATTGTTTACCTCCTGCTTACTTTCTTCTTGGTATTCACATAGTCCTTGAGCAAAGTCCATTTTTTCTTGTAAGTCCTAACTTGTAGTTGTTACATAGTTACTCTCTCCTTGGAGAGATCTTTAGATTTGCAATATTTTTTTTTATCCTTGTTGATGTTATCTTTGATTTGCTTGTCTCTCTACTATTATTTCCTGAATTGGAGCTTTGCATCAAGGTCAAGCTCTACCTCTTGCTGTGCTTTTGGGTAGGGTGCTTAGATCTACTTGGCATCTACCCCAATGTACTGGCCTCCAACTCCCTGCGTTAGACCTCTCTGGATTTTTGAGGTTCAGATTGTTGAATTTTCAGAGCCTTTTCTGCAGTCTCCGGACATTGGAGTTCTTGGCATGTGGTGGTCTATTCTGAGTACTGCAACGTTATGTGTTAGTTGCAGTGAAGATCCTCACACTGAAGCTTTCTGACCATACACACTGGGGTTTTCTTTGTGGGGTGGAGAGGGGATGGAGGGTCAACCTTGTGTTTTGGCAGCATCCAGACTCAGAACTCTGTAGGCTATAGATCTCTGGTCATGCTGGGCAGGAGTTGACTGGCCCCCTTTACTACTCCACTCAGACTTCTAGCTGACTATCTTGTTCAGTTCTGGAGTGGAAGAAGTCACTCACTGTAGTGAGTTTCTCATTGGGTTTTTTGAACATTGCTAAGTTTGGTGCTAATTCAAGGGTTTTGCTATAAGTTTATAAGATCTGGGCCATCTGTGTCCCATTCAGGTATTCGTCTTGACCAGAAATCTCTATAGTTCCGTAGCCACCACTGTGGGTCAGCCAAGCCCATATCACCTCATATGTAGGGAGGGTGAGGTCCTTAACCTCTCTTTCTGGCTCTTTAATTTATTATTTATTCTTAACCTGGGCTCTAAGGCAATCAAGGAGTATGTTGTTATATTTCCTCATAAATTGCTAAAATCACTATCCCATTAATCAGTTTGTCCTGAACTCCCACCCAGTTAGTTTATTTAATATTACTTAACTAGATGAACCTCTTTTTATATAAGTTTTGCTCATTTCTGTCAATTTCTCAACCTGCTGGATTTAAATAAACATTGATATTTTATGCTATGCAATTTATTGATAGTAACAAACAATAAAACAAAGACCAAATAATTATTTACAGTGTATATCATCTTTGAGATAGATCATAGACAAAGTCACCTCTATCCACCCCTGCCACTGCTGATTTCTCAATTTTCAAAATAAACCCACCATTCAGCTGTCTCCAGATACTAAAATCTCATGATTTCTTTTCATGTTTTTTTGTACGATAAGTTAAAACAATTCTCTCAGAAAGTCTTTAGTCCTTTCTGTCTTTATCATCACAATGTCTCCAGAATAAATGATAGCTAAACATTTTATTGGCTCTTAAAGATACAGTATCTATAATTTTTATGAGAAAAGCTACTGAAGCTAGTGCTAAATTTTACCTCCTGGCAAAAATGTTCATTTCCTGATAATTATTTGGGGGTAAATCAAATTCATGTTAATAGCATATGTTTTATATATATTATATATACACACACACATATATATATATATCCTTGTACTTGATAGCTGCCTCATAAAGGAAGAGAGGGAACAATACACTAGCAATAGTAATAACAATTACTGAATTAAACAAGTCAACAAGCATTGTGCTTAGATAGGTACTTACAGTATACCAGGCACTGTGTTAAGTGCTGGAAATACAAAGAAAGGCAAAAACCATCCTGTCCTTAGGGTCCTTCCTCACAATCTAATGAGGAAGACAGTACTCAAATAGCTATGTACAACCAAGCTATATCCTGGTTAAATTGAAGGCAGTCATAGAGGGAAGACACAATACATGCATAATCCTGAATATAGACATCAAAAAAATACAAAGCAACATATATATTTAAACAATGAATTATATCAAACCAAATGTATAAACACTTCTGCAACATTGTAATTTAGTCTATTTATATGCTGAAAGGTTCTAATTCTTTTGTGACTTACTGGTCTTTCTACATCTATACTTAAGTCAGTTAAGGAATAATCTCACCATAAGTAAGTTGTCTCCTATCTCCATCCAGTTCGAGATGTCCAATAGGTAGATGGAGCCTGGAGATCAGGAGAGAGGTTAGGGTTAGATATATACATCTGAGAATCATCTGCATAGTGAATTCCTGGGAGCTGAGGAGATCACCAAGTGAAATAGTAAAGAAAGAGAAGAGAAGAACACGCAGGACAGAACCATAATTAGTTGGTACAATGTGAATGAAGATCCAGCAAAAGAGAACTAGAAGTAGTAGGTAGGAGAAGAACCAGGAGAAAGCACTGTCACAAAAACCGAAAGAGAAGAGAATATTGAGGAGAAGGTGATTGATAGTATCAAGGGTTGTAGAGAGATTCAGAACAATGAAAACTGAGAAAAGACTTATTTAAATTCGGCAATTAAGAGTAATGGAAATTTGTTTTGCATGTCTCTCCATATTTATAATTGGTTTTATTTTTTTCTTGTTTTCTCAGTTGGGGAAAGGGGAGCATTTAGAACTTTAAACAAAATTGAATTAAAAAAAAAAGAGTATATGTTAAATTGTTCCCCTCACTAAGGAAATAAAAAAGGGACAGTGTAGTAGTGTTCTAGAGTTAGTGATTTTATTATTTTGGAAGGTATTTCTCTTTAAATGATACCAATTACAACCTAGAGAGGTTCTGTGGTCCCAGCAAAGGTGGGATTACATAGCTGTTGAATTTGAGCCCCACAAACACATTAAATAAGGCTTTTATAAATATAGCTGTTGTCTTTAAGAAATATCAGTGAAGAATAAATGAAATTCAGGCACCAGAGAATTGCCCAGACTTGGTGTAGAATATTCTTAGCTTCTGTCCTGCACACCCCATCTCTCACTTAATTGAATTTTTAGATGTTAAAAGCCTTTGTTTTGTTTGAACAAATACAAGTGTGAAGCATATGGGATAAGGGGAGAAATCCTTCCATGAGAATCTTTAACAAAAACATGGGTTCTTTTTGTCAGATATATATAAACTGACAGTCCATTTCTATCACTTCTTAAACATTTAAGTGCTAATTACACTCAATCATTTAATACCTAATGTTCCTCTATTATTTGTCCCCTCCCTACTCAGCCTGAAATATATCCCCTCCTTTAACTCTGCTTCTAAAAATCCTTAATTTCAAAGTTTAGCTCAAGTATTCCTCTTGCTGCCTTACCTGATATACCCCAGAAGCTAGTTGGTAGTTGTTTTTCCCTTTTAAGATTACTTTATATTTATAGATAGAGCACAGGGTTTGAATTGACTTTAAAATTATCCCTCAGACACTTTTCTATGTGTCCCTGGTTAGGTCACTTACCTTCTCTCAGTTTCAGATTCTTAGTGTATAAAAAGAACATTTCATCACATGGTTATTGTGAGGTTCAAATAAGATAATCTATATAAAGTGTTTTGCACTATATAAATGTTAGCTACTCTTATTTACTTTTGTGTGTTAACCATAATGAAGAGGAAGATGAGGATTAAATACTTCTTGATTTGTAAATGTTTTATGTATGATCTTGAATAAAACCTGAAAGAAGTGTTTCCTGATGCCCATTAATGCTAGTACCTTCCCTTTGTTGGTTATCTCCAATTTATTCTCTATGTATCCTGTGTGTGAGCATAGCTGTTTGCATGCTTCCCCCCCCCCCATTAGACTGTGAACTCCTTGAGAGAAGGCTGATTTTTGCCTTTCTTTGTATTCCCAGCACTTTGTGCACTACATGACAATAGTAGGCACTATTATGTTCTACAGTATGCCCATTGAGGCCAAGCCAGAATGTTAAGAGCTGGAAAGAACTTCAGAGTTCAACTAATTCAGTGTTTCCCAAACTGTGAGCTCTCCATCTCTCCTTGAGGTGTGGAGTGAAAATTGTCAACAAGACCCTCTCAAGACAGTGCAAAGCAGTGGCAAAAAATTATTGAATGTTTTCAAGCACAGCTTCTTAAATATATACTTTCTAAAAATGAAAATAAACTTCAAATCAAAGTCATTGTTTGGTGAATGTAGCAAATTTATTACAAGAAACAATACAGTGCAGAAATAATTTAATTATGTGTAAGAATATCAAATTTGTGTTGTTATATGTTGAATCTCAAAGTAAGTATAAGTGTCACCATCAGTCAGCTTTCGTTCATGACACAGGAGTTCTTTAATAATGCTACTTGCTACATTTGAATAGTGAAGTCTTTGAACTCAAAATTAAACAATATTTGTGAAGAAGTCAAGAGTTCCATAATATCTGTTTTGTTTCTCATTATTGTTCATTTCATTAAGTATATTATAACAAACTTTTAAAAATTGAAATAACTTGATGGCGATTTTAGATAATAGTTTGAAATTTTCCACAATTAAATTTAAATTTAATTGCCTGAACTTTAAAATATTGTTCTCATTTTTAAAAAATGAAATAACATCTCCTTCTATGGATAAATGCATAAGTGGTTTGAAGTGCAAATCCACTGGAGCAGCTAAAACTATTATAAACAAAGATAGCAGGCACGGTTTAAGTAGAATAAATGCAGAAAGACAAAGTAAAAAGCTCAAATACAGAAAATAGGATCCACTATATTTTTCTTTAGGATTCACAAGTACTATTATTTTTAAAAATACATTTTTATTGACAGCTTTAGTTTTTACATCACTCATACTTCCAAATATATCCCCCTGTCATCCTCAGGGCCGCCACTTATAACAAAGAATAAAAAGAAAAAGAAATAGTTCAGAAAAAATAAGAAACACACCAGATAAAACCTGGCATTTTCTGGAGAATAGAATGCTTCTAGTCTCCCACCTGTGCAAAGGACAGAATGTATCTTTTCATGTCTCTTCTTTAGGGTTGAGTTTGGTTATAATAATTTCATAGAATTCAGTTTTGAATGTTTTGAATGGTTTTTTTTTTCCATTTACATGCATGTAGTTTTATTGTTGCTTCCTGGTTCTCCTTGCTTCATTTTGCATCAGTTAATGTTGTTCCACACTTTTCCATATTTATTATATTCAACATTGCTTACAGAGCAGTAATATTGCATTACATTTGTGTACCACAACTTATTTAGCTGTTTCCTCATTAATAGGCGTCTACTGTTTCTAGTTCTGTGTTACTGCTGAAAATGCTGCTATAATGTTGTGGTGTTTATGGGCCCTACCTTCTGTCTTTGATGTCCTTGAGGTATGTGCCTAACAGTTGGATCTCTGAGTTATAGGACAGAGATGTTTTATTCACTTCCTCCACATAATTCTAAATTGCTTCCCAAAGCAATTTAGCTCCCAGACCAATTCGTAGCTCCATCAACAATATATTAGTGTGTCTACTTTTCCTCAACCCCTCCAGAATTGACTCTTTTCATCTCTTGTCAACTTTGCCAGTTTTCAGGGTATGACAAGTATTATTACTGATTGAGATGAAAGACCACTTTCTTTTCTTTATAAGAATACTTTAACTCCAGATAGCATGAAACCATGACATCTTTAAAGGGTGCATTCAGAAAGTGTGTACATTGTTTTTAAAACCAATTTTTAAAAGAACATATCTTTGATATTGAAAGAATCATTTGAATTTTTATAAGGTTGTGCACATAATTGCTAGAGTATAGAAAGCCTCATTCAGTTGGGGAAATATTTGTGTAGATATAGATACAGTCAGAGTCATGCTTGGCAAATCATATATAAAGCAACTTCTAGCAATTCACTTGCAGATAATATGGTGGTACAGAGAATTATATATACATGTGAAGATCTTTTTGATCAGTTAATTAAGAAACTCTTCCCTTTTTGTATTGCAAGTAGAAAAAGCAACAGATACAGTTAAAAAAATACTTTACCTCTATGATATTTTGTTGAAATCAGTCCAGGGAAATTTATCTGTAATGGCAATGCCATTTCAATAATGTTTTCGGCATTTAATTTCTAAAAATTAAAATTATATGTGGGGGAATTGTATTGAACACTCGATGTCAACATAAAACAAGTCTATAAGCACTACATTAGAAATGTAATACAATTTGGACACATTAATGCGTTGTGGACAGTTAGGTTATTTTGAGAAATAAGAGATACGATGAACTGCATAGGGTTTTTCAAGTTGTTATAAGAGGACACAACTTCATAAAAATGCAATCCATTATGCGTTTTGCCCAGGTGATATAAAGAAAGGTCCTATATACACTAAGATATTTATAGCAGTATTTTTTCTAGAAGAAAAGAATTGGAAACAGTAATTGTCTATGGATTGGGGAATAGCTAAAGACATTATGGTACATGAATGTAATGAAATATTACTATTCCATAAGAAACTAAATGTGAAGATACTGAAACATGGAAAGACTTATATGAACTGAGTAAATACAAAGTTAAATAAAATAAGCATAACCAACAAAAACAGCATATACGTTGACTATAACAAAACAAAACAGAATTTGGAGGCATTTGTTACTGCAGGAATAGTTTTCCATATGTTAATATTTTACCTGAAATGTTTGCTTTTCAGTCCTGGAAGAAAACGAGACTTTTCCCCTGTTTCCTGGAACCAGTACTTTGAATCCATGGAAGATGTGGTAGTGGAGAATGAAACTGGCAAAGATATATCCTTTTGGGTTTTCAAAATACTTTCTTCTTGTCTTTATTCCCTTGAATTTGTTCCCCAGAGTATATATACACTGTGACGAAAGTCACTGATAAATCCAGACTAGTTGTCTCCAGACTCATCTCATGACTAGGTCGGAGAAATTGGAAATTGTTTTTAGACGTAACTGGAGAAAAAAATGATAAATAAAAATTAGTTAACATTAGAAAAAAGAAATTGGGATTAAATTCCAAAGCTTATTGTATCTCTTCAAAAAACTACCACAGAAAAGGTTTCAAGAGTTTTTTGTGAATAAGTGGAACTCTGGCTTAGAGAAATCAGGATCTTCTGCCCAGTTAAAGTTTCAAATGAGAACAAGTTATTTCTGATTAGTTTTTTGAACTAGAAAACATCTCAATATCCAGGGCTTTTAAAATTTTTTCTTTAATGTGATATTTGAATTATAATTTGTAAAGATGGATGTGGATAAGGGTATAAAGAAACACAGCCAAATGGAAATAAATTATCTTTAACTGTTCATACACTTTTCGAATTTATAAGAGTGGTTCAGAGGGCCCAGTCTTGCTGCTGCTACATGGAGGAGGCCACTCTGCCCTCTCCTGGGCTGTGTTCACTGTAAGTAAGTTGTTGACAATGGAAGTTGATGTCCTCTGTGAGCTGTTGGGAGGAGAACATTGAATTGTGTGTGCCTCGCCTAGTGATTCATGAATAATAGAGTACAGCATCTCCTCACAGGCGGGCAGCTGCTTGAGAGCAGGAGCTGGATCTTTGTTTTTCTGTTTCCTTTTCTTTTTATCCACGGTAGTCACTGAATAACTTCTTGTCAACTTGACTGCCCTTCCAGCTTCATGTCCCACTACTGCTTTGGTGTGTGCTCTGTGCTAGTCAAATGGAACCGCTCACTATCCCTTTAACATTTCATACGCTACCTCTAAAGTTCTCCTTCACCAGTTTCTACCTCTCAGAATCTTAATCACCCTTCAAGGTCTAGCTAAATCTAGTTTTATTTCACTAAATAGACAGCTTCTTGAGTGAGCAAAACCTAGCTATGTTCTTTGAACATTGTAGGCACTTGATACATGTTTGACTCAATAAGAGGGAGAGAGAGTTCTCACAGCTACCTACCCCCAGGATTTCTGATTCAGTGATTCATTGTTATTTCTCCACTCCTACCATTTTATCCTTCCTTTCTCAGAGAATCCTTGGCTTCTCTTAGCACCACCTCTTCCTTTTTCTCTGGAGTGACAAGGAGAAGTGATGGTAAAATGCTGATATATTCCTGATTACTGCTTTTAGCCCTTTGCATGGGGGACTTGAGAATTTCTTCCCCTTACCTGGCAATGATAACTTGATATTCTCTTGAGAGCTAGACAAGCAAAATCTCTCACTGGTACAACAGCCCACTACAGGTCTCTGCCACTGGTTTCCTTCCCTTGCAGTCTATCCTGCATGTGTATCCCGAGTAATAATCTTAAAACAGCATCATCTCTATTTAAAAATTTCTGCATCAATAAAGCCTCTCTATTTGTATTGGCCTGGTAAGAGTCACATTCCCTATTTAGATGGGGCAGGCTCCTGTCTAAACTATGCCATCTAAAATGATTAGTGTGATATCTCAGTTGCCACATTCTGTTCTAAACTGACCTGAGGTTTTGCTAGTCTAGTCTTGTTGACATAGTTCTGATTTTCTTGATGTGAGGCTCAAATAGCAGATTAAAATCTGCTTAAAAAGGAAAGAAAAGACTGCTGTGCCTTAATTGGTATGTCATTTACATCACTGATTTGCCTTTCATTTGGGGATATACTCTGAATTAAGAGAAATATGGTTTTAAAAAAACCTAATCTATATGTGGTAGGGGATTACAAAATAGGTAACCCAGATGAGTCACAAGATTATCTTAAAACCAAGCAATATTTTTTTGAACCATTTACATAGATAAGGGGTTGTTGTACTATGATTCTTAAATATTTTAAACATGCTCCAGGGATCTTTCTATCCAAGTCTATAGTCATTGGATCTCTTGTTTTCATGAGTATGTCTTTAAACATTCAGGAACCCTAAAAGTGGGGAAGATTAAAGTTGGCAAATGTAAAGAGTGAGAGTAGACTTATCAGTGATTTTGCTAAATCCTGAGTAGTAGTGTCATTACTTTGACATAGATAATTACTACTCACATATTGGCAGTGATTGCCTTTCCTATTTGGATCATGCCTATAGATAGTTCTAATTGTCCACCTGAATTATTCATATTATTCAGGCATCTTTATCAGCTGCCAGAAAGTTTTACAAAGTTTTTTCCTTTTAACTAAGGGAGGTAGTAAAATTATATTATCTATCCCTGTTTGTAGAGAAGGAAGCTGAGACTGAAAGAGGGTGACTTGCCTACAGGCTAGTTCGTGATAGCATCTAGATTCAAATCCCACTTTTTGACCTGTAAATCTAGGACTCTTTCCACTATACTCTTCCCCTTCTCACCACTCGGCAGCTGGGTTGGGTCCTTGTTCTTCTCCCCAGTGGCATGGTGTCCCAGAAAATGTTTCTCCCCATTGGCTGTAGTTGCGGTATTATTATTTGTGCAAGTGCTTTGAAAATATAAAATGCTATGCAGCTAGAAGTAGAATAACAATCTACTTAGTCATATTTCCAAAACCCTCAATCACCTCAAACATTTTAAGCCTAAAATGAAATAGCCTTTCATTGATAAATAGGTTATAAAAGGTATAAAATTTTAGAGCCCATCTTAAAATGAAAGAGATGCCCATAAATTATTGGGTAAGCTTGTGGTAGAGCTTGTTTCCTGACTGGCCATCTAATAATGCTCCTTCTGCTTTACCACATTGCCTGCCATCTCCTCACAAAAACTGTGCACTTCGTTACATTAGGAGATTTGTTGCTGTTCTTTCCCATGTGAAAAACAAGTGTGGAAAATAGGACAAGAGATTATATTAGATTGTTAACATTATAAACAAAACAACAGTAGCAGAAGACCAGCTAACACCAAGGACTCTGCAATCCAGTGACACTGGCTTTCTTGCTATTCATCATAAAAAATATACCATTCCCAGACTTTGGGCATTTTCACAGATTGTCACCCGTGTCTAGAACTCTCTGTCTTCATCTCTTTTTTCCTGGCTTCTCTGGCTTCCTTCAAGTCACAGTTAAAATCCCACTCTCTATAAGAACTTTTTTCTAATCTCTTTTTTCTATCAAACAGTAGATTGCTAATGTCACTTAATACTGTGTACAATACTATACACTTAACCTATTCCAGTGATTCACCACTCCATTTTTTTTTTTTAAAGCAATCGGGGTTAAGTAACTTGCTCAAGGTTACACGGCCAGTCATTTCTGGGTGTGGTGCTGAGTATCTGAGACCGGATTTGATCCAGGTCATCCCGACACTGGAGCCGGTGCTCTTACTCGCTGAGCCACCTGGCCACCCCTAAGCAATTGGGGTTACGTAACTTGCTCAAGGTTACAGGGCCAGGTGTTTCTGGGTGAGTGCTAAGTGTCTTGAGCCCGGGATTCGATCTCCAGGTCTTCTCAACACTGGAGCCGGTGCTCTTACTCGCTGTGCTACCTGGCCGCCCCCACCACTCCATTTCTTAGTCAGTACCAAATTATTTTCATGATTACTACTTTGTGACATAGTTTGAAATCTGATACTACTATGCTTAACATGTAACTTTCAAAGATGCCCTATTCTTGCCTTTGATTCTTTCTGACCTTCTTTCTATTCTCTTTTGTGCCTTAAAAAAAATACTTTAATGACTCTTCTTTTTAAATTTTTCATAATTGTGCAGGGCAGTCTTTAGCTAAGCTGACCCAGAATTTTTACTATCTAATTGATTTTCCAGCATTTAAAAGCTACTTTTAATTCCTTTATTTTTGCTATTGTTTTAGAATTATCATGAAGTGCGAAATAACTAATGTAAATTAACTATTAGTAAGAAATGGCAAGATAGGGGTGGCTGGGTGGCACATTGAATAGAGCATCAGCCTTGGAGTCAGGAGGACCTGAGTTCAAATATGACCTCAGACACTTAACACAAAAACTAGTCGTGTGACTTTGGGCAAGTCACTTAACCCCAACTGCCGTCCAAAAAGAAAAGAAAAAAAAAGAAATAGCAAGATTTACTGCTTTAAGAAGAAGAATTTTTTTTTTTTTACTAGCTAAAGAATTAGAGATAGCAGTTGGCCCTAATCTTTGTATTATGTATGTCAACATAAAAAAAGTCATGCCTTAAAGGAAAATAGATTTGTACTTTCTGCTCTCTAGCTGGAAAGCTAGGTTTTGGCTCCAGTTTTAGTGCTAACTATAATGCCTTGGTTAATATTAAAGTTAATCTCTGTGCCTCAATTTAATCATCTTCAAAATGAGGTTGAATGAGATATTCCCCAAATTTACTCCTGGATTTTAAAATCTGTAGTTCTTTTCCTTTTTTCTTTTAAATAATTCTGAATTTAATCAACCTTCCCCCTTCCCTCCAGGGTATTTCTATACATAAAACATAGCAAGACACAAAGGGAATTCTCTGTGATACCTTAATCTCTGTTTTATGCCACTTATTTTTTTTAAAGGGTATAGTATAAATCATACACATTACTGTTAGAACTGTTGTATTTTATTTATATTTATTTCTGTTCTGTGCAATTTTTTTTGAGGGGAGACGGTAGAGCAATTAGGGTTAAGTGACTTGCCCAAGGTCACACGGCTAGTTTTGTGTTAAGTGTCTGAGGCCGGATTTGAACTCAGGTCTTCCTGACTTCAGGGCCGGTGCTCTATTCACTGTACCACCTAGCCACCCCTATTCTGTGTATTTTTAAAGATGTTTCAATGGTACTCTTTTTTCCCCCATCATTATTGCTAATCCTCTGCTTGCTCTGACCCCTGCCCCCAACTGGGATAAATCAGTTCTGAAAGAAAGTAATGAATGGAATGACTTTCTGTGCTGTGCTGGAGCCATCTCCTTTTGACGCTGAGCCAAATTATTAAATTTTCAGTGTTAGTCTTTGCACCTCACAGCAAATGCTGCAAGTTAGAGCTTGATTTATTGTCTTATTGGTAGTCTAGAGCTAAGAAAATGTTGGAGAATTGTTAATTCAGATAATACTTACAAGTCTGTGGTGTGCACAGTATTTTTTTCCAGAGAGCCAGTTTTTAAACATTCACCACCACATTGCTGTTTGTAACAAATAAAGCTTGTCAAGCAATATAAATCCACACAAGGGCCTTGTCTAAAAATGTCTGTCTCTATACTTTGTGTCTATCACCTCTCTGACAGGAGTGGGAAGCATGGGTGACATGCTTCATCCCAGTTCCTTTGGGGACATGGTTGGTCATGATGTTGATCAGATTTCTTAAATCTTTGAAAGTTGTTTTTCTTTATAGTGTTGCAGTCTTCATAAAGCTTGTTCTGTTTCTGCTTACTTCACTCTGCGTCTGTTGAAATTCTCTTACATAGTCTCATCATTTCTTATAACATAGTAATTTTCCTCTACATTTGTTTACCACAATTTGTTCAGCTATTCTCTATTTGTCTGAGAGTCAAACTAAAGTGCACCATCCTTTTCCCTTAGATTAATTCTTGATGTGCTGCCTTGTGGCGGGGGGGGGGTTTTAACCCCTCTTTTCAGGATTGGTAAATTTGTTTTACCTTTGACTGAATCGCTGGTGTTATCTTCATTTCTAATACCCGTACATATGTGTATGTGTTTTCTTCATACACATAAAAGTATATACCAGTTTTCTCATGACTTGATTGCCAGATTTTTATTGAGTTTTGAACTGGCATATAGCATTAGCCCCTACAGTTCCTATCTAAGGAATTTCCCATTCTAAAGTTGGCAAAACATTTTCTACTTCAGTACTTGAAAAGATTTATGATTTGACCATGTATATATCTGTATACATATACACATACATCTAAATATGTAAGATATCAACTCATTTGTTTCTTAGTAGATCATCTCCATGAATTTGCAGCTTGATATATAGTACTTATTAGAATTTTTATTACACTAGCACTGCCTTCAAGAACTTAGGATCACTGCCACACCATAAGAAGAAATCAGAATAGGATTTTAATGAATTCAGGAGGAAAGACACGTGGTTAAAAAAAAAGGAAAAGCATTAATTTCACTAGTAAAACACAGATTGACAGTAAATAGGAGTTTCCATGTTCACGTGGGGAGAAAAATCTTTGAAGTTGAACAGAACAAGCATGTATACTTCCCCCAAAAAGTGAAACTACAGTTGTTTTCAGTATCATTTGTAGAAGTCACTTCCTGTAATCATGAAGGCTAAAATATTATCTGGGATTCTCTGATACATCTTGCAAATTACCTGTCTTTTTTTTTTTCTTTACTTGTCTTTTTTCTTTTTCCAGGCAGCAATCATTAGTAGAATTCAGTGTCGGATTGTGGCATTGGATCTGAGGAGTCACGGTAAATGGACCACTTAGTTAAGCATTGGTTATATGGTGTGTTACAGTGTGCTCTAAACAGTCCTACATGTTACAAGTTGCCTCAGTTACCAAATATCCTAGACCTAGACCATTGAGTTTTGTGGCTTATTAAAAGTGCTAGTCTTTATTAATAGCTTTCTTCTCATTATGATGTTCATTTTAGAAAATGTTTTACTTGATAATTGAGTTCTTATTTTCCTAAGTGGAAATTTAAGTTGCAGATAAAAAGTTCATATCCTGTACTAGTAATGTGGAAACCTTATTAGTCTGGGCAAGTCTAGTATAAATTTCTCATTTGTCATCAAAAAATTGTGTGTGTAAATATAGACATCGAAAGTTGCCCTTTCCCATCATGTGAAGTTAGAGAGTCAGTATTTTGTTACCTTAGAGTCAGTGCTTCATAGGGGAACATTTTAAATTTTATAACACCCTTCAAAAACATTTTAAATGTATGTTTGTTTTCTTGATATTTTTTTTAAGGTGAGACAAAAGTCAAGAATTCTGAAGATCTGTCTGCAGAAACTATGGCAAAGTAAGTTAATACTTTTCTCTCCACTTAGTTTTGCTGACTTGTACAGTAATGAGGAACAGTGAGCTTTTCAATTTAGGTAGTCAGTAGTTTATTTAATTTTCTAAAATTTTGTTAAGAGCCTGGTATTTATAGTGTACTATGCTAATATTGAGGGAAATAGAGATAAATAAGCTATGGGATCTACCCTCTAGGAGCTTTTGGCTCTTGTTCATAACCTTAGCATTATTCTAGACTTCTCACCTCTCCCTCACCCTACACTTCTACTCAGTACCCAGATCTTTCATTTTCTACCTCTATAACATCTCTCACATCTGACCCTTACTCTATTCACACAACCACCACCTTATTTAAAGCCGTCATTACCATCTTGCCTAGGTAATTTTAACACCTCCTAATAATTCCTCTGTCTCAAGCTTTTCCCCACTCCATTCTGTTTTACATGTTGCTGACAAAGTGAATTTCCTCCTCTGTCTCAAGCTTCTCCCTACTCCATTCTGTTTTACATGTTGCTGACAAAGTAAATTTCCTTAAGTACAGATCTGACCTTGTCACTTCTGTAGTCAGTCAATTTCAGGGGCTTTTTAATGCATCTAGAATAAAATACAAAATCATCTGTTTATCTTTTAAAACCTCTTACAACCTCATTTCAACCTATTTTTCCATCTTGATTGAATATTAATTCCTCTCTTCCACTGAAATTAAGTCAAACTGCCCCTTCTTTTGTTCCTCACACATGACATTCCATCTCTCATCTGCAAGCCTTTCCATTGTCCATCTCCCATGCCTAGAATGTATTCCCTCACCTCTGCCTCAGAGAATCCCTTTCTTCAAGATGAAACATAAGCTCCATAATTCTACATGAAGCCTCTCCTGATTCCCCTCACCTACTAGTGTTCTTCCTCTGAAACTATCCTATTGTCAATTATTTTGTATTTATTTGTATTTATTCTTCATATACTTAAACTTCTTGCAAGTAGAGATTATTTTATTCATTGTGTTTGTGCTCCTAGTGCCTAACATAGTGCCTGGCACATAGGAGGTACTTGATAAATACTTGTTGATTGGTTAATTGATGACATATATACAAAAATATATATATCTTATATAAATTATATCATGAATACACAAAAAATTAAATATAACATTGTATACAGGTACTGTATGTAACTTTGCTTGTTTCAGTATTTGTTGAATCGAGTTGAAATTAAAGTTTGCTAATAGTGCAAAATGGAGATACTTCCTGTGCTTTTTTTTTCTGCTTTTGATCTCACTTTGCTATAAAGTCTGCAAAGAGAATCAGTCAATCAGCAAACATTTATTAAGTGCCAGGCACCATGCTAAGTACTAAGTAAGAATCACTCAACTTCTTGGTGTGCCTAGAGTGGTAATATCAATTAAGAGCTTTAAAAATCTTATAGCCTAGATTTAGTCCTAGCTTTTACAAATACCATACATTTTCTCCTATTGATGGAGATAAATACAACTTGAATTTTTCTAGAGATGAAAAAAGCCATGCTTGAAAAGTTGGATGTGCCAGAGGACTAAAGACCTATTTACAATAGGCTTCCCTGATAATCCAGATCAGATAAGCCCTCAGAGAAGTCTCAGAGCAAATTCTCGGAGGACCTCAATACTGTCTTCCAAATGCAGAGTAAATAATGAATGTGTTACATATCAGGTCTAGGACTCTTCCTACTGCTCTTCACATGGTACTTGAAGTGCATTCTGCTCCCAGTCATCTAGAGTCTTAGCTCCTAGTGTTCCAGACGTTTTGACTTAAAGAAAAGTTGGACTCTCCTCAAAGCCCATGTTTGTGTTACTGAGAACCATCTGCCAAAATTGTATTTTATTCAGCTGTGGTCATTCATTCAGTAAAAGTTTATTAAGCATCTACTATGTGCCAAACACTGGGAATACAAAAAAGAGGCATAAGATAGTCCCTGCCTGCAATGAACTTACATTCTAGCAGGGGAGACAACAAGTAAATAGTTATGTACAAACAAGCTATAGACAGGATTAGGCATAAATAAGGCATAAATTTGCAGCCACAATAGGTTGTGGAGACAAAATGATGTTGTAGAGTCCTGAAATTTTAAATCAGAAAATCTGGGTTTGAATCTACCTGTGGTTCTTACTAGTGGTACAGTTCTAGCCAAAGCATTTATCTTCTCTGAACTTCCATTTTTTCATTTGCAATATGGAGATAATGATATTTGTATTTCTTACTTCACCACATAGCTGTGAGTAAAGTGTTCTGAAAACTGTGAACACCAAAGAAATGTATTGTTACTATTACTCCTTCAGTGATAACAGCCCCTACTTATACTTTTTAGGATGTGTGGTTATTCATTCCATAGGCATAGACCATAGCCTCCTCCACACCTTAGTAGAGATTATTTTATTAGTTATTATAAACAAAATAAGTTACTATTTAGTGGTCAATCTTTTGATGTGTATAAACTAGATTGATCCTAAGTTAATAGACATTGTCTGCCACCTGACCCCATATTCAATGCTTCTTCAACTTGGGTAGGACCTTTTAAAGCTTGTGACCATATTCATCTCCATCAATAAAGCATCAGAGGTATACTGGAGGAAAGGATCTAATGATACTATATATGAAAACTTTGGTGTAATATTATACAAATATTACATATATTTCAGCCCTGTTCTATTTTGACCTTTACTACTTATTTGGAAGATCATTTTAAGCTGCTGTTCAGTCAGAACTACATGTTCTCTGAGTACAATTATACTAGATGAGGAGGGTGAAAAGCAGTTACAGGCAGCAAAAAGCACCCTTCAAATCTACAGGTTTTTTTCCTTTGGAATCACGAGCATTTTAGTAAACTGCAGACTTACTATGTGTCAGTAGTGTGACATGGTAACCCAGAAGCTAAGGCAATCCTAGGTTGCATTAGTAGACATAATATCTAGAAAAAGGGAGCTGGACAGTGCTGCTGTCCTTTAGACTAACTGCATCTGGTGTATTGTCAGTTTGGGTCACTATATTTTAGAAAGGACCTTTATAAACTTGGTGTGTGTGTGTGTGTATATATATATATATATATATATATATATATATATGACATGGTCTTAGCTCTGGATCTATAGTCTGTTTGGGAAGACAACATAAAAATGTGAAAAGTTGAATAAAGCCAAGACCCTTAGATCATAATTCATGACAATAGAATACACGCTAACAGACAATACAGGATTTATTACCAGTGTGTGGAAGTGCAAGGCAATGAAAATGCTTATGGGGATCTTGTTAAAAATAATCTGCTTGTAAGAAGTGGCATAAACTGTATCATCAGTAATGTGAATAACTGGAAATGAGAGTGGGCTAGTCAAATAGTGAAAGTGAGGAATGACTGACAATCTAAAGGTTTTTTTGAGTGTCCATGAAATATAAAAAAGAAAGTATCAAGCAATTTGGGTAGAACTTATTCAGGAGATATATTAAAATATATGGCAAAGAATCACAATGAATGAGAACCCACTTCTACACTGAGTACAAACATCAATAGAGTTTCAGTGTGTTTTGAAAATTTGCTTAATAATTCCACTAAGGAGAAAGAATGGAAAAAATGAAGAGGCCAGTGTAGATGCACAGGGAATTTGACAACCAACTTGGATGTAAAAAAGAAATGTATATCAAATGGAAGCAAAACTCTAGGTAACAGAATATGAATATAAGAGCATGGCATAGCCTGCAAGAATAGTGTGAAAAATACAAAAGCTCACTGTGAGCTGAGCCTGGCAAGGGAAGGGAAGGACTACTAAAAAGTGTGGGGTTGTTTGGGTTTGTTGTTTTTAAATCACACTGGGAATCAGCCTGGCATTATCGACTAAGAACTGGCCCCCAAACAAGAACACTTGAAGTTACTGAGCAGGGGCTGGCTTGAAGTGATGAAGGGAGTTTCCTGACCCAAGATTTCTTTCTTCTAATGAAAGAAAAGGCCCAGTTCATCTCTGTCCCTATGGGGAAGTGAAGGAGAGTCATAGAAGGGGGCAAGACCTTTCATTATAATAGATGGGGCTATGATAACTGAGAGAACAGAGAGAAGTCAAAACTATTCAGTTCTTACCTTATTTTCTTCTGTGCAGAGGAATGACTTTTTCACTGGAAATAACATAATACAAATTACTACTATGGAGTTAATATACCTCCAAGATAAGTGAGGAGATAGTGAGACCTAACTGCACTTGATGAATTCAAGTCACCCAGCCTAAGTGAATTACATTTTCAGGTCCTGAAAGAAATGATGGACATGGTGGCATTGTTAGTGATTTTTTAAAAATCATGGAAAAAAAGAGAGGTGCCACTAGATTGAAAAAGGGCAAATGTTCCAGTTTTCAAAAAAAGGGAAGACAATGCAGTCTGCCAACTATAGGTCAAGGATCTTGACTTTAATTCTTATGCAATTCTAGAATGAATCATTAAAGAGATAAGTGACACACATCTAGAAAGAGGAAGTGGTCTTTACAAAGAGCCACCTCATTTTCTTTTCTGAAAGTCTTTCTAAACTAGCAGTTGTCAGGGGTGGAAGGTGGGGGTGTTGGATATAGTTTACCTAGATTTTAACAAAACTTGTGATGGTTTCTCATGTTGATCTTGTGGAGAAGATGGGAAATATGAATTAGACAATAATATAATAAAATGAATTCAGAACTGAATGGCCATATCTGAAGAGTAGCTATTGGTGATTCAATGTCAAAATGTCCAATGGTCTCTAGTACAGTACCGCAGGGATCTCTGCTTGGCCCTGGGATGTTTTAACATCTTTAACACTGACCTAGATAAAAGTACAAATTGCATACTTGGAAAATTTAAAGATGACACAAAGTTAGGAGGGACTGTTAATACAATGAATGACAAGAGTTGGAATCCAAAAGGATCTTGACAGGCTAAAAGCACTGGCCTGAGTTTAATAAATTGAAGTTTAGGGGCAGCTAGGTGGCACAGTGAATAGAGCACCATCCCTGGAGTCAGGAGGACCTGAGTTCAAGTCTGGCCTCTACTAGCCTGTGACCTTGAGCAAGTCACTTAATCCTAATTGCCCTGCCCTCCCCTCTCCAAAAAGAAAAAAAAAATTGAAGTTCAGTAGGGATGAATGTAAAAGTCTTACATTTGGGTATAGAAAAGTCAGCTTCATCAGTTTCATTAGTATGAAATGAAGGAGACAATTTCTTCTGAGGGTTTCTGGAAGCTCAGTAGGTGTTAGCAGTGTTATATAGCATCTAGAAAAGCTCATTTAGTCTTAGACTGTGTTAAGAGGTTTCCAGGAACATGGAAGCTCTGGTTCATTGTAATATGCCCTTGAAAGACCACCTGGAGTACTGTATTCAGCTGTGGGCACCATATTTTAATGAAAGACATAAGCCAAAGAGTATCCATAGGAAGGCAGCCAAGGGGATGAGGGAGCCTAAGTCCATGTTCTTTGAAAATTCAAGCAACCAGGCATGTTTTGCCCAAAGGAACATAACAACTCTCTCCAGGTCTTTGAAGGGCTGTCATGTGGAGAAGGACCCACATTTGTACCATCTGGCTGCAGAAAACAGACCAGGAGCAATGAGTAGATGTTGCAAAAAGGCAATTTGATGACAGGAAAAAGGTCTTCACAGTTTGAGCTGTCCAGAAGTGGAGAGGATGCCCTCAGAAGGTGTTAGTTTTCTTCTTAAGAGGTTCTTAGAGATTGAACTGCTGGATATGTTATAATAGAGATTCCTTTTTTGTATGAGTTGGGACTTGATAGCCGCTGAGATTTGAACCCTCAAATTCTGTGATTATATCCAAAACCTAGTTCTTCAGGTTTGCACTCCAATGTTTGTTCTAACCCCTATACAGTTATTGTACTATAAACATAGTACTCTTTCATTAGAAAAAGTATCTTTCTGAAGGGACTACTTAGCTGGGTTGTTATGTTACCCCACAGAAACACATGGAAGAGCATTGTGGAATAGTAAAAAAAAAAAAAAGTACTTAATTTGGAGTCAGGAGACATAGGCCCAGATGACTCTTTTCAGACATGTATGTGACCATGAGAGAGCCACTTAACCTCTCACAGCCTGAAGTTTCCCTTTGTATAGAAAATGAGAACAAGAATACTTGCACAACCTATTTCATAGGGTTGTTATGAAGAAAGTACTTTGTAGATCTTATAACACTTTAGAGTTGTAAGCTTTTGGTATTACTTTTGATTTTCCTCCAGTAGTCTGTAAGCTTCAGGTCAGGGACTATTTTTATATCCCCATCAAAGGACTTGCCTGTCTTTTAATAACTTTAATAACTACTTACTGATTGATTTGGATTTAGATTTGGATAGTATTACTAAATGTTATAATGGAAAGAGACCTTTTATTAAGGAGATTTGTTCTGTGAAGTTTGTATTTAGTCAAAGGACTGCACATTTGAGGACCTAGAAGGCCATATGTGGCTTCAAGGCCGCAGTTTCCCCACCTCTGATTCTAGTCCATTTCATCATGTTATATTGAGACCAGGTGACTTGCTAAAATTCAGAGTTAATAGTCTTCTCCCAACTTTGCCTCCTATGTCCCGAGTCAGACCTCATATTAACACTTTGTACCTCTCTTATGTACTTATATGTTCTCTATACTGTAAGCATTTAATAGATTTTTGGAGTTTATGAATTAAAAAGAGATTCAAACCAAAATTCTTAAATCCCATGCTGCTCCTCAATCTCATGTAGGCAGTTTATATAAAGGTAAGTATCCAGGACAGGTCAATAGAGCTTCATAGTTATTTCTAGAAAGTAGAACTTCTATTATCATAGATTAAATAGGAGGGAAGTAGGGGGAAAGAAGTTAACATTATTTCTTAAGAGAATTCTTCCCAGTTTCCTTTGTTCTTTGAATACTTATTTTTCTTTTTGTCAGGGATGTAGGGAATGTTGTTGAAGCTATGTATGGAGATCTTCCTCCTCCTATCATGCTAATTGGCCACAGCATGGGAGGTGCCATTGCAGTCCATACAGCAGCATCTAATTTGGTGCCAAGTTTACTGGGTCTCTGTATGATCGATGTTGTTGAAGGTAAGTTGTAAAGTTGCACATAGGCCTTTCACACATATGAAGTTAGAGAGTCAGTGTAGTTGGGCCTATTTTAATGTGTTGATATTGGTCATTTACTATGTGTTTTCCTCAATTTTCTTTTTTTATAAAATGAAGATAATATTTGTACTACCTATTTTACAAGGTTGTTGTGAGTAAATGGCTTTGCAAACATTGAATCACTGTATAAATGTAAGTACTTATTATCCTACCAAAAACATATGTGAAACCCAGGGACTTTCCACAGACCTGTCAGAGCAATTGTTTTTCCAGAAAGTTTGCTTCCATTCATAGGATTAAGTGAGTTAGTTGTTATCAGTGCTTTAGGATGTTATTTAACTGAGTTACTTATTATTAGTTACTTACCAATGCCTCAGAATGCCTGTTATTATTTTGGTTTGATGTCTAGGTACAGCGATGGATGCTCTAAATAGCATGCAGAATTTCTTACGAGGTCGCCCTAAAACCTTCAGTTCCCTGGAGAATGCTATAGAATGGAGGTAACTGCCAGCTTGAGTTTCCATTAAGAATCCCACCTGTATAAGAACATTCCTTCTCATCAACCTCTTTAGATTGTCCCTCATAGCCATTAAACTCATCCCACAAATAATACGGCCATCCAATATGTGTGTACACACACAGGTATATATTTACATGTGTATGTGTATGCATACACATGTGTGTGCATGCATGGACATGTATATAGCATATATGGAATATTTATGCTTTACAAATCCATATAAAGAAGAAGACAAAATAAACACTAGATCCAGCTCTGAAAGAAGGAAAAAGAAAGTAGGAAAAAAGTAGGGCAAAGCAGCTTAGGAAAACATATAGACTTGAAGGTTGTTAATTCTGGAGTCACACTAGCAGGACTTAGTATGGTTGAGTATGGTAGACATACATGTGTACATGCCTGTAGATGTATTTTAGGGAAATGAATTGTTGGCAATGGGGAATGTTAATGTAAAAACCAAAATAATACCAAAAGTGAAACCACTTCAATTCTTTCAAACACTATATTATTTCCAGTCTAGATTGGTGAACTGTGTTTCAATTCTTGAGGGTACAGAGGGACATGACAATGCTTCTCCATTCTGCTGGTTCCCTGGATGTTATTCGTGGCCAGTAGCCAGTATGATTACTCTTTAAATTCAAATCATGGAAATAGAGGCATGTAGCAGTCATCATTCAAAGTGGGTTCATGTTTTGCTGTGTTGGTTCCATAATACTAAACATCCAAATACTAAACTAGGAAATTCTCTGTACCTTTTAAAAACTTCCTATCTGAGATAATATTCATATTGTGAAGACTAGTCATATTTTTCACTTTTTTTTGTCTTTTACACACAGATATGCATATCCACACCCAGTCCTAACTACAAGGGAAGCAAATCTCATTCAGACTAAGTGACAAAGTAAACTGCTGAATAACATTTTCTCTCCTCTTCTCTTTCTAGTGTGAAGAGTGGCCAAATACGGAATCTGGAATCTGCTCGAGTTTCAATGGTTGGCCAAGTCAAACAGTAGGTCTTGTTTTTTCTGACAGTTAGATGCTGAAACTATGTTAGGGTGTCTACCAACTATCCTTTTTCCTTCTCAGTTTTAAACTAAACGAAAGCTCAAAGATTTAAACTGTTGTAGGAGTAAACACACTACCAGCTAAAATGACAGTGATGGAATAGAGAGGATATAATTTTTAAAGGACCTGAGCTCCAGACCTTGCTCTATCACTTGCTGTGGTAACTTGAACCCTTTTCTAATCTAAAATGGGGTTATTAATAGTATAGTGTGATATGGTAGGTAGACACTGAACTTGAAGTCAAAGTTATCTAGGTTTGATCATCCTGGTTTGACTAATGTTCTTCATCCTTGGATACTAGCTGTGTGACTGCGCTTAATCACTGTATCTAAGTCTCCTCTTCTATAAAATAGTGACAATGCTACCTATAATATTAACCCAATAGGATTATTTTGAGGATCAGATGAGATTATGTATGCAAAAGGCATTTGTCAATTTTAAAGCACAATATAAATACCAGTTTTTTCACTGCCTAGTTGCTTTGAGTTCTAATGTGACTGAAATAGTGGTGAAAAGCAATCAGAAAGGTTAATGATTTATACTTAAATATTAAGGGGTGTATGTATAAATAATGTATAGTATATATGGTTTTAATAGCTTTAAACCGCACTAAGATTTTTGGGACACTTTGTATAATAAATTTCATACATAATTTTTAAAGTTTTAATGCTTGTCTATGATCCCCTTTTGACCTTACTTCTCTTATGTGTATTTTAAAAAATACTTCAGTGACCCATCCTTCCTTCTTCCCTCCCTCCTTAAGCTTTCTTCTTCCAACTCTGCCTCCTAAAAAACGGGGGAGGGGGGGAAATCTCAATAACAGATATGCATAGACATGCAAAACAAATTCCCACATTGGCCATATCTAAAAATATATGTCTTTTTCGCCATCTTAAGTCCATCATTTCTTTGTCAGGAGGAATTAACATGTGGATTCTTCATTGGTATTCTGGAATTTACATAAGTGCTTTCTTAATTCTAATATGTAGATATAAAGAATTAATGTGTAATACTTATACTATTATTTAAATAACATTACATTTTTATAACAGGCAGTATGGCGTAGTGGATAGAGAGCTGGCCTTGGAACCAAGAAAACCTTTTTTCAAGTCCTTCCTCTGACTCATACTGGTCGTATGACCCTGGACAAGTCATTTTTCTATCTGCTCTAGACAACTCTCTAAGACTTACAGAAAAGGTGCCAATCTGTATTGGTAGAAATTATTCCTTATCAGGAGCTCCCAATAGTATCAAAATTACAAGTCTACTTCCTCTGCCTATATATTTTTATAGAAAAAAATAATAATTACTTCATGTGTATTAATTGGAAGACTTACACATGGGCAGAAGAGTTAACTGTTTTCTTTTTTTTTGGTAGGGCATTTGGGGTTAAGTGACTTGCCCAAGGTCACATGGCTAGTTGGTTTTTTGTTGTTGTTGTTGTTAAGTGTCTGAGGCAGGATTTGAACTCAGGTCCTCCTGACTCCAGGGCTAGTGCTGTATTCACTGTGCCACCTAGCCTCCCGAGTTAACTGCTTTCTAAACAGCAGATTAGGGAGCACATTTTTTGACTGCTTTATTCTTCTGTAACACACTGCTCAGTACCTATGCTTCATTTCATATTTTGTCTCTGAAGATGTTAACAATATACAGTTGATGAATGAGCCTGGTGACTGCTTGCTGAGACAGTCTTGCATTTTAGGGATGTGTTTTAGCAACATTCTTTAGGGATTGTGGATTTAGCCTGTGTACTTAATACTTTATCCAAATCCTTCTTGGACCCAGTTATTTTCTTACATAGTCTCTGGATGAACAGTGCTAAATGTTTATCCATGTATAAATAGAGTCTCCTTTAATTTATGCTAAAACTACCTTGGGTAAATGAGTTTCCTCCTCTCTCTAAAATTAAGGAGTTGAACTAGATGATCTCAAAGATCCCTTCTAGTTTTAAATACCATGATTCTGCTTTGTTTCTGCTGCAATGGTTCTAGGATCCTAGATTTGGTGCGTGAGCCTATGTTCACCATATCTATGACCTTCATCATTTTGTAGACTTGGATCCTATCTCCTTGCAGCCATTTTCATCTTTACAGACTTTCTTTTGAGAGCTCCAAATTTCTTAGTTTATCTTCATATGAAAGTCCTTTGTCAGGAAAAGAATTTGGGGTGATGGTATGGTTGGAAAGGAAGGCAATGACCTTGTATGGTGCTAACATGCTGTGCTGACATGATGATGATAATAGTTTACGTCAGATATAGTATGGGAGGTCTTCTTTCTCCAGGGATAAGTGGCAATGAGAAAAGAGCACTTAAAATGAATCCATTTAAAACAGAATCAGTATCATAGTTGAAAAGCTTCCATTGAGACTTTATCTTAAAAAATGAAAATAAAAGGTATGAAAGTGAATTTATTTTAATTTTTTATAGAATTTAGGTTGATAATTATATGCTAATTCTTAGAATGAACAAAGAATAAACCATTTTAATGTTTTTGGCATAATTTCTCCCAGATCGTATGACAACTCACCATGACTTCATATCTGCCTTTCTTGCAGCATGATAAAAAGGAGTCATTGTCACAAAAATACTTTTGGACTTCAGTTTTTTTTTAATTCTTAATTATTTAATATTAAAATTATTCCTTTTTGAAGTGCCACCTTGAAAACCAAAGATAGGCTTGTAAAGATATTGGCAGAGTGGGACAGAATAGATAATATCGTTAACCAGGAGGGATGTTTGAGTGGGGATTAATTTTACAAGTGGTTAGTTCATTAGTGAATATTTTTCTTACATTGACTTTTGTTTTTTTCTGCAATGTTGTAGGGAGGTAGTTTGGTGTAGAATGTTGAAATAACTTTGGAGACAGGAGAACCAAATACTCTAGTAGAGTTCTGCCTCTGACACATACTGACAAATCATTTCACCTCTTCAGTGGCTCAGAGAACTGCAGCTAGTTGTACAACAGTTACTTGTTGATCTATACTGGTAGAGAGATTTTCTTTACCAAGAGTTCGCTGTACCAATGAAATCAGGAATCTGGGCCAAAACAAAAAGCAACTGTAACATAAACTTAAACTTTATAGTTATGGTAATAGTTCCCATTTCTGGAGCACTTCACAGCATACAAAATACTTTCCTCAGAACAACTCCATGACTTAGGTAGTTTAAGAATCATTATGCTAATCTTACAGATGAGTAAACAAACACAGAAAGGTGAAGTAGCTTTCCAACAGAACTAAGTAGTAGAACTGGAACTTGATCCCAGGACTTCCATTGCTAAATATAGTAGTCATTCTACTATATCAACTGGTATCAAACTCAAATAGAAATGAATCTTTGACTGAGAAAAACCACAAATTAACATTCTCTATGTTGTATTATATATTTTAAAAATTTCGTTAAATGTTTCCCCTGTCACATTTTAATCTGGATTGCTGCCCATTTTGCCTGTAGGCCTTGAGTTTTAGGTCCCTGCACTGTATCATATTGCTTCTGTACATGTCAGCAGAAACTAACCCAGACAGACAACAGTAAACAGAACTGAATCCTCATATTTTTATCTTAACAAGCTGGTATTCCAGGTCTTTCTACAATGTGTGTGTTGCCCTACCTACCACCTGTGGGAGATAATATAAACTTCAAAAAGAGCAGAGCTGGGAGAGGGGGAGAGAGCAGAACCAAGATGATGGAGTTGTAAGAAGCAGTACAATCAAACTCTCCCCTCCAAAAGATTTCTCTATACAGATCTAGAAAATTCACCAGACTGAATCCTAATGGGAAAATCCAGAAAAAGTTACATTGAGTCGTCTATACAAGAAAACTAAGCATAGGAAGTCTGTAGACATTGGGAACAGGTTGGGCCAGGATTACTCCAGCACCTAAGGAAAGGCTAAGCACCAAGGCAAGAAGACATCCCAGACCATGAAGGAGCATCACCAAATCTCTGCTGGGACACTGTATCAGGGACGGGTGCCAGCTGGCATGTTTGTCACCAAAAAAACAGTTCTGGGTCTCAGATCCAGGACAGATTGAGAAAGGGAATTTGGGTGTGGGGTTAGAGGGGCCGTGATGTCCAGGTAGGTCGACTCTGGGTAAAAATACCACAAAAGGAGGAAGTTCAGAAGCCAGCAACAGCTGCAATGATGTGTCTCAAGACACTAGGAGCAGAGTGGGTTCTCAGTTCCAGCTTGCTGAGGAATAACTATGGAAGAAATCCCAGACCAGAGGCATCCCAGACTACCTAAAATTCCATCACTCTGAAAGAATAGATCTTTCCAGCTGGCTTGATAGGTTATCTATGTTGTATTATATTTACAATTATATTTATTAGTAGCAGTTGCTGTTGCTCAGACCAAAACCCAGGTCAGGAACTTGTGGAGCTCAGAATGGGGAGCAGCAATCAGACATTGCCCTGGATCAGACCTCTTTGAGAGTACTGAAAGCTTGCAGGTTCCTACCCTGTCTGAAAAACACAGCACTCACCACCCCAAGAAAGCATCAACAGGACCCATCCCAGATCTTCACTCCAGAAGTGGACAGAGCCCAGCCCTCACATCAAATCCAAAGTCTGGAAGTAGATGGGAAGAATGAACAAACAAAAAATTCATGCCACCGTAAAGAACGACTGTGGTAGCCAGAAAGCTCAAGACACAAACCTAGAAGAGGAGAGTGACACCAGAACAACCATAAACAAAGTCTCAGAGAAAACCACATCTTAGGCACAAGAACTAGAATTCCTGGAAGAGATGAAACAAGAGTTGAAAAAAAAAGTTTTGAGATGTTTAAAAAATGGAATGAGAGCACTAAGGAAAAAATTAAAAAAGAAGTGAAAGTTACAGAAGAAAGAATTGGATTTTTTCTGGAGGTGATCTATAAATTCTTTCAATTGGTATTTCATTTTCTTTTTTTTTGGAGGGGGGAGGTAGGGCAATTGGGGTTAAGTGACTTGCCCAAGGTCACACAACTAGTAAGTGTTAAGTGTCTGAGGCCAGATTTGAACTAAAGTCCTTCTGACTCCAAGGTCAGTGTTCTATTCACTGCACCACCTAGCTGCCCTGGTACTTCATTTTCTATGTTCAAAAGTTCTGGGCAATTCTCTTGTTTATTTCTTGCATTTTATATCACCTTGCAACTCTATATCGAGTTCATGTTTTTAATTTTGTTGTGTTCTTGAAGACATCTGCTCCTTAGATTGTCTCTACACATCATATCTTCAAGATTAGTATGTTTTATTTGAATAGTGAGCATATTTTCTTTTAGTGTTATTTTATTTTTTGCTTTTCTTCTAGATTGTCTTTCACTTCTGTATATTTATATTCTCAGTCTGTTGTTCTCACTGTTGTTTTTTTTATGAGACTTCCCATTTCAAAATTCTAATTTTTCTGTTCTGCCTACTATTTCTTTTGCTATGTAGGCTACAAATTCTGCTGTCATAATTCTTATTTCTTTTGTGAACTACTCAGGATCAGTAAGAAGTGGTTGCATGTTTTCAAATTCCCCAGGGTCTGCTTTCTTATCACGGGTTGGAACATCTTCTTTTGTTTTGCAGTATGTATTCTTAGATGTCTGAACTAATTTTACATCTGGATGGCATATTTCCTTCTTTTGTTAATGTTTTCCCTGTTAGGTTGCTGAATGAGCTCAGGGTAGTTGTTTCAGTGCATGTTGTTTGTTTGGAGGGGGGAAGCAACTGTCAACTTTTCTTTTTCCACGGGTGTCATGGACCATGGAGATGACTGGAGTTGGCTTTTATTTTTAGTGCATAGTATCTATTTTGGAGAGGTATGCGAGGTTGTAGGGATCAGCAAAAAAGATTTAGTCCTATATTTTGTTGGTCATATAACCTAGAAATAAAGGCAAGAATTGTAAAGAGAATTAACAGCTTGGCACACAAGGTACAAAATCTTGCCCAAGCAACTAGCTTTCTGAAATTTAAAATGGTCCAAATAGAAGCCAGTAGCTCTGTGAGGCAAATGAAAAATTAAAATCAAAAGACTGAAAATATAAGGTATATCATAGCAAAGACAACTGATCAGGAAAACAAATCAAGGAGAAAATAATTAAGAATCAATGGACTATCTGAACACCATGACAAAAGAACCTAGATGTCCTATTTCATAAAATCTTAAAAGAAAACTTCTTGGAACCAGAGGGCAAGGTTGCAATAGAAAAGATTCACCAATCATGTCCTGAAAGGAACCTCAAAATGTAAACTCCCAGGAAGCAACCAGAAAGAAAAAAAAATTCCAAGTGCTGAGGAGCCACAATCAGGTTCACACACAATTTAGCAGTCACCACTAAAAAGGAGTGGAGAAATTGGAATAGGATATTCCAGAAGGCAAAAGAAATGGGCTTATAACCATGAATAACTTACCCACCAAAACAGAATCTAATGGTGTAGGAGGAAAAAATGGACCTTTTTTGAAATAGAAGACCTCTAAGCATTCCAAATAAAAAACGCTGAGTTGCATAGAAACTTTGAAGTTCAAACACAGTACTGAAGAAAAACATAAAAAGGTAAGCATGAATGAACAACGATTAATTACTAAATAAGGATAAGCTGCTTACATTCAAATATGGGGAGATGATGCATGTGGTCCCTTCTGAGTCCTACTATTGAGAGCCATAGACAGAGTCCAATTAGATAAGGCTTGGGAGTGGTTCTCTTGTGTCTTAATGATCTTAAGTAAAGGTTGGAAAAAAGAGGGGAAGAGGAATATATTGGAAGAGGGGAGAAAGAAAGAAAGGTAAGGGAAAATGATCTCACATAATCAGGGTGCACAAGTAAACATCTTTACAAATGAGGAGGAAGAGGTGGGGTAGTGGCTGACGGTGGAACCTTACTCGTCCGTACTACATAAAAGAAGAAAGAATATATACATATACACACATGGGGTATAGAAATACATTTCACCCAACAGGGAAATAAGGAAAGGGGAAAAGAGGGAAGAGGATTTTAGAGGGAGGGAGTAATCCTAAGCAAAAACAAATTCTAAGGATGTACAAAAATATAACTTTTTGACATAACAAAGAATTGGAATCTAGGGGTCGTGCCCATAAATTGTTGAAAGACTGAGTAAGTTATGGTATATAAATGTGATGGAATACTCTTGTGCTATTAAAAAAAGACGATGAAGGGAATGGTTTCAGAAAAACCTGAGAAGATTTATATGAACTAATACAGAGTGAAAAGGACAAAACCAGAACAACAATTTCTACAATTACAACAGTATGGTAAAAGTAAACATCTGTGAAAGATTAGAAACTTATCAGCATAATGACTAACCATGATTCCAGAGCACTATAGCCTCCTGATATGACTTAGAGTGTAAAATGAGACAAAGATTTTTACATCTGGCCAATGTGGAAATTTGTTTTAGTTGACTATAGAGGATTGTAAGAGGTTTTGTTTTACTTCTGTTATCAGTGTTGGGGGTGGAAGGGAGGGTAGGTTGGGTAGGGAGGTAATAAGGTAGATTTTTGCTGATTGAAATAGATGTAATAATAATAAAAAAGAACAGAGACTCAGTTGCTTCTTTCAGTGACCCCAGTTCACTATGCTCTACTTTATGTTATGTTTTCCATTCTTCCTCTTCAACCTAGTGAGTCCAAAAATGGGCTCTGAAAACCCATGTTGTACTAGTTGTTAAAATGTTGTATTAGTCACTTAGTGTGAATTAGCCACAATTTGCTTCTTTGAATTAGGCTTTTGCTTTATTCCCCTTGAGTCCTTGCACCTTCCTGCCCTGATTTTCTCCTGTCTAAAGAATCTATTTTCTTTCTGTCTTTATGACAGGAAGCCATTTCTAAGTCCTTATTATTGATAATAATAGGAATACCAGTGTTCCCATGGTACCTTCCTTTTTTTTAGAGAGTTCCACATATATCACAAGCATTCCTTGAAAATAAGGGGTTGTCTTTTATTAGCTGCCCTTTTGAGAAGCACAAATTATGGAGAACTTTTGCCTTTCCACAAGAGAGAGAAAAGGATATGAGTTAGCCATAGTCTCATAGTTAATAAGCATTGGTGATAGGATTTGAGCCAAGGTCTCACTCAAAGTGCCGGTCTTTTCATTTCCATAGTCTGTCACTTCACCCTTTCCTAAATCCATTTATTTTCATTTCTAAAACACATCTCCATTATACTAAGGAATAAGAAAAAATCCAGCACATATTCATGTCAAAGTGCTGGTCTTTGAAAGGTTCCATTTATTTTTTCTTTATCTATAACTGTTTTTCTTTTCTTCTTTCTTCTTATAGTATTGTAAAGCATAGCCAATATTTTTAATTAAAACATTTTTAAAAATTGAATACTTTGGAAATAACAAGTTAATTATTTGCATTTAACTTACCACCTTTTTAAAAAAAACTTAGGTGTGAAGGTACTCTAAGTCCTGAAGTCTCTAAAACTATGGTGGAAGGGATCATAGAGGAAGAAGAGGAGGATGAAGAAGGAAGTGAATCTGTTAATAAAAGAAAGAAGGAGGATGATACTGAGGTAATAATTGTTTACATTTATATATTGTTTTGCTTTCATTATCTCATAACACTCATGTGAAGTAACACTCATGAAGAAGATTATTACTTCCATTTTACATATGAGGAAACAGGTTCAAAATTGTGCCATGATTTACCTAAAGTCATAAAAAGAGGGGCTGCATTCCAGGCATAGAGGACAGATTATGCAAAAGCACAAATATGAGAGATGGAATACTAAGTTAGGGGATAGCAAGTAGAACAAAGAGCTAAAACTTTTTATTTCCTAGAAAGGTTGGTTATAGCCAGATTGTGGCAGACTCTAAAAGCTGGGGAGTTTTATTTTATCCTAGTGGCAACAGGTAGACACCAAAGGTTCCTTGAGCAGCAGAGTGACATGGTCAAATAGTACAGCAGTACTTTAGAGATATTATTTTGAGAGTTTTGTGGAGGACAGATTGGAGAAGAGAGAGACTGGAAGCAGTGAGTCCAGGTAGAAGGGCAGAGATAAGGGCCTTGATAGTAGAAAAAAGGAGACTGATATGAGAGATAGGAAGATAGAGGTAATGTGACTTGGCAGCTGATTGGATATGAGGGATGAAGATAAGGAAAGAACCCAGTATTACTCCAAGGTTGTAAACCTGGGTGACTGGAAGGAAGGTAGTATTTTTGTCAGAAATGGGAAAGTCTGATAGAAGGGTAGATTTTGAGGGGAAGTGTATGAGTTTTGTTTAGAACATGTTGAGTTTGAGATCCCTATGGGACATCCATTTGCAAGTGTTTGACAGGTATTTGATAATATAAGATTGGAGTTGAGAAGAGAAACTTGGGCTGTCTAGAGAACTGGAAGTCATCTGTATAGAGAGAATCCATAGGAGCTTATGAAATTACCAGGAAAGAATATATAGAGAGAAGAGACAAGGGCTCTGGAAAAAGAGCCTTGGGAAACCAATGCTTGGTGGGGGAAAGGAAGATGGGTGATGATTTAGTAAAAGAGATTGAGGAGGACAAATAGGAGAAAATCTAAGGAATACAGACTATGCAGGAGGGAGGCAGAGTCAACTATGTTCACTGCTGCTTAGAAGTAAAAAAGTGGAAAAGCTAAGAAAGGCCATCATATTCACAAGCTTAGATATGAGTTAGAGATTGATGCACCTTTTCTTCCTATATATAATTGGATTAATACTAATTTTTTTGGACTGAACTTATAATTTCATTGATATAACAATTCCCAGCGAGGAAACTTTATAACAATGTAGATTGGTACCTCCTCTGCCGCTAATAGTCAGAGAGTTACCTAGGGCACTAAGTTCCTCCCACAGCCATTATTATGTTTCAGAGGTAAGACTACCATTCTTCCTGCCTGCCAGGGTCTCCCATGCATCCTGGATCATCTCCACTCGTCCTGATGAATATCAAGCGCCTAGACCCACATGGCTCTGGAGGAGAGAGTAAGACTGGTGATCTTGCACAGTCCTCCCTCATTGAAATTCAAGTCAACTGCAAGTCATGTCATCATTTCCTGATGTCATGGTCCTTTTAGAGAACGAAGGACAAGCACAATAATAAGGGATATTTATGTAGAATTTTACACGTATTATTTCACTTGATTCTCATAACCACTTTGCTACAGGTATTATCATACTTCCATTACACATAAGGAGCCCAAGACTCAGAGAGGTGAAGTAGTTTGCACAAGGTCACGCACCTTACATGTCAGAGGTGACATTAGAAACCGAATCTCTTTTTCCATCAGAAATCTTTCCTCTCTGCCACACCATCATTAGTTATTCACCCTTCAGAGGAGAATTTGCATTGAAACATGAGCACCTTAGAGAGGATCTGTACTTTGCAAAATTAAAGGATTGTCAAACACTGGAAATATATGACTGCCCAAATATAAACCCTCTACTGATCCCCTGGCTATTCCTTTTACTCATCCCTGCCTCTCTCCATCTGTTCACGTTCTCCTCCCCATCAACAGTTCCCTCCCTTCTCTTCTTTATCTAGCCAAATCCCACTTATACTTCAAAGCCCAGTCCATAAATGATTCTTGCTGTGCTTACATTCATATTGATCTTTCCATTCTGAGCACCAGATTGATTATAAAATGTGCATCTATAAAGCACTTAGTAACAATAATTCTCATTTCAGTACTGCTTTTTTAAGTTTACAAAGCAGTTTCATCACATATTCACCCAATGAAGTTGCACAGATATTTTTTATCCCTAATGGACAGAAAAGAAAAGAGAGGTTGTCCCAGGCTTGGTGAATCTAAACTCAGTGTGTTTTTCACTGTACCCTGAGTAGGAAATGAATTACTTTTTAAAAAATTTGCAAAGTTCTTACTTTGTGCAAAGCAAGGTACTAAACACTGGGACACAAACAGAGAAGTAGGACGGTCCCCACTCAAAGAACTCATATTCTAATGGGGGAGACAACAGATATGGATAGTTTTAGCTGCAAATCATACAGAAAGGTCATGTGGACCTTAGGGTACAGTGACAGCAGATGATCATGCCTCTTCTGTAATGGTATTTCCATTGATAAAATCATCAGTTTCTGATATTGAACCATTTGACAGAGGCAGGGACTTCAGGGGAGAGTATTTAGTAGCTATGACTGCTGCTAGTGGTTGCCAGGCCACATCTCAGGGATTACTATGAATAATAAGTCATATTTGTAGAAAGCATCTTAAATTTTGCAGTGACTTTTTTCACAGTGACCCTGTGAGGTATTTTAATGCAAGTGCAGCCTCTAAAAAGTGAAGTTGACTTGGCCTGGGCCACAAAGTTAGTTGTTGTCTGATCACTCAAACCCAAGTCCCTTGACATCTACTCCAGCACTTTCTTTACCGTTTTACATTGACTCCCAGTATTATGTTAGTTATGAGGAAACTGATTTCCATTAACTCTACACAAAAATGATTCTCCTTACTTTATGAACACATCATGTGTACTCTGTTGGATTATCTGCCTCTGGTGCTTGGGTCTTGTTCCCCCAGCCATATTTTTAACTTTTTAAAGTTAACTATATCTTTCTCTATATCTTACCCTAAAGCACTTGGTATAGTGGTAGAAAAAAATTAGAAATTGAATAGATTTAGGATTTTATCAATGTGAATTTCAATACAGAACAAAAGCCTTCCTATCTTAATCTATGCAGTTTTTATCCAAGTCCTTCTGTAAATCTTCTCTGAAGGATCCACTCAATACAACATAGTTCCTTTGGTTGTTTTATTCTCTTGAGTTTTTGTTGTAGAGTTTGGTAATGTCTGCCTATTCTGTTTCACTATTGTTACATAAGCGGCCTATCTCTCCTTTTCCTAAAATACGACCTTGATATTTTTTATGCCATTTCTCATACCGTGTTTCCCCGATAATAAGACCTATCCCGAAAATAAGCCCTCCCCTTACTGTGTAAGATTCCTCTAAAATAAGCCCTCCCCTGAAAATAAGCCCTATTGAGATTGCTACTGTAGTGAAGGTGATCTGCTGCGCTACGGTATCCTCTGTACGCACCGTCCCCCCCCCCGTGAAACGCACGCTGCGCTCCAAGCTGCATCCAATCAGAGCTGCAGCAGTGAGCATGTCATCCTGTTCTTCCCAGTGATTTGCTTGCTGGCGCCATTGAGAGCAGTGCCGCGGAGGAGAGCTGAGGCAGGACAACATAAGCCCTCCCCTGAAAATAAGGGGCTTTGAATGCCAAACAGAACATTTTATTTGATCCTGGTGTCAAGTGGATGCCATTGGAATTTATTGATGGCGGGGGGGGGGTATAGTAATGACATGGTCAGACCTTTGCTTTAGGACAGTCACTTTAGTGGCTAAATGAAGGGTGTATTGGAGTGAGGGTAGACTAGAGGTAGCCAGCCCCACCAGCAAACTTGTAGTAATCAAGACATGAGATGATGAGGGCCTGTACTAGAGAGTGTCAGAGGAGAGAAGGGGGCACATTCAAGAGATGTCATAAAAGTGACGTTAACAAGTCTTGGCAACAGCTTTTGTGTAGTGGGGAAAAAGATAGTGAAGAATCTAGGATGACTCCTAGGTTGGAAACCTGAGGGACCGGGAGAATGGTGCTTTCCTTTAAGTAATAGAGAAGGTGGAGGAGGGGAAGATGGGTTTAGGGGCAAAGATGATATTTCATTTTGGACAAGATGTCCACTGGACATCCAATTTTAGATGTCTGGAAAGTAGTTGGAGATGTGAGATTGGATATGAGCAGAAAGATAGGGCAGGATAGGTAGATTTTAGAATTGTTAGCATAGAGATGGTAATTAAATCCATAGGAGCTGATAAGATCACCAAATATGGTAGTATAGAGGGAGGGAAAAAGAGGGACTAGGATAGAGAGCCCTGAGGGACACCTATGGTTAGACGGCATAATCTAGGTAAGAATCTAGCAAAAGGAGAGAGAGAAGGAGCTGTCAGATAGGAGGAATACACAGAGAGAGGTATCCTGAAAACCAAGAGAGAAGAGAGTACCAAAAAGAAAAGAGTGATCACCAGTGTCAAAGGCTGTAGAGAGGTCAAGGATAATGAGGATTGAGAAAAGGCCATTGGATTTGGCAACTAAGAGATCATTGTATTGGGAACTCTTGGTGAGAAAACTCCATCTACCATTGCAGATTGGCAGTTGCTTTGTGACTTTTTTTCTCAGAGTGTTGCCTAAAGCACTGAGATTAAATGATATACCTAAAATTACACAACCAAGTATGTGTTAGAGGTAATAATTAAATACAGATCTTCCTGACTTCAAGGATGTCTCTATAGCCATTTTATGGCAATAAGCAGTATAATATCCCTAGCTTGATCTCTGAGCCTCTGTTTTCTCATCTCATAAAATGAAGAGTTTGAATTAATCTTTTTTTTTTTCTTTCTGGAGGGGGTAATGCAGGGCAATTGGGGTTAAGTGACTTGCCCAAGGTCACACAGCTAGTAAGTCTTGAGTCTGCATTTGAACTCAGGTCCTCCTAACTCCAGGGTCAGTGCTCTATTCACTGTGCCACCTAGCTACCCCAGAATTAGATAATCTTGATAGCTCCCTGATCTAAATCTATGATTATGTGGTCCTTTGGTATAATCTTACTTCATTCTGGAATCAGCACTTGTCCATTTTCAGTGACTGTCTAAGACATACATATTGATTAATTAACTTGATGGTCTACTCTCCAGCTGCATGTCATTTTCTGTTTAGTTTTTTAAACTCCTATTTAGCCTTTCCAAGTAGTTTTCAGATACTTCTTCCTTTGGTATTTATTATCTTGGTCTATTTGGTGATGGACAGATAATTCTAATTTTATTTAAACAGAAACAATATAGATGGCAAGTAGTTCACTGATAAACAGCTCTCACATGACATTCTGAAGTCAACATAAGTGATCTTTTATATACAAGACTTGAGCATGGTGGTTTTGCTTTATTCACAAATACTTTCAAATCAACTGACTTCTCCATTATTACTCCCCAGATGTCTTTATCGTCCCTAAAAAGTCTACCATCATTTCATCCTGATTTTTAAAATGAGAAATTAAGGACATCTCATGTTCTTCACTATGCCTCTACTATCCTCCCTCCTACTTTTCACAACTAAGTTCCAAGCCATTCTTTAAAGCCCAATTCACATACCATTCCCGACAAAGTGTAATTTAATCCACTTGTCAGTAACAACCTCCATCTTTGGATCTCATACGTATTTTGTTCATGAAACACAACACCTTAATATACATTTGTCTGTGTATATTATGGTTTTCTGCATTTCTTATTCCCCTAATAATATGTATATGGTGCTAGATATATAACTCTTAAGAGTCATATTTATGGAAGTAATAATTAAATCCATTGTTTTGATGAAGTTCTCTTCATTCTAGCCAAATTGGCCTTCTCCCTGTTCCTCACACATGTCACACCATCTCTTGTTTTCACTCACTATTGCACAGGCCTGAAATGCACTCCCTTCTCATCTTTACCTCATAAGAGTCCCTCTCTTCCTTCAAGATGTACTCTGACATGAAACTCTTCCTAATGCCTCCAACTAGATTGACTTTATAACAACTCTGAGCTATAGGTGTTAGATTAGTCTGCATTTTAAAGGTGAGAAAACTGAATGTTAAAGTCTTTAAGTAACTTGTACAGGGCCACATACCTACTGTCTAAGGCAGCATTTGAACCCAGGTCTTCCAGACTCTAAGACCAGTACTACACCTGAGGCAGCTAGGTGATACCATAGTGCACAGAATGCTGGGCCTAGAATCGGGAAGAACTGAGTAGAAATGTGGCCTCAGACACTTACTAGCTTTGTGACCCTGAGTAAGTCACTTAACCTTTGTCTACCTCGATTTCCTCAACTGTGAAATGGGAGTGGTAAGAGACCTACCTCCCAGGGTTGTCAAGAGAATTAAATGAGAAAAACTGTGCTTCCATAACATGCATATACCACAACTTGTTCAGCCATTCCCCAATTGTCTGTCTCTAATGGTCTGTTTCTTCTATCATATAGGGAGTATATATTTCCCCGATAATAAGACCTATCCTGAAAATAAGCCCTCCCCTTACTGTGTAAGATTCCTCTAAAATAAGCCCTTCCCCGAAAATAAGCCCTATTGAGATTGCTACTGTAGTGAAGGTGATCCCCTGCGCTACACACTACATTACGGTACCCTCTGTATGCACCGCCCCCCCCCCCCCCCCCCCCC